>NC_090886.1:4314380-4369380 GCF_036669925.1 Montipora capricornis | reverse complement strand
TTTCGATAATTTACGTGATGGCCGATTACTTCACGTAAATTAAGTGAGACCGGTGCAATTCCTGAATTTAGTCGCATGTGGCCGTGCGGACGAAAATAAATAAGGTACATGCAGTTTAAGTATATAATCAATTCAGTTCTTTCAATAGTACTCATTCGAAATAGTACTTTTTAGAGTTAGTCTATTTTAGGGTAGTGAATTTGGGTAGTTCATCGGGGTAGGCCATGGACTGGGGGTCAGTGTTTTCAACTCTTCTTCCGAAGATCATTCTAAGGGGCCGATTGCATGAGCTGGACTGTTCACGTCCTCGATCCTAGATTCTCTAATCTCGAAACTCGATTCTCGAAAATATCGAGGATCGCGCAGGGGTTCAATAATAACCGGGTAGCGGGTAGAACTACCTGCCTGAAAGCCTCTCGATCCGACTGAAAACCTTAATCAGTATTCAAGTCATTACGAGAGGAATTCTCCATCATATCCACAAATAGACAAGCTTAAGCTAGAATTTTTTCCAAGAGTTTTGTCCAAGATTGTAGGTTTCAGCCATGAAAATGTCGTGAAACTTACTGATCCGTGTAAGTCGCGTATTGGTACTTGAAAATGAGAGAGACTGCGTTTGAGCGATCACATGAATAGTAATGGCGCACGAAACACAGTCACGTTTGCTATTATCATATTTTGGTCAAGAACCTAAACAAAAGAGGTCAAAGCAGATTAATCGGTCGGAAGGTTAGTTACAGAAAGAAAGAAAAACTGATATATTTTGAAAGTGAAGGTGAAGAGTACTAAAATAAATTTTACCAAGTATCCATTTTTCGTCTTTTCGTGAGGTCTGAGAATGAGTGTATCAATTTTTCATGAATCTATAGGCACCTGTTAACATTAGCACTTCGTCGAGAAATTAAGTATGCGAATGTGATTGTAGAAAAGGCAACTCATACTACAGGTCTCTAAATTTATTGAAAAATAGTATACAGTAACAATGCAGAGAAAACACCTAAGCTTGCCCCAAAATGCAGGAATATGCATCTCGGAGTGTGTTAAATCTACCTGCGGAGGATGCCCCCAGACCCCCCTATTGAGGAATGGCCTTTCGGCCCTTCCAATTTTTCCACACACTTGCACTGCCTTAACGGTGGTGTGCCACCCGCCAGTTCAGATGAGAAAAACATTTCATATGTTAATACAAATTACCAAGTAAATGGTTAGACCTGTTCTTTATGTTACATCGAACACAGCTTATTGTACGCTCCTCTTTATAGACACCGAAATCTCCTCTACAACATCATTAAGAACCGATTTGGCTTCTTTGCGGCCTTCTTGCCAAGGGTCAGGCCCTAAATACACATCTGGACAAAATTGTCACTCTACAAAAGTGGGATTTGCGTTTAATGTATTTTGTGGATTACAAGTCTCATAGTGTGCCTCTATTTGTAAACTGATTCAGGAATTCCGCCGGTTGAATTACTTTAGTTTAAATCAGTTGCCTCTTGCTACATGATGCTGACAATCAGCGTGCTCCACCCAATATCTCAAATCTGTTTACTTGTTAAATGCTGGATCGGAATAACCAAGAGATGTCCGCGAACAAGCCTTAAATGAAAATAACTCCCGAGTACTATATAAGGCACGCAACAACAGTTTGACAACGAGCAGTTACCCTTTTCACTATTATTTAATTAGTTTTGCACTGTTACAGTTGCTTAAGTTAAAGATTAAGTTAAGCAGTTCATAAAGCAGGCTTACTGTCTTTCATGGCCATACAGGTATTGATCTTGATTAACTCGAACTCTAAGTTCCACGGACTGTAGACAACAATGCTTGACTTCCATGATTTACTGGATTCTTTCCACTCACTTGATTTTCTGTGTAGACAAACTCTTACGGAGGACTTCATAATGAACTCTGGACTCTTTGTCTTCTTCTCGTTTTCAGCTATCGTCTCTTTCTTCTCTTTCTTCTCTCCGGATATGGCAAGGTCAAAGGTTATCGCTCCACCATAGTTATCGCAGTTGATTATAGCTTCATCACAGTATCGCATCCATAGCATAAGTTCAATCACAGCCGGCCACGAGGGTAATCCCTCGGGCAAAGAGAGCTTTTTCTATTACTCAGTACAAGCCTGCTTTTATACTTTCACTCTAAGCATCAAGAATGTTCTGTTGCTATTTATAGTGTATTACAAGGTATACTATTTGTGGAAACTACTGAGTCACATCAAAGAAATATCTGGAATATTACGGATGTAAGATTATTCTAGAAAAGTCTGGAATTGCATGACAGATTTAAAACTTAAAAGTAACTCCCATACTCATAACACGCGCTCTAAACGAAGTCATTCCTATTCCATGTGGTCTGCAATATCTGGAAACTTCCACCTAGAGATGTCGAGAACAAACCAACGGTTATTTTCCTTCTCTATCATTGGTGCAAAAATTGAAATGGTATCCCCTCTTGAACTTCGCCAGCTTAGGAAAGCACACTTAAAAACGTAAATTGAAGGAATTGCTTCTGAAGTTTCTTGAGATTGAGGAGATGAATGTCGATATGCACCACATCGATCTTTCAAACTATATGGCTTTTCTTTAAAAGTTACCTATAATATCTGAGATCATTTTTGAACACTTTTTTCTCTTAAACCCTGGCCAAACGGAGTCGCAAGGAGACCCAAGTTTTCACTTGCGACTCCGTTTGACCAGGGCTTGCGTGCACTCGCGTTGACTTGCGCTCACTTTGGTCGAGATCAAATTTGCACTCAATTCAGAGCAAGTTTTTCACCCATTGGCCACCCAACCGAAGTCAACGCAAGTTGAGTGACGTCCACTCGTTGTTATAAGCCAATGAAATACAGGATACGTCTGCGCGGTTTTTCAAGATGGCGACCAAGATGGTGAATCGTGAAGAGCTCGAGGAAAGCAACGGAAAGCGTACCCTATCTTCAAGCTCTATTTTTCTCCCAGGACTTTAAAGATTGCTAGGCAAACTTCTCGCACGATATACGAAATTGCTGATTGTGAGTTTCTGAATTGAAAAGAAAGCGAACGAAACGTTTCGCAAGTACCAAGAAAGCGCAGTGTCAAAGTCAGTCGTTCTGCAGTTAAAATGACCTTGTGACCTCCATTGACCTGTCTTTTCGTAACTGAAGGCTCAATTGCCGTGAGAATCTCTAGGAACTCTTCGTGCGCCATCCTCATCATCTCCTTGTACCCTTGGGTGACCTCGAATCGCAATTCTTGTACAATGCTACTTAACAAACCCCTCTCACTTCTCCTCTTAATCCGATCTCTTGTCTTTCCTCGTTTCGCTCTACCATCCTCTTCCTTGTCGTAGATTTGTCAAACCAGGCTCCTAAGTTAGCAATGCAAGGAAAATAAAAACCAAACAAGCAGCTGCTTTCCCTTTCCTTTCAACAACATCCACAATATCCGCCATCTTGTTTGCTTACGTGTAGTTACATTTTGGCCGCGGGGGGCTAAGCCCGTAGCCTTGAAATGGGGTTTTTTGCGACTTGCGTGTACTTGCGAGGAAACTCGCGATCTTGTCACCAGGGTCCGAAATTGCGCCTTCCTGATCGCCAATGCGACTAAAAATTGAGTACTGGCGACCAGAATTTCACAGTTGGTCGCCAGTGGGCGACCTACTATTCAAGGGGCTAGGTCACGCTGTTTTAGGTAATTTTGTTTAAAATTGTTAGTTATGAGCTCTAAATCACGGCCACATAACAATTGAGAATGATTTTCCAGCTGTTTAAATTACATTTTGATATAAACTGATATGAATTTGAAAAAAGGTGCGCCGACGTTTTTCAAATTTACCCAAATGCAATCCACTTCAATCCTCTCCAGTTTTGTCCATCCTTGTCCCATCTTAGCTTTCCTGTGTTTTGTTTGAGTTCTTCTATAGTTTTGAGCCGTTATTTTGTTATTTCAGTTAATTCTATGATCATTTGATCAATGCTGAAATTGCCTAAAATTGCGTGACCTAGCCCCTTTAAGTTCAGAGCCGTTTGCCAACAAGTGTCTTTCTTTTTATCCTGCCTAGTGTTTGAAATAAAAATGAAAGGAGTTTTCCCGTTGACTACCTCCATAGGTCTCCATATAACGTCGCAAGCCGCCACGTTTTTTTTTTTGCGGTTTCTCATAAAATACGTATTGCGGGCGAAAAACTGCGACTCAGTAGAGAGATCTGAGGGACTGGTGCGAGGAATGTAGCACAGTAATAACATGGCGGCTCGTGTGCGACAGAACGTGACTGGTGTTTCCGTGGCTGAAATTTTCAACAAATGGGCAGATGGACTTCTTCATTACATTCCAGGTTGGGTACATTTTCTCTCCAAAATGTCCGCTTTCGAAAGCGAAAAATAATGCTTGAGACATACACAAGACCGCGCGTTCGTTGCTTTCTAGTCACCATAAAGAAGTTCAAAACGTGCATTTTCAGGAGAAAATTTTTGGCGACCACAATTTGCCATCTGGCGACTGAAGTTTTTTACCCAGTCGCCAGTTGTCGTCCATATAAAAAAGTTAATTTCGGACCCTTTTGTGGCTACGTGCGACTACTTGCGAGACCGTTTGGCCAGGGCTTTATGTGTGAGGCGTTTGTTTGTATAATTCCTGTTCGTGTAACTCTTGTCAATTTCTAAGTGACTTTTGTTTACTTTGTTGTGAGAGCCAGTAATAATGTCGCAGTGTTAGTGGCCCGCCAAGAATAGCAATGCTAACTGCATGCGGGCTACAGTGACTCCCTGTGCTTTTCGCCGTCAAACTTCTTTTTATGTCCTTGATAGGGCGCTTACCACATGAGAGTGCTTTTTGGAGTGTGTCTCGCACAGCTCTTGTATGTTCGAAGACACGTGGCAGGAGTTATTGCGTCTGCCACCGCTCGAGGACGGATTTCTGTTAGGAAATCATCGTAAGAGGGTGTCTCATTCATATACGTTTCTAAGCGATGACCCGCTCGAGGACGAATTTCTTAGTTGATTAAAAGTTTCGACTTTGTAAAGGGAGCTTTTTTTCGAGATTTAACTGTCGAGGTATTCCGGCCCAAAAAAAACCAAAGGACGTGGGCACGGTTTTAATAGGAGAAGATTAAGCTTTTCCACGGTACATTGCCGTCAGCAAGTCGAAGAGATCCAAGAGATCCAACGTCTACTTCTTCATTTTTTTTCCAGAAAGCATAAATCACAGGATTCCTTTAGTTAGGTAATGATAATAATAATAAGTAAAATATACATTTATATAGCGCTTATATAATAAAGTTCTAAGTGCTTTACAATGTCATCAAAATATTCAAGATAATACATAATGAATACAGCCTATTAGTAATTATAACAAATCAATTATAAAAATCTTTCATCTAAAACGTAATTCTTTTTCGTGTTTTAAAATTAATTTAAACATTATATATATAATCAATAAAATAAATGAATAAATTGCAATAAAAGTTAAGGTGACTCTAAGATTGTTGATTATGAACAAAATGCCTCTTAAATAGACCTTATTCACGATGGCCGCCATGTTCGATTTGCTATTATCATGCAAATTAGCTGCACACTTCTGAGGGGGCAAACAACACAAGTCCGAGGGGTTATAACGAACATCTGAGCCACACAGATGATTTGTTTCACGTTCATTGAATGTTTATCACATAAGCAGTAAAATACAATCATTACACAAGCTACTTCGACGTTTTTTGCCTGACAATTTGAAAACCAACATGGCGGCTATCGTGAATAAGGCCTATTAAGTAAGTTTTAAACTTTGATTTAAATGTAGAAATGTTTTCAGTTTCTCTAATATACAGACATAGAATGTTCCATTCCGTGGGCCCTGCAACCGCAAAAGTTCTGTCTCCAAAAGTTTTACACTTAGTGCGTGGGATCATCAAAAGGTGTTTTTACTCGCTGCGCAACTTATATCTAGATGTTGTCCTTGCTTGAATCAGCTCTATTATATAGATATGAGGGTGCCATGCCCCTTAAACATTTAAAGAATAGAAGAGCAATTTTAAACTTGGAAAGGTGGGAGCCAATGAAGACTATTAAGTATTGGTGTTACGTGGCTGTATCTTGGGACAAAACAGGTGACACGAGCTTCTGCATTTAAAACTTTTTGATGGCGATCCATTTGGTACTTTGAAATCCCATATAGCAGTGAGTTACAACAATCAATATGTGAAGTCACAAATGCATGAATTAATGTCTTGGTAGTGTTCTCTCAAAGAAACCTTCTGATCTATTTTTTTTTTTTGATAAAATTTCTAAAAAGGGGGCTTAAAACTGATCTAAACTTAAAAAGGTTTCGCAAATTTTCGAACCGTATCTCCGCTTCTTCTTCGGGGGACAATGAATCTAAAATTCAAAATCACTGCTTCATATTTTGTTTCCCAAAATTTTATTTTATTTTATTTTATTTTGTATATAAAGTCATAGAAAGTTTTACTCCAGGCTTTCCCAATATGTGTACACATTGTCGTAGATTTGTCAAACCTGGCTCCGAAGTTAGCAATGCAAAAGACCGTTTCCGGAATGGTAAGGGCAGGAGAAAAGATAAAATACTGTAGTGTGGGTCACTCGGTCGGTCATATTTATTTCGCTTCGTCTATTGAAACTCTCGAGAAATAAAGATAGAAATGTGAACGCAAACTCTCTGAACGGTGAGAAGCCTTTCTAGGAATATTAACCTTTAAAGAGAAGAACAGATACTTGTTTATGTGCACAATACATCAAAGCAGAAAGTCTACAAATACCTATTTTACGTTCAATTGCCACTGCATAACATTTCAAATTCCGTTTTCCGTGAATCTTCCATTACTTGTGTTACTTGTGGACCTAGGCAGTTACCGGTACTAGCTTTAAAAGAAGTGGTTCCTGGTTAACCCAATTTATTACTACGACTCACCAGTGAGAAGATTTTTTACATTACTCATTAACACGAAGAGAGATAGCTTTGGGTTTTTCAACAATATATCGCTTTAATCAAACCCAAAATCATTCAGACAGTCAAAACGCCATATTTGTGACCCATTTCCTTAGTATTTTGTTTGTCAGCATTATGATTTGCGATACGTCAGGTTCACATGTTCATAAGTTTTCAAATCTGATAGATGTTTCGATTTTCAATAACAAACTCTGTTTTGATTGGCAACTCTACCTCACTGTGTAAATAGTTCACCTTGAAGTCAAATAGATACGTTTCGTTTCCGGCTGAGGAAACGAAACAAAAAGTGGATAAACGGCTTTAAAGAACAAGTTAGGCAGGAGGGAGCAAACACATTACATCATCATTTATCACTCGGCATCAATACAAACGAAGACAAAAATAGCTTGGACGTGATTGGTTGAAGTATAGATCTGAATCAAGTAACATTTCTCACAAACAGGAATGTGCTAGTGAAGCGATAACAGAGACAACCTAAATCGCCTCGAGGGAAAATCAACGAATGTTTCTCGTTGAGAATTGCTCGACCAGCGGTCCCTATCCATTTGCAGCCATAAGATTACGCCACGCTCGTAAGCATAATTAACCCGGGATAAACCTTTATTTCGAGATATTACAGAGTGATAAAATCTTTACACGTCTCTCTCGATAATAGCCCTTCCTGTTGACTTTGTTCTTTTTAGATTAATGGTGTCATCAGCGAGGTCTTCTTCGCCGTCTGTTGGTAGAGGTGACAGTGCATCCTCAATCTTCGGTGGTGTATCACAAGAAAAAACCAATGGCACAAGGCTGGCTCGATTACTCATCGACGAAGGGACATCTTCTTTGCAGCGATTTCTTTTGTTTTCCATACACCCCGAAACATTGGAGGACGTCCTGAACAAGAATTTGCCGAAGCTTCAGAATCTGAGATCAAGACGTGTCATTGCTGATGATCAATGGGAAAAGTTGTTTCCGGGTACTGGTGACCCGCCAAACATTGAGGAGTTTGACATTACTCTGTTGCATTTGTTGATTCGAGAATTTTCCAATTTACCACCGCCCAGTGGAACAGGATGGCACACGCTGCCTGCTCCGAGCGACGCAAGCATAGAAGCGAACATCGCCAGAATCAAATATTTCAGAAATGAGCTGTCCCATAGCCCTTCTACCGCCATTACCGAAAGTGAATTCGAAGACAAATGGGATAAAATATCTTCAGCTTTGGAGGAAATAATGGTTTATATCCAGCGAACAAAAATACAGCGCCTCAAAAATGATCCGATCGATCACGATACGTATCGAATAGTAGAGGAACACATAAAAAAATGGCGAAGATTGCAGCAGCAACAGCAGCAGCAAGAAAATGACGAGCCTAGCAGCTGTCTACCAGACGAAGTGCCGGAAGTGTTTGGTCGTTCTAAGGAAATCGACGAACTAAAACAATACCTTCGGAGTAAAACAGATGCCGTCGTGTTGATTACTGGAGGACCGGGCTTTGGAAAAACGACTGTGGCCAGGGAGACTGCTCACAAATTAAGCAAAGAAAATGGGCATACTGTGTTATTTTGCAGTCTTCTAAAAAAGACAACATTCCTCGAAGTAGCCACTGAAATGATCCACTCATGTGGTACGATAGTCGGGCAGCTACCGGAGAATCCCGAATATTGGCTAAAAAACTGGAGCAAACAGATCCAAAGCCAAGTGGTATTTGTCCTCGATAATGCAGATAGTCTTCTAGAGTCGGAGGCAGACCGAGCTTTGTTCCTAGAGATCCTGGGTGCCATGAGAATGTTATCGAAGCAGAATGTAGCATTTGTAATTACATCCAGAAAGAGGTTCCAACATAAAAGCCTGCCGTGGAAAGAAGTAAATTTAAGCCCTCTACCACCCGACGAGGCCAAAGAGTTACTTAACTCTCGTGTCAGCCGTGGAGGACCCCAAATTGAAAATTTTTCCAAAGTTGAAACCATACTCGAGCTTTGTGGCTGTGTCCCATTGGCACTCTCAATCGTCGGTTCACTTCTGTTAGACTACCCTGAAGAGAAGATTGTTGAACATCTTGAAAAGGAACCCATGACTATCCTGGAAGATGGCGATGAATCATTCCAAAAAGCGATTATGAATTCGTTTGATCTTTTGACGAAAGCTGAGAAAGAGGCTTTAATAGCTCTGTCCATATTTCCTGGATCATTTGATTACAATGCTGCCGAAGCCGTTTTGAAGGAAACCTTGGGCCCTGAAACTCCACCGATTACGACGCTACGCTCCTTAAACAACAGATCTCTCGTTGTCGTTGAACAGGCAGATTCCCATAGATACCAGTTGCATTCTCTCATCCGCGCTTTTGCTAAGAAAATTGGTGAAAATGAAAATCCGCAGGTTTTACTTGACAGCAGAGAATTAGCTTGTGAGCACTTCATTTCCCGTCTGGAAAAAAATACACGTTTGTATTGGGGAAAAGACACATGCAAAGAAGCCATCGAATCTTTCAGTGCAGACAGACAAAACTTTGAGCATTTCCTTAAAGTTTTCGCTAATGGTTTGGAGGCCCAAGAGATAGCAACCTCGTGCAAAAAGTTCCTCGATAGTCTTTTTGAAACGTTCCAATATTTGGAAAAATGCATCTCATCGAAGGTTTACATCGAGATCTTGGAACTGCTACTCAGTAGCACCTATTTTCAGGCCGAATCTCAGCCAGTGCATCGTGTGGAACTTTTGTGTCTGCTTGGTCAAGAAATGAGAAGGCTCGGGGTCCAAACAAAATACAAAGATCACATGGAAGACGCACATCGCCTCTTTTCAGCACACGACGACGAATTCGGCGAGACTAAGGTCCTTTCCCGTGTGTTCTACTTACATAGCCGAGCTCGTTTTCTATCACATACGAAAAAGTTTCCTGATCTTGAACCCAAAAAGTTGTACGACAAAGCATTGAAAATCTGCGAGGAGAAGCTTCCTGACCATCCCGAAACCGCAGCCAGCCTCTTATTTGCCGGAAGAAACGCTAAGCGGCGCAAGGACAACACAGAAGCAACCGAAAAGTTGCAGCGGGCCCTTTCTTTGTTCCAGAAACTTCTTGGAGATCATTTCATGACGGCTCAATGTTTAAAGGACTTTGCAGACTTAGTTTTCTTGGCGGAAAAGAGTGACCAAGGGCTAGATAAAGCCTTGAAGTACTACGGAAAGGCCATGGGAGTTATGGAAAAGCTGGGAACACACGAACAAAAGGAGAGCATCTTAACTCTAAAAAATTATGGATTTTGTCACATGAGAAAAGGCAACTTTGAAGAAGCAGAGAAGTATCTTTTAAAGGCACAACTCGTTTGCGAGAGAGAGCTAGAGAAAGAACACACATGGAAAGTTATGGTCAAGACTCAACTGGGTCTCCTCTATCATGAAATGGCTGACAAACAAGAAAACGAAGAATCTGTTAGAGAGGAACTATTAAGCAAAATGGAAGCATCGATGAAGGAAGGACTAGATATGTGCTACAAACTCAACAATGGCCAGAAAAGTATCAACCATTTGGGCGACAAGAAATTGATCTGGAAAGTCTTAAGTTTGTACCCAGAAAGATTTCCCGAAGACGCATACCCTCGCGAAGAAGTCTTGACCTCTTTGACTCATGCTGTGGAGAAACCAGAAGTTAGAGGGAGTTTCGAATAATAATCGTCCACAGGTTAAACCTAAAGACGCTAATTACAAAATGTTTGTTTCTGAAATGACACTGAGGAACGGAGCAATCGTGGACAGTTTATCATAAGCAGAGGGTTCATTAAGGTTTCTATGACCATTACTGATTAGGAAATAATGCTATGATCTGACAAGAAAATGCAGCTATCAAACCTAGTAAAACCGAACAAAAGCTTTTGTTCTAACGAATTTATCTTAGTACGAACCACTATCCGTGACAAAAAAAATTGAACTGTAACGCAAAGGAGTTCAAGAAGAAGATTTAAGATTTGATTGTACTCAGGCAGTGCAGAACAGATAAATCATTTTCATTGGACTTTACAGCCACCATAGAAGGGAACAAAAACAACAACAAGGGGGTAGATGAACCATAGCTGATTTTCCTTTACAATGATATGGCAGCGATGTATTTGTACCTTGTCAATTCCCAGATAATTAATTCTATTTTTTTATAGAAATACTACCTGTCGTTTTAGGACACCAATCTGGCGAATTGTCAAGTGAATGAAAACGATCTATACTGTTGATTTAGATAACCAATTTTGATATTTCATCATTAAGCCATTGAATTACTCCTTTGATCCAAAGATTTAGAAACACATTGATGTTGCATAGAACTTTGAAATATTGGACAGTATATTTTTTTTATTTTTCACGATATTAACTGGCATGTTGGTGCCTTCGCCAAGTAGACATAGGTTTCTTTGAAAGCAAGCAAGACATTTAAAACCAGCCTTTGGATGGCTGGGACACTAATTTTATGTATATTTATGTCACCATAGATTGTTTTTTTAGTTAGAAGTGTATGAAATCACATGCATATCAGTTCAAGTTGCGGTAATGTTTCTGAGAAACTATTCAGGCTTTCCGAGAAGAAACAATAATCCGACCCGATGAAAGCCGTTTCCTAGAACTGGCGATAATTAAATTAATACCTTAAACATGACTTGCTTTGTAAGCTTAATTTGTCCGGGAATGAAAATTTTCTGAGCTCTTTCTTTCCGAGAAATGGCCCTTCATTCTAAAATTATCCTTGAAACGGTGGACTTGGATCAATCGGTTCACCAAAATTGACAAAATACATTAAAATCAAATCGCGTCTTAATTAATTGATTGCCATAAAGCCGGTCGTGGTATACAGTTTCAAATATTGACTACTTCCACCTAAAGATACGGAACAAGGTTAATACCACCCACCTGAAAGCGTCTGAACTTAAAATGGGGCAGGTACAAAAGTGTCAGGTCACAGGTCTCTGTTTTACCAATACGGAAGTCTCAGAAGAGAAAACAAAACCGTCATAAAGCCAAAAAGAGGAAAACCAAAAGATACATGGAGAATGAAGAGGAAAAAATGACATCAGTGTGGTACGTGAACAAATTTGCACAAACCACTGTGCAAAAAGAAGGCTTGACCCTCCCTTAATACATTTTAAACAAAGGGTTGACCCTCCCCAAGGGTCCCATTTTTTTTGGCTGACCCTCCCCTCTGAAACCCTAGCCTTCCCCCCCGCCCCATCCCCAAATAAAAACATCCCTTACCTAATAGGCCTAGCAACTCTAATTTAGGTCTAATTAGGCCTAAAGTTAGCTTTAATGAATGTTTAGGTTTGTTTCTGTATTGGCAACACAGAGGCCTGTGAACGAGATCTGTGACCTGACACCTATGTTTTGTACCTGTCGATTAAAAATGCATTTTTCTTTACTAAATTTCACCCAGTCGGTTGAACAAATCATTGCAGAATTTGCGCATTTTAATAACTGCCGGCGGCTATTGTATTAATAGACATCATCTCTAAATATTACTCGTTTCACTTTGAGTTGAGGAGTAATAATGCAGATACTTCAGTGTAGGGCCCGATTTTAACGAAAATACTTGCAAAAATGAATTCTGTTGAATACTGAATTGAAAACCGTCGCGGGGTTTATTAAATATTTCACGATTTAAGTACATTTAAAAGGAAAAAGAAGAGTAAGCGCCCTTTATGATTTTATGGGGATTAGCTTTGTGAGCCAGCTGTTGGATCAAAATCCTTCTTCTATTTATAAGATTTAAACAAACACTGAAGACTTTTATCGGACACTTTGTGTTTAGTGTGTGACAGTCATTGTATCATTGAGAGATAATATATCTTTTTTTTTTTTTCTTTTTTTTTTTAATTTCATTCTTTCACAATACTTACAGTACTTACGATACTTACGATCCCTACCTACTTAACAAACCAAAGGTATTAATTTACACCATACAATACAAAAAAACAAAAAAAAACAAAAAAATAAAAATAAAAATAAAATAAATAAAAAAAAAACAAAAAAAATAAAATAAAATAAAATAAAATAAAAACCAAAGCCTTTTGCAACACAAACAGTAATTAGGTTCTTTCAATTACAAGTCGTAGGACTGTAATGTGAGAGGAATGGGTGGAAGCCTTCTATTTTAGGATAATGACTGCGTGTTCTACAGGTCCAAATGTAATACCTCGCGACCAAAAATAAAAAGTAGTGATTCTTGTTTTGAATTAATTGAGGCTTTAGACTAACAACTAATGATGGTGACAAGTCTAGCGTAGGAAGAGCTTTGTCACGAATCAGCCATTCCTCAAAAGCTCCCCAGAAACGGGACGTTACAGTGCAAGTCCAGAATAAGTGAATGAGTGATTCCTCTTCCCGTTGACAGAAACTGCAGAGATCGTTATCAATAAAGTTTATTTTTTTCAGAAAATTATTGGTGGCTAATCCCCTGTGAAACAGCTTAAATTGAAATACTAGAAGTTTAGAGATTTTGGTACATTCGAAGGGTTTTCGATACACGGCGACCCAGTCCACAGTTTCGTTTGGTTCAATTAGGCAATCTGCTAACCACTTCATCTGACTATTCAAGGGCTGTTTTCTTTTTCCACAAGCTTTTGGTACACTATTCTGTTTGGTTTATTTGCCATCAGAACTTTTTCACTAGACGTATTGTAGTCCGAAACTTCGCTTAGTTTTTTCCCATTGGTTGTTTCCCACAACTGCTTTATAGCCGAGATGACTCCAAGAAAAGACAGAAAACTTGGTTTAACCGTCTTTAAATTCTGAGAAAGATAAAAAAGTGGACTCATTAACCATTAAATCGCTGACAACCTGAATTCCCTTAGTAGCCCATAGTGCGTAGTATATTGGTTTATTTTCGACTCGTACAAGAGAATTGAACCAAAGAGGCTGTGACCGTAGCTGGGTGACAGAGGACATGCAATCTTCAAAAGTAACTTCTGACCAAATTTGTAGTATTTCTTGCAGGAAAACGTCCGATACTTTTCCAACTTTTAACAAATCTTTTTGATTTAGATTAAGGTAGCACCACCGAGATCTTGCAGTTGCAGGTCAAAAAAAAGTTTCCATTTTGCTTGGTTATTTTGGTCGAGGTATTTCTTAATCCAAGTTGCCTTCAAAGCCCTGCTAAAAATCTTTACATCAACCGTCTTTAGTCCACCCTGTTCATAATCACTAATCATAGTATCACGCTTAATTTTGTCACCTTTGCCGTCCCACAGAAAATTGTAACAAAGATTGTTAACTTCGTTAACTACTCTTTGATCTGTTGGCAAAGGTGAAAGAATATAAACAAGTTGCGAGATTATTAAACTTTTAAATACAGTTATTTTACCAAGTAAACTAAGTCGACGCAACTCCCAACAGCCCAAAGTTGCCTTAAGTTTTGTTAACTTTTCGTTATAGTTTTCTTTCATCGTTATTACCGGGTCAGTTGACAACCATACACCCAAAGTCTTTACCTTGTCCCTAATCCATTTCAGCTCGATTTCAGGGCAAAGTTTCTCCTCGCTATTTGCTTTACCACCAATCCAAAAGGCTTCCGTTTTTTTACGGTTTAAACGGAGGCCAGATACTTCACTGAAAAATTCTAATGTCTTTAGAGAGGTAGTGAAAGATTTTTGTGATCCGTCTAAAATGAGAGTGGTGTCGTCAGCGTACTGGCTAATTTTTATTTCCCGACCGTTCACTGTTATTCCTTTGATCTCGTTATTTTTTCTTACTGCTTCCGCTAGAACCTCCACACAAAGGATAAACAAATAAGGCGAGAGAGGGCAGCCTTGTCTAACCCCTCTTTCGAGTTTGAAAATATCACTAGACCAGCCATTATTCAAAATACAGCTTTCTGTGCTATTATAAAAGATTTTAATCCAGTTGATAATGGTCGGGCCAAAGTTAAACTGTCGAAAAGTTTTTTGTATGAACGACCACTCAACTGTGTCAAAAGCCTTTTCGAAATCAAGGAATAGCAATAGTCCTCTTTCGTCAAGGGGCCCTCACAAACATCCTTCTCGTCTTGGTTTAGTTTCTTATGTGTTGATTCTTCAAAAAAAATATGATCATATTTATCATCACAAGTGTCAATTTTGGATCGGTAGAGTTCTCTGTAAAAAGTTTCGCACTGATATAATATTTCCTTTCTGTTGTTACAAAACTCTCATCCGCTTGCTTTAGTTGAGAGATGGTTCCTTGCTTATGATGCCTTTTTTCTAAATTTAAAAAGTATTTGGTGTTCTTTTCACCTTCATTGAACCACCTGCATCTGGCCCTCAAAATTGAACCTTTCGTCCGGTACTCAACTATTTCTTCCAATTCCCTTTTTTTAATCTCTAAATTATGGAAAGTATCAGCAATGTCAATTTCGTTGTTTTCATTCTGAGTGTCGATAAGATGTTGAAAGGTGTTAATTTCCTTCTCGAGTTCTTCTTCGCGTCGTACGGTTTTGGCTCTTTTAGTAGTAGCATACTTTATCGAATGCTCTCTAATTTTGAGTTTAATCATCTCCCACAACGAGGCGTCGTTCATAGTTTTATCATGTCGATATTCCTCGTGAGTTTCTTTAATAACTACTTGAATTTGGCCTATATAATCATTTTCATTCAGAAAGGAGGTGTTAAGTTTCCAGAAACCCGGACCTCTTGGATTGGAATGTAAAGCTATTTTGATGTCTATTAGTGAATGATCTGTTTTATAACCGACAGAAATACTAGCACTCGTAACATTACACATGAGACTTTGGCTTATGAGGAAAAAATCTAGTCGGCATGAAATTTCAGGTTTTTTTCGGCGCCAAGCGGTGAATAAACGACTATCCGGATTTAAGGACGTTCGCGCCAAAATCTTCCTACGGTGAGATTTTCTTCCTTTCTCGCCTAGAGTTAGGTCATAAAGTACTTACTCCAAAAATTGAAAAAAAAAAGGGGGTCACCGACTTTGTTTCGGAGAAAATGGCAGTGGAAGAATGCCTTAATTTCGAGAAATCGGTCATAATAGCGAGATGTAGCCTCATCTGCTCATCCATCGAAAATCATAAAAATAAACTGTTGGAGTGAAAGTTTCCGTGCATAGGTTTTTAGGAGTGAGATTTTTAGAGAATTGTATGCCGCTAGGGATGTGGTAAACAGTAGTGTTCATCCTCGACGAGCGTTTTCGTAAGCTCTATCCGTTGCAACCACTACCGGAATTCGATGGCACGAGGAAAGAAAATGTTAAAAAAAGATAACTCCTTACGGTGAGAATTTTTTCATTTCATCATATTTTGTAGATAGTAAGTAAAGTAAGTGATTCATGGTTTAAAAAATGGGGGTCACCCATGATCTGAACGAGTAAAATCGATGTGATTTTGCAAAGCTCTTGGAAATTTCGTTTGTCACGCTTTCGTGTGACCTGTCGGGCAAGGACTGGAACCCAAGAGAGGATCGATCGTTGAAGAGATGAAAGGTTTTTACCAAAAAAAACCTTTCTCGAGCATAGCAACCAAGTTTTAAGCAGGGGTCATCTTCATTTGGTTGGTGTTTTGTATAATATCTCTCCATTGCCGTCATGCTCATCCTCTGGAGTTTGTTTTTCGTGAAATTTAATCGCTGATTGTTTCCACGCAGGTCCGCACGAGGACGAAACCACAGCTCAATTTTCACGAAAGTAAAGGAAAAGAGCTTTAAAAACATGCATTCATTTTGAACTTAAGTTCGTAGAGTAATAAAGACATTACAAAGAAACAGCCCCATTAAGTTTACGCAACGGTTCGTCCACGAGTTTTCCAAACTTTCAGCCACTAGTCTACTCGATCAGCTGCCTTTTCCAGAGCTTTTCCATCCTCCCGCTCACTTCTCTTTGAAGTTTCATGATGATTCGGAAATAAATGTGCCACTCTTTTGCCGGCCTGGAATTTTTTCCTCGGCGTTTTTGTCGCCATGTTATTTTAACTGATGCTTGAAAAATATGTATGAAAGTCAAGTAGACTAGTGCATGACTGATAAAACCTCGCGAATATCAGTCGTGCAGTAGTCTACTTGACTTTCATAAATATTTTAAATCAATTTTGACTGATCGCGATCTTCTCTGATCCAACGCTGTGCAAGACTTATCGTCCACGGTTTTTGCAAAGGTTTTAAAACCTCAATTTCACTAATGCTCGAAGTAATGCGTGACATTTTACAGTCGCGTTACCTGCGTAGTAACGTTGCGCACAAACAATTAGCGCAAACGTCTTTAAGACTCTCCACGCATCTAGAAGATCGAGTTCTGTAACAAACTGTCTAATAATTTCAAGGCATTTACTATGAGTTTTAGGGTTCCCACCTTTCTTGTCTGCGGTTACATCTAAAACAAGGTTAAAATCTCCACCAAGGATAATATCGTCGCACTCAAAATCAAGCAAATGAGCGAAGAAAGTTTCAAAGAAGCTTTGGCGCGTATAATGTGGCTAAAGTAATATACTTTTTATCTGTCTCAATGTCGCAAATAATGTACCTACCGTTTGGATCCGAGAAGGATTTTTTAATTTTAAAATCGAAGGTGTTATTAAATAGGACAGCGACTCCGCTCTGATTACTGGCAAGGCCACTAAAGATGGTTCTATATCCCCATTCTGCAGACCACATGGGATTGCTTTTTTCAGAACAGTGCACTTCTTGGAGCATATAGATTGAATATTTTTTCTTTCTTAGCCAATTAAAAACTTCTCGTCTCTTCAAGCTGTCCCCCAGTCCTCTCACATTAAGAGAGCAAATACTGAGATTCATTGTTGATTACAGAAGTAATGCGTGTTGCAAGGCAGAGGGATTAGAGTGTGACAAAAGTAACAAAAGATCCAAATTGAAAAGAAAAATAGCACGAAAAAAAGAAAAACTAACATATTTGAAAAAAAAGTAATGGATCGGAAAATTACACAAAAAACATTAACACATACAATAAAAACCATTGTAGAGTGGACTCTTGACCTCTTCGATTGTTATTCATGAAAAAGGGTTCATTAACAGCCATTTTGAAAAAACTAAGAAAAAAATGCAAATTGACGGGGTTTTCTACAAAAGATTATCTTAGAAAATTTGGAAAATTTTGATGGTTGTACTTTTCATTGTGGATGAATAAAAATCTTCAGACAACTTTAGCATCACGTATTCCATGCTCATTCCCGCATGGAATCGAATGCCGTCTGTACCGATTCCCAGGTCGTTGTCAATAATGTTGTAAACAATCGCTTTGCAATCTTCCCCATCAGTTTCGTTGATGTTATTGAAACGCAAGTTTTCCCTTCGGGTGTATTGTTCAAGTCTTATGTTGTTTTCAATTTCTGCAGTTAAACGTAGCTCTAGGTCGACAACTTTACTGCGTAAGGCGTCTAATTCCGTGGTTGTTTCCTTCGAGATGATATATCTTTTTAGTTAAGAAATAATGATTGAGCAGACATGTGGTCTCAAGCTAGATAAATAGGCATAGATTTTATGATTTCCAGATAGTCATCGCTCCATGATTGACACAACCTTGAATAACCTTAAGTGCTAGGCAATCACGATGTCAGAGAATGCGGTATATTAATTGGAACTTCGCTTAGTGCTTTCAGAGTAGCTCTTTACACACCGGTTGTTACTGAGTGAATACGCAAGAATGATGAAACAGTTAAGCTCGGTCGAGTTTATTGATTGAGTATCGTTCGTTAAAGTGTTATCCCCAGTAAACGGGGCAGAGTTTACGAATTTTTTGACAAGATCACAATAAAATTGTTTGAATGTTGAGTTTAAATACATTACGTCATCACCGGACAATAATCGTTGACTGGTTGCTTGTTGCTTAGAAGGAGGAGTGTGCTGACTAAAGCTAAGGCTTTGCAATGGCTTGCTACGCAGTTATGTACCCCATTCAAAGTGAAGCTAAATCACGGTGAAAAAAATGAGATCTTAATTGGTCTTGTCATCATGTTTTCAACCATGATATCCTTTGGAAAGTCTCGCTTCCAATATGGCTAGAAATATTGGTACAACTTTTACCTCTGTCCATGGCTCCTCATGCGTCAGTAGAATGTAAGATCTGTTGCTGTGTGCTGCCAACTAGTATTTTATTTTAAAAAATGGACAAAGAAATCTAGGTTTCCACGTTTCAAGAAGCTTTCAAGGTTATCTCAGAATACGAGACAGCTTCCATCAGCAAATTGTTAGACGTATTGACAAAGATTTCGGTTCCAAAGGTCAGTATATTATAATAATTCATTTATACCGACAAGAATTGTTAGCACTAGGTCCTTTTTTTATCCGTTTGTTTCTTGATCACAATTATCATGAATTTTTCTTAATTCCTGATGAAAAGTTGCTTTTGCTGCTTGTGTAAAAAATAATTTAATATTCTCTAAGGCACAAACAGTCCAAACAGGAATTCACAGAAGCATTTATCAAAGAAAGCTTTAGATAATAATGATTAAAGAATATGATTAATATTTTATTTTATTACCCAGAGACTGACCTTTTGGACAGTACACAACTATTCTTGAAAAGAAAGAGACACCATGTCGGTGGTGGTGATGTATTTGGCACCAGACTCTTGCACCACACAATAACCTACTTCATGGTGGATTACAATAATTTAATTACTCTGTGGGGTGGGATTGGATACATGATCAGCGGGAAAAAAGTAATAATCTCCCGTGATTCAAAAGTACTGACTGCTAAACTGAACAGCAAGGCATAAAAATAAATTAAACTTGGCATCAGCCATTATTGTAATCATTTCAGTTGACAATATTTAAGACAGCGAAAAATGAGGACAAAGCCCTTGTAAATTACAGCAAGTGAGTACAAGATGCCACAAGTATTTTGAGAAACAAAGATTTACTTATTTAAAGAGCCTATCCCTATAGGTGGTACTTCATATAGTAGAATACACATACTTTCTAGAGGGATAATGTGAATACAGTAATACCAACGTAGTACATGTAAGCACGCCGACGATTGCAACATCTACTCGTGCCTACAACCTGATGGCATCAGCGATATGCAAAGTGTACTGGACTCTGTGTGTGCATGGGCGGACGATAACAAGATGGCAATAAACTTAAAGAAGACGAAAGACATGTGCATCAACTTTCGTCAAACTTCAGAACCCCCACTGCTCCAAATCGGATCAACTACCATCGAGAGAGTTAATCATTTCAAGCTGTTAAGAGTTTGGTTCCAAGATGACCTTAAATGGAATGCACATGTTGAGAACATTACCAAAAAATCTTCAAAGCGGATATTCTAAAGCGCGATTACCTAAAGAGGTTGGTCTCAGCATCTATACCACCCCAATACTTCCCTATCTTGGAATATGGTGCTCCCGTATGGGAAGGAATTCCTTCATACTTAAAAGACGAGGTGGGGCGTATCCAGAAAAGGTGTCTACGACTTATTGGTCTCCCACCAGACAGTTTACCGTCCCTCGAGTCGAATAGAAAAGAAGTTACTACCAAAGAACTGAATAAGATCAGCAATGATAACAGCCACCCCCTACACAACCGAGCTGCAGTTACCAGACATTTTGACTATAACTTAAGAACAAATTGTCGGAAATCAGTCCCCATTTCTGGGACAAATAGACACAAGAACAGCTTTTTACCCAAGGCACTACAACATAACTAAGCTGCCATTATTACCATTTTACTAATTTGTAATTTCTTTGCACATTTCTTTTCAGATGGCCAAATTAAGGTATATTAGAGTGACAGAAACGTTAAATCCGTGAGCCCCAAAAATCTACGTACTGTTTTTCGCTGTTCACACCTTCCTCGAACGTGATTTGTACTTTGTAAATAAGGTATGCTAACAAATTCCTTTTAACCATCTTGTTCAAACTCCTTGATGAAGTCTGCGTAATAAGACGAAACCGGTCGGAGAAATAAAAGCAAGTTGACAAGGTCTGTTGCTGTGTGCTGCTCACTAGTCTAAAAAAAAAGGTTTTAAAAACTTTTTTATAAATCTTTTAAAAGGTGTTTTAAAAAATTGTCGTGAACGGGTCTCGCGACAAATAATCACGCGCTTGATGTAATTTTAAAACTAGTTATTTTCCTACGATTCTAGCTTGACACGTTGTCTCTGAAAAAGTCTCCTCTCATACAGCACAAAAAAGGTCTAAAGTTCAACGAGATTATATTTGCAATAGCTTACATTTCAAGTCTTAGGGTTCGGCAGTTCGGGTTTCAAAATCACGCAATGTAACGCTAAAGTCCGCGACACTCTCCCCCTATTTGACTCTTATGATGTCAAATATAAATTGAACAAGGTAAACGATAACATTAACAACTCTAAATCACATTGAAAAGTTCAGTTCTCATTTAGTTCATCTTCTGCTATCGCAGCTATGCGCTGACGGGCACTGACTGCAGCACGTCTAGGTTGGAACTCTGAAGCTCGAGCATTCAATCTAGCAGTCCCCTCTTGGGTGTTTCTGTCACAGGACAGCTCAAGCGGATAGAGATGTTGAACTGGTCGTTCCAGGAAAGATTTTCCAGCCCTCAGTCGCACTGCTCTCACTATCCCGTCTCTACCAGGGATTAACTTGTCCACTACACCGATCCTCCACAATCCTCGATTTCTTTCTTCACCCTTGATAAGTACAACGTCTCCCGGAGTCAAGGCTGTTTCTTTGGTTTTCTGGTTAAGGTTGTGGCGCTCTCTGAGGGACTTGAGGTACTCGTTTTTCCATCTCAACCACAGCACCTCCTTGCACCTTCGCAGGTACTTGGCTCGTTTTCTGAGGCTGTCATCCTCTATGTTACTCGGGTCTTCTTCTGGGAGTTGATTTGGTTGGCCGAAGAGCATAACGCTGGGGGTCAGTATCGGCATTTGGACGTCGTCCTCCACATAATCGAGGGGTCTGTCGTTAACAATTCTCTCCACATCTAAGATGACCTCTTCAAGTTCGTGCCATCTGAGGTTCCCATTACCAATGGACTTGTACAGACTCTGCTTCACTACGCCGATCAATCTCTCAAATTGTCCCCCCCACCATGGGGCTCGGCTGAGGTTGAATTGCCAAGTTATTTCTTGTCTGGCGAGGAAGTCGTTCAACCTTTCATCCTTCATAACGTTCCTCAGCCACTTCGCTGCTGCCACAAAGGTTTTCCCATTGTCTGAAAAGATCTTTTCGGGGCGCCCTCTTCTTGATATAAATCGTTTTAAGCTGCTTAGGAACTCGTCAGTGCTCTGGCTCGGTAACAGGTCCAGGTAGACCGCTCGGGTGAGACTACAGGCGTAAAGAACAATGTAAGCCTTCATTTCCTTTTTGGTCTTGCTGAGGTACTTAATTGGTCCAGCAAAATCCACTCCAATGAACTTGAATGGTACTGATCCAGCTGTTCTTTCCTTCGGCAAGTTGCCTGTTGGTGGATCTGGGAGTGCCGCCACTTGAAATCTTTTGCAGCCATGACAGCCTCTAATCACTTTCTTTGTCAAACGTCGTAACCGTGGCACCCAGTACTTCTCTCGAACCTTCGCCATCGTCATGCCGACTCCCCCGTGCAAGGTTTGGGTGTGCACGTGCATGACCAGCTTCTTGGTGAACAGTGCACTTTCGGGTAAGTAGATTGGATAATCTCCTTGAATGCGGCCCCTGCATTCATATAAACCGTCTTTGTTCTTCTGAAGGTTTAATCGTAGCTGATCTTCTTTGAAACTGGCTGTATTCAGGCATCTGACTTGAGTATCTCGCACCCAGAACTCTATCCGACGGTTTATCTCCGCAGTGTTGAGAGGACCGCTGATCTTCTGTTGATGTTTCAACTTGCAGTTTTGGATAAACCGTGTTATCCATGAACAAATTCGAACCGCCCTCCAAAGATCCCACTTCTGTAATAACTGGTCAAGTTCTTTGTCGTCTGCTATTGCCACGGCGAGAACTTCTTTGATCACCTTTGCCTCAGCTTGAGTTTCTTTGCTTGGGCTAGTAACGATGTCTGACGGCCAATTCTCTGGGTATGGTAACCAGGACGGTCCTTGAAACCACAGATCCGCACATTCTCCTGCTTTTCCTCCTCGACTGCCCAGATCAGCCAGGTTTTTCTTTGACCCCACGTGGTGGAAATGAATGTACTCCTTGTCTTGCATTTTTCAGACGCGATTACTCACGAATTGCTTGTACTCCCCACCACCCTTGATCCAGTGGAGAGCAACACTGCTATCTAGCCAGCAATGGGCACTTGTTACAGGAAATCCTTGTAGGGCTTGTTTCACGTTGTGCACCAGATTAGTAGCCATATGGCCGGCTACCAGTTCAAGCCTCGGTATGGTTAATCCCTTCTTTGCAAGCCTGGACTTGGCGGCTACGAGTCCCTGTGATATACCTGAGGGTTGATGAGACACAGCGTATACTGCTGCTGATAAGCCTTGGCTGCTTGCGTCGCCGAAAGCGTGGAGGTTAATGCTGGTTATTTCTTCCTGGTACTGAACGATGCTTCTTGGTGCTTCAATTATTTCGGGAAGATTTCCCTCCCATGTCTTCCAGCTGGCCGTCTATTTCTTTGGTAGTTCTTGGTCCCATGGAATTCGCAGCTCACACTCTTGTCGGTAGAGCATCTTTCCCTCCAGAGTGATGGGCGACGCTAACCCTAAGGGATCATATATCTTTGCTAACTTCCGCGGGACTTCTCTCTTGGTGACATTCTCGATCGCTTCCGGAAAGCTGATTTGGATTTTGTCCGTGGCCTTGTTCCAGCGCACACCGAGTAATTTCGTTTCTCCTCCTTTTACACCCAACTGGTCTTTGGCGTAGGTTTGGGCTTCGCATCCTTGAGAACTCTGCTGCTCTTCTGGTCCTTCCTCTCGATATTCTGGCCGCTCCAGGATAGGGACATTAGAGTGCCATTTATGTAGCTCGAATTTTGCGTCTCTGAAGATGGTCTGGGACATTTCCTTTAAATGCTGTGCATGCGCGATCGTTTTATCGCAGCTGATTAGATCATCGACGTAAAGGCTTCTTCTTATTTCGTCTACTGTGTCTGGATACTTGTGTTGGAGGTTGTTAAGATGCTGTTCGATTACTCCGCCCAACAGAAATGGCGACGTTAACATCCCGAACAGCGCCCGTGTGAAACGCAGGGTTTCAACTTCCTTGCTCTCCAAATCTCTCAACCAATGAAACCGCATTGCGTCTCGGTCTTCCTCTCTTATTCGCACTTGCAAGAAGGCTTGCCTTAGGTCTCCAGCTAATGCCACTGGGTGGAAGCGGTTCCTTGTCAGCACACTCCAGAGCTTGTTCTGCAATGGTGGCCCAGTCTCAAGGCAATCGTTAAGGGATGGGGCCTGGTGGTAGGCTCGCGCAGAAGCATCATAAACAATGCGGATTTTTGTGCTCTCCGCCGTCTCGCGCACCACTGGTTTGTGTGGGATATAGAATTCTTTGCCTTCTGGTTCGCCTTCGGCACTCTCGACTATTCCTTGGGCTAGTTGATCTCGGATGATTTCATCGTACTTTTCCAACATTCCTGGTTGCTTCTCCAGCTTCTTTACGAGGTTCTCCAGGCGTTTCAGACTTCCTGGCTTATTGTTGGGAAGAGGTGGATGGTTGCCCTTCCAGAGTAAGCCAGTCTCGTACCATCATTCTGGGTCCCTTATGAGTTGCTCCTTGAACTCTTCGTAAACAAGGTCTTGATCGCCAACCGAATGGTCTTGTAATCCGAGCACGTCAAGTCTGCAGAGGTTCTCGTAGTCAACAGCGGAAGTTTGTGTTAGGAACATGCTGGTGAGATTTGGTTCACTTCCGGGTGACAAGATAGTCCACCCCAGGCGCGTCCATTCTGCGATGGGTTCTCCGGGTTTGCCGATTCTGGGTGTGGTCTCTGTTTTGACTTGAGCGTACTCGCTGGCACCAAGGATAAGGTGAACTGGTAAATCCCTTTTCGTATCGATGTCGTCCATTTCTACCCCTTTCAGATGATGGTATCGTCCAATCATGTCCTTGTATCCCGGGTTGCCTAAGCTGAGCAGGACACCACGATTTACTTTGGTTACCTCGGTCCGAAGCTGAAATGCACCTGATAAGCTCTTAACGACGACTTCATGGATTTCAATCTCTCTTGTTGTTGCCTGCATCATCATTTCGATTCGTTTCAGCTCTTTTCGCACTGGTTGTTTCCTTAGTCGGTCGAGTAATGCGGCAGAAGCATATGAGCTCCCAGCACCGGTATCAAGTAGGGCACGACAATGTATCCCTCCCACGTTAACTACAACGACTGGATAGGTAACCGCGCCTCTTCCGGTTGCCACTAACATATGTTCTTGATGCTGAGATGTTTTCTCACAGATAGATGAATGATGACGCCGTTTGCAAATTCTGCAGGTGGAAGTGCTGCGACATTCTGAGGCCTTATGATTTGCACCAGTACAATTGAAACAAAGTTGTTTTACGTTCAACAGTCTCTTCCGTTCTTGTATCGTGGTGACTTTATCGCAGTTGATGGACTGGTGAGATGAATTATCGCAGTAAACGCATGGCTTTCTTCTGGGGTCTTGTTGGTTGGCCTGGTACGTCCTTGATCGAGGTGGCTTAGGCAGCGTTGTTTTTTCTTGCTGATATTTATCTTCCAATTTCGGAGGGTTTCTTTCTGTCCACTTGCGCAAGGCTTCAAGTAGTTCGGAAAATCCCATTCCTGCCAGTGGTCATCGGTGCGCGCGAGGTCACCTTTTATACCCTCCAACTTGTCGAGCGTCATTCGAACGTAACCATTGATTTCCTTTAATTTACCCATAGTCTCCAATGCTTGAAGATTTGGGGACAACTTCTGGTAAAATTCCATGATTTTGTTGGGGTTCGTTCCATGGATAGCGGGCAAAGACATTACGTTGTTTACATACGCGTTAACTATTTCGCTAACCTTTCCATAATTAGTGTTCAAAATGCTTTTCGCCCTCTCGTAGCCTTCTATAGTAAAGGGTAGGCCGTCAACTGTTGTTCTAACCCGTGGCTCCAGCAGCTCCTTCAGATAAGAAAATTTGGTGATTTGGGGCACATCAGCCGAGTCAATTTCTGCTTTGAACTGGTTCCAAAACCTCAGCCAATCTGTATGCGTGCCATTGAACCTTGTAATTTGTAATTTGGGCAGCTTCGCGTTGATTGATTGTTCTTTAATCTGGCATTTTCGGTTTTCTTCGATTTTCGCCTCGTATTTAAGTTTCTGCTCTAATTTTTCCTTTTCAAAACGCATCTCTTCTTGAAATTTCTTTTCTCTAATTACAGCTGCTTCATCTTCCTCCCTTTTCTTTTCGTTTTCGAGCGCCGCGCTCCTGAACGTCTTAATTTTTGACCCGAGGTTGTCAATGGCCTTTTCAAACACGCTTAATTTTTCTTCAAGGTCTGTGCTCCATTTTAAGATTTCTTCTCCGTCATCCCCCTCTTCGAACCTCAATTCTTGTACTCTTACCTTGAGGTCATGAACTTCGTCCACTTTCTTGGCTAAAGTTGTTTTCAATCTCTCTACTGATGCGAAGTTTTCCTTTTTCACCGCGTCGCTTGTCTGTCCATTCGTAAAGGTGAGAAGTTGTAGTTTCGCCTCTATTGATTTGTAAAGGTCTTCCATGCTTTCCAGTGTCCTGGTAGGGTCGCCACTTTTGTCGTGAACGGGTCTCGCGACAAATAATCACGCGCTTGATGTAATTTTAAAATTATTTATTTTCCTACGATTCTAGCTTGACACGTTGTCTCTGAAAAAGTCTCCTCTCATACAGCACAAAAAAGGTCTAAAGTTCACCGAGATTATATTTCCAATAGCTTACATTCCAAGTCTTAGGGTTCGGCAGTTCGGATTTCAAAATCACGCAATGTAACGCTAACGTCCGCGACAAAATATTTTTAAAAATGTCTTCATGTACAAAAAGTGTCTAAAATAAGGTTCTTAAAAAAATGTAGATGGACAAAATTTGGTCACGTGATCCGCTTTGTGCCAGGGTCTTCTCCGGTCCCGCCGCCATGTTGGAAGCCGCGAAGACCCTAGGAACTAGGTTGTGAGATAGCCGAATCGATCTATTGCTCTGCTTGGTGATTGGTTAAAAATCTCGCGCCGGTTTATCAACCAATGAAATGGAAAACCGAAACCAATCAGTACTTGCAAGCGCGATTTTTCTCGCGCTTTGAGCAAGTTACATGTAATTGCTACGAATTCGCATTGGTTCATTGCGCTGTTTGTACTCGCTGTGATTGGTCGAAGGAATTACTTTGGTATTTGTTTTATGACACTTAATAGGCCTTCACGATAGCGGCCGTGTTGGTTTTTAAATTGTCATGCAAATTAGCCATGTGTTATGCTGGGGGGCAAACATTGGAAAAAAGGCAAATTGCGGAAAATAGGCTCGTCGAAATATAGAAATAACATTGCTAAAAGTACATTTTAGAATTTAGAATTTAGTACCTTTTATAATATTTTTATATCTTTTGATTGCCTCTGACATTTTGACTTCCTACTTCGTTATCTGCTCATTTTTCACTAAAAAACATCAAAGTAACTTGTGCAATCATTCTATTTTACTACTTACGTGATAAACATTCAATGAACGTGAAACAAATCATCTGTGTGGCTAAGATGTTCGTTATAACCTCTCGAACTTGTGTTTTTTGCCTCCTCAGAAGTGAGTAGCTAATTTGCATGATAATAGCAAAGCCAACATGGCGGCCATCTTGAATAAGGTGTATTAAAACCGCTCTAAATATCTCTTATTAACCTCGCTTTCTCGGACCGTACTGTAAGTTACTGAACCTGGTTTTTTACAATTCACTTTTTAATACGATGCTTGCCGAGGTTGACTGGCAATAGAGTTATTTTCGGCATAGAATTATGACATCAGAATTAGAGTTAAGTTTCCAAAAATCCTGAATTCAAGATTCTGGAAAGCCAAAATCCTGAATTCAAGATTTTGGCAGCCAAAATCCTGTATTTAAGATTATGCATGAAAGCTAAGATCTAAACAAAAGTTTTTACGCCTAAGGTTAGCTTTTCTGAATTTTGGCTTCCAAAATCTTGAATTCGGGATTTTCGAAACTTAACTCTAACTCTACGACATAACTCTATGAAAATAACTCTAAGAGTAGCTGTCCTCAGTCATGCTTGCCTTGCACTCACGTGAGTACTTACTTACTTACTTACTTACTTACTTACTTACTTACTTACGTTAGTATCCTTACAGTTTACTTACATCAAGATATTTACCCAATACGATTCATACAATAGACAAACTACTTACAACAAGTTTACAACACTTAGAAAAAAGACAAAACACAGAAAAAAAATATCGGTTCGCCAGATGCAGCGATCATCTTCACAACAAAGCACGTAGTTAATGAATGTCTTGAGGGGTAAAAGTTAGTCTAGACCATTTCTATTGAAATACATTCATGGCGTTACAATCATTTGCATGATTTTTCTTTTCGATTTCTATCGAGGTAAAGATTCGTTTCGTCTGTGTTTGTAATTTACAGCACGGACCACGGCCACGGTTAATAAGAGATTTTAAATCTGAGATAACTAACCAAGACAACCAAGGCTGTTTGTCGTATGGATGAACTTGAACATAAAGGAAAGCTGGTTATGTGGTTGAAACTGGGTGAAGGTGTATCGCCAGACCTGAACCACATGATTGTGTTTTATTGTTTTGACCTAATCAGCCGGTTAAAAACAATCATTTGCTTATGCCGTCTTAATGACTAATTGGCATCGTGAGTAAGTTACGTGAGTCAAACTTGTTTTGTTGTTTGTATTCGTCACGTAGCTGCTGAGGTAATTTAAATCGAAGTAAATAATTCTCAGAAACAGAGGGGGCTTTCCGAGAATAAATGAAACAGTGTTGGAATTGTTTCCTTCCCACAATATTATTCAACGTTATACAATTTGTGTCTCCCAGAAGACAAACAATTTTGCTCCTTTTTACCCTACATCTTACAAAATTAGTTAGAAATATACAAAAGTATAAGGTCCCAAGTAATTTTAACAAGTGGATAAACTGCTTTAAAGAACAAGTTAGGCAAGAGCAAAAACATTATATCATGAACCTCTAACTCGTCGTAACGGAGACAAAAATATCTTGGATTTGATTGGTTAAATTGAAATATAGCATCTGAATCGATTAACATTTTTCACAGACAGGAATGTGTTAGCGAAGCGATAACAGCGTCAACTAAATCGCCTCAAGAGAAATTTGTGGACGGATCCCGGCAACAAAAGTTTCTCGTTAAGAATTGCTCGACCAGCAGCGCCCCATATCTTGGCATCACATAAGATTACGCGACACTCGTATAAGCATACTTAACTGAGAAGCAACCCTTTTTATTTTCGAGAGTATTACAGCCGTCAACGATCGCCGGTTCGCACTGCAAAAGACCATTTTTATCTTTACACGCTTGTCTCGATACGTTGTAAATATTTCCTGTTGACTTCTTTCTGTTTAACTGAATGGCATCACCAACGAGTTCTTCTTCGCTGTCTGTTGATAGTGGTGACACTATATCCTCAGCATTCGGTGGTGTATCACAGGAAAAAACCAATGGCACAAGGTTGGCTCGATTACTCATCGACGAAGGAACATCTGCTTTGGAGCGATTTCTTTTGTTTTCCATACACCCCGAAACATTGGAGGACGGCCTAAAGAAAAATTTGCCGAAGCTTCAGAGACTAAAATCGAGAGGTGTCATTTTTGATGATCAATGGGAAAAGTTGTTTCCGGGTACTGGTGACCCACCAAACATTGCGCAGTTTGACATTACTCTCTTGCATTTGTTGATTCGAGAAATTTCCAACTTACCACCGCCTGTAACAGGATGGCACAAGCTGCCTGCTACGAACGACGCAAGCACACAAGCGAACATCGCCAGAATCAAATTTTTCAGAAATGAGCTGTCCCATAGCCATTCTACTGCCATTACCGAAAGCGAATTCGAAAACAAATGGGACCAAATATCTTCAGCTTTGGAGGGAATACTGGTTTATATACAGCGAAAAAAAATACAGCGCCTCAAAAATGATCCGATCGATCACGATACGTATCGCACAGTGGAGGAACACATCAAAAAATGGCGAAGATTGCAGCAGCAAGAAAATGACGAGCCTAGCAGTTGTCTACCAGACGAAGTGCCGGAAGTATTTGGACGTTCTAAGGAAATCAACGAAGTAAAGCAATACCTTCAGAGTGGAACAAATGCCGTCGTGTTGATTACTGGAGGACCGGGCTTTGGAAAAACAACTGTGGCCAGGGAGACAGCCCACAAACTAAAAGAAAATGGGCATACTGTGTTGTTTTGCAGTCTTCTAAAAAAGGCAACATTCCTCGAAGCAGCAACTGAAATGATCCACTCATGTGGTACGATAGTCGGGCAGCTACCGGAGAATCCCGAATATTGGCTAAAAAACTGGAGCAAACAGATCCAAAGCCAAGTGGTATTTGTCCTCGATAATGCAGATAGTCTACTGGAGTCGGAAGCAGACCGACATTTATTCCTAGAGACCCTGAGTGCCGTGAGAATGTTTTCGAAGCAGAATGTAGCTTTCGTAATTACTTCCAGAAAAAGGGTCCAACTCAAGAGTCTTTCATGGAAAGAAGTAAATTTAAGCCCTCTACCACTCGACGAAGCCAAAAACTTACTTATCTCTCGTGTCAGCCGTACAGGGACCCAAATTGAAGAATTTTCCAAAGTGGAAACCATAGTCGAGCTTTGTAGCTGTGTCCCTTTGGCACTCTCGATCGTCGGTTCACTTCTGTCAGACTATCCTGAAGAGAGGATTATTGAACATCTTGAAAAGGAACCCATGACTATCCTGGAAGATGACGATGAATCATTCCAAAAAGCGATTATGAATTCGTTTGATCTTTTGAAAAAGGCTGAGAAAGATGCTTTAGTAGCTGTGTCCATATTTCCCGGATCATTTGATCGGAAAGCTGCCGAAGCCGTTTTAAAGGAAGCAATTCTACCAATTACTAGTCTACGCTCTTTAAAAAACAGATCTTTGGTTGTCGTTGAACAGCCAGGTTCCCATAGATATCAGATGCATTCTCTCATCCGTGCCTTTGCTAAGACAATTGGTGAAACTGAAAATCCGCAGGCTTTATTCCACAGCGGAGAATTAGCCTGTAAGCACTTCATTTCCCGCCTGGAAGAAAATACACGTTTGTATTGGGGAAAAGACACATGCAAAGCAGCCATCAAATCTTTCAGTGCAGACAGACAAAACTTTGAGCATTTCCTTCACGTTTTCGCTAATGGTTTGGAAGCCAACGAGATCGGAACCTCGTCCAAAAAGTTCCTCGATAGTCTTCCTCAAGGGTTCGAGTATTTGGGAAAATGCATCTCACCGAAGCTTTACATCGCGACCTTGGAACTGCTACTCAAAAGCAATTATTTTCAGGCCAAATCTCAGCCAGTGCATCGTGTGGAACTTTTGTGTCTGCTTGGTCAAGAAAAGAGAAGGCTTGGTGACAAAACGGAATACAACGATCTCATGGAAGAGGCACATCGCCTCTTTTCAGCACACGAGGACGAATTCGAGACGAAGGTCCTTTCTCGTGTGTTCTACTTTCATAGCCGAGCTCGCTTTCTGTCAGAGGCGAACAGGCTTTACGATCCTGAGCCCAAAATGTTCTACGATAAAGCATTGAAAATCTGCGAGAAGAATCTTCCTGACCATCCCGAAACCGCAGTCAACCTCTTGCTTGCCGGAAGAAACGCTAAGCGGCGGAAGAAGAACGCAGAAGCAACCGAAAAGTTTAAGCGGGCCTTTTCTTTGTTCCAGAAACTTCTTGGAGATCACTTCATGACGGCTCAATGTTTAAAAGACTTTGCAGACTTTGTTTTCTTTGCGGAAAAGAGTGACCAAGGGCTAGATAAAGCCTTAGAGTACTACGAAAAGGCCATGGGAGTTATGGAAAAGCTGGGAACACACGAACAAAAGGAGAGCATCTTAACTCTAAAAAATTATGGAATTTGTCACATGAAAAAAGGCAACTTTGAAGAAGCAGAGAACCTGCTTTTAAAGGCAGAACTCGTTTGCGAGAGAGAGCTAGAGAACGCGGATCACACATGGAAAGTTATGGTCAAAACTCACCTGGGTGTCCTCTATCATGAAATGGCTGACAAACAAGAAAACGAAGCATCTGTTAGAGAAGGACTCTTAAACAAAATGGAGGCATCAATGAAGGAAGGACTAGATATGTGCTACAGACTCAACAATGGCCAGAAAAGCATCAATCACTTAGGCAATAAGTCATTGATCCGGAAAGTTCTTACCTTGTACCCAGAAAGATTTCCCAAGGAACTATACCCTACCTTATAAGAAGTTCTGACCTCTTTTACTCCTGAACAACAAGCGTCCACAGGTTAAATCCAAGAACGCTAATTACAAAATTATTGTTTGTGAAAAGACACCGAGGAAATGTAATAATCGTGGACGGGTAATCGTAATGAGAGTGTTCAGTACGCGCACCGAAACAAGCTTCATGTTTTTAACGAATTAATCTTAGCACTAACCGCTATCCGTGACAAAAAATCTGAACTGTAGTGCCCAACGGGGCAAAAGGAGTTTCAAGAAGAAGATTTAAGTCAGATTATCAATTAAAGAAATTAAAATGTAGTCAGCCCTGGCACAGCGTTCATTTCCTTTGACCTTCTATCCGCCATATAAGGGAACGATATACAAACATTGGTGGAGATGAACCATACTAATTAGCTGATTTTCCTTTACAATGATAAGCGGGCGGCGATGTTTTTGTACCTTATCAATTCCCAGGGAATTAATTTTTTATGGAAATGTTACCTGTCGTTTTAGTAAACCAATTTGACCAGTTGTCAAGTGAGTGAAAACGGTCTATACTTTTGATTTAGATAACGAATTTTGATATTTCATCACTAAACCTCTGAATTACTTCTTTAATATCATGGGTGACAAATTACTCCTTAATTTAGGGGCGAAATTTCAGCGTTAATTTATAATTTCACATGTGAAATTACAAAATTGCCATGGTGACATCTCTGGTATCTCGATCAGAGCTAAGATGGCGTCTAGATTTAAGACAGTGACCATTGAAGAAGTTACGAAATTAAAAGAAGCGGCAGAAAATTTAAGTACGTGAAAGAGCACAATTAACTGGGTGAGAGTTTTTGACAAGTGGCGTGACGAAAATAGCCTTGAGAAAAACCTGGAGATGATTCTTCCCGAGCAGTTGGATAACGTACTCGAGCGATTTTACAATTACGGTTTTGAGCGTAATTTGTCACCCACGACATTAAAAGGTATAATCAAATGGTTTTCTCGTGAAATTAGGAAATAATTTCACTTGCGTTTTCTCAAAATTCTGATAATTTCCCTCGCCTAAAGGCTCGGGAAATTATCAGAATTTTGACAAAACGCGAGTGAAATTATTTCCTAATTTCACTCGTCGCCATTTGATTACACATACTTATCCAACGATTTAAAAACACACTGATTTTGCATAGAACTTTGAAATACCTAACAATATTGTTTTTTTTACCATGTGAACTGAACCATGCACTTGCTTTTTCTTTGAAAGGAAGCAAGACATTAGAAAAAACGATCCTTGGGATGGCTGGGACACTAACTGGATGAACCGGCGAAGCGAATTTTGGTGTTTTATATATATTTGTATTGTGCAAAAACAGGTAAAATTGTATCTTCTATCCAATGATTAATGGCCAATTGGCACAAGTTGTTTGTGATATCTGCAGCAGGTAAATTGAGTCAGCTGTTTTAATTTATTAAAATTGTTTCAAAAAGTATTGCATTCAGGGCCGTAGCCAGAAAAAAATTGTGACTGAGGCAATGTCCATGGTTGAATTCTCTTCCTAGGTATTTTAGGTGCTTATGAGGATTACATTTTAAAGACAACACCAAAATCGCGCTTTATTTTAAAAAAATCACGAAAAATTACTGAGGCAAGTGCCTCGGTTTGCCTCATGCTGGCTACGGTCCTGGCATTAGGTTTTTGTGTTATGTAATAGTTGTCTTATCATATATGGGTTTTTTAGCTAAAAGTGTATGAAATCGCATGCGTATCGGCTTACCTTCAATATTTAATGTTGAGTTAATGTTTGTTTTCTTAGAAACTATTCAGGGTTTTCGAGAAGAAATAATAATCCGACCCATTGAAAGCCGTTTCCAAGAATTGGTAATAATTCCTGGAATAAAGACCTTTTTGAGCTCTTTGCTTCTGAGAAATGGCGCTAAATTCTAAAATTATCCTTCAAACGGTGGACATGGATCAATCGGATTGATGTCATCACTTTACCAATTTGTCAAAATTATCATCTCTCGATAAATTAATAGCCATAAGGCCGTGGTTTACAATTTCAAATATTGACCACTTTGAACTAAAGAGACCCAGAAAGTTTAATACCAACCACCTGGAAAAGTCTGAACTTAAAATGTATTTTTCTTTACTAAATCTCACCAGGAGCCCATTACCCGTAGATTCCATCTTCTATATTTACCCTCTGAGTCAACCATATTTATATTTTAGAAGCACCTCCCAGTGGGGTTTTCGCGAGTGTTTTCACAAAAGCCAATCATAAGATACCTGTGGTCCGCCACTGATTACATCACATGCAGCACACGTAAGGTCTTTCAAAATGATGAAAAGATAAAGCAGTGCTAGAAATTAAAAGATATGGGACAACGTTAACTCAAGCCATCTCAGGAGTATAGTACGTGTTGTGGCTATAGGTAATGGGCTCCCGATTTCACCCAGTTGAACAAATCATCATGTACAAAATTAACGCATTTTAATAACTGCGGCTAATCATAAACATCATGATCTCTGAATATTACACGTTTCACGCTGAGTTGAGGAGTAATAATGCAGATACTTCAGTGTAGGGCCGGATTTTAATGAAAATACTTACAAATGCATTCTGTTGAACACCGAATTGGAAAACACCGAGGGGTTTATTAAATTTTTCACGACTCAAGTAAGGTACAGAGCTTATTTGTGGACCGCTCTTATATTTAAAAGGAGTAAGGAGAGTAAGCGCTCTTTATGTGACCTGCTTTTGAATCAAAATCCTTCTTCTATTTAAAAGATACAAACAAACACTGAATTGTAAGGGTTACAATAAAAGTGCTTGAATATTGAGACACCGTTGGCAAGTTCAAATGCATTACGTCATCACCGAATAATAATCGTTGATTGGTTGCAAAATCCATTGTAACAGCCACGGGGTTTCAAGCAACCTGGAGGGGCCGGGTGTGCTGACTAAAGACTTTCCATTGGCTTGCTACGCAAATAACGCGCCGCATTCAAATGGAAGACTCGGCAATCTCGCCACCTAGAACTGAAAAACAACCCTCATGATCCATTAAAACAAATTTCCAAAGAGCTAATCGAGTGAAGACATTAATTATAACAACTTAACCTTCTTGGGAAACGATCCATGCGTTCCGAGAAGAGACATGACCCGATCATCAACCAATCCATTGTTGTCTTCCCAGAATTGGTGATAACGTAACTAATTCAATTGTCTAGACGCAAATAGACGAGGTCATTTCCAAGAAATTGCAGGGCGCTGACAAGTCGTTTAATTATAAATTGACCTACAAGATCTTGAAGCGTTCAAATGCTGTTACAAGTATATGAAGACGTTTGTGGTGGGTCGTACAATCCCGTCAAATGGAACAGCAAGAGCATAACGAAACGATCAGTCTCCAATCCCAACAGCCAGAAGAAGACATGTTTGTTCGCTGCCAAGAGTTACAAGAAACACTAGAATATATCCAAAGGAACAATTTTGCTGTGGTGCAGATTACTGGAGGACCAGGATTTGGAAAAACAACTTTGGCGAAGGCCGTGGTACACAAATTAACGGAGCCGGAAAACGAAAGAACTGTAATGTTTTGTAGTCTTCTGTCAAAGAAAACGTTTAGTGAGGTGCTTATTGAAATGATTCACTCTATCAAGACGGACGTGCATCTACCGGAGAATCCTGAACAGTGGCTCACGAAGTGGAGTATGGACACTCCAACACAGTTTACATTTGTCCTTGACAACGTAGATGATATCCTTGCGTTTGACGATAAAGATAAGTTCTTAAGCACCCTGAGTGCTATGAGAGAGTTCTCGGGAACCAAAGGAGCGTTTCTCGTCACATCCAGAGAGGAATTGTGCTGTCCACCTTTCCCTTTTACCGTCGTTCGGCTTAAGCCATTATCTCCCGAAGAAGCGACTCGTCTTCTTTTTTCTAGGGTCAAAGATAAAGAGATCCGCCAGGAACTATGCAGGACTGACAAGATAGCAGAACTATGTGGTTACGCCCCATTGGCGCTTTGCATCGCAGGGTCACTTCTGTCAGACTGCACCGAAGAAAAGCTGGTGGAACTCCTCCAGGAGAACCCGTTGGCTCAGCTAGAATACGATGGTGTATCGGTTCAAGCGGCGATCAAAACTTCCTTCAACCTTTTGACAGATACTCAAAAAGATGCATTCGTTGTTATGTCCGTGTTTCCCGGAACGTTTGATGATGATGCTGCTGAAACCGTCATAGAGGCATTCGCTGGTCCTGGGATTTCGCCTCTTTCCATCCTACGTTCCTTGAAGACGAAATCTCTGATCGAGCAGCCACGTTCCCGCAGATATCAGTTACATCCCCTCATCTGCTGCTTTGCAAAGAAGGTCGTTGAAAGTAAGCTTGACCTAGTGTTACAAGGGAAAAAACCAGCTTGTGCACATTTCATGAATTGTCTCAGTGAAAACATTACGTTATCATGGAGTAAGGACGCCTGCTAAACAGCCATCGACTCTTTCCACGAGGAAAGACACATCTTTGGGCATTCCTTGACGTCTACGCTAAAAAAATGGAAAATCACGATCGGAAGATTGCTAGAAATTGCGAAAGTTTCCTTGATCAATTTCTGGCAAAGTGCTTGTATCTGCAATTCGGCCTCACGCCTTCATCTTACTTTCAATTTTTGAAAAGAATGCTGGATTCTTTTACGGTTCCAGAATCACACCCAGTGCGCGAAGTGGAACTTAGATGCCTTCTTGGGCATGAAATGAGAAAGCAAAACCAAATGGAACAGTCTATAGGATATTTTAAAGCAGCTAAAAGTTGTTATTCAAAGAATCGCGCCGTGTTTGACAAAAACGCCGTGTCGGAAGTCTTCTACCTAAATAGTTACTCAGATTTCCTTTCAAAGAAAGGAGATCGTCGTTTGAATGGTCAGGTACGCAATTTGAGTCGAACAGCTTTACGTGTGTGCAAGGAAAGGTTGAAAGAAAATCACCAAGAAAAGGCAGAAGCTCTGTTACTTGCAGGTCGGTTTGCAAAGCGTATGCGAGACCGTCCTCTAGCCGAACGAAAGTTACAGGAAGGACTGGAATTATTTTCGCAAGGCCTTGGAAAACATCTAATGACCGTTAATGCTCTGAAGGAAAATGGAGACTTCTTCCTCAGTACCGAGGGCGACGAGAACGTAGAAAAGGCCTTCGTATATTACCAAAAAGCGGAGGAAATGGCGAATCAGATAGGGATGGAGAACTGCAAGGAAATCATTCATGTGCTGAAGAACTATGGAGTTTGTGAAATGAAAAGAGGGAACTACTCGGAAGCCATGGAGTACTTTGAAAAGGCGATGAATGTCGCTCAGAGAGAGTTGAAAGCAGATCACAAGTGGAAAGTAGCGCTGAAGATCAATCAAGTTCTCTTACTCGAAAAGACTGAGCAATTAGAGAAAAGCATAGAGTTGATGAAAGAAGCTGTTGAAATGTGCCACAGACTAAACTTTCCTATTCAAAATCTAGGAAATAGCGAAAAAGCCTTAGATTTTATAAATCGCCATCCAGAGGAATTCCTAAGGTATGAATTCCTCTGGTGTTAAAAGCGCTTTAAATATCTTAGCGTTGCCGGAAACAATTATTCTTTGGGAAATTACCTCACTTATGATGAGACACCAGGTATGTTACACTGAAATCTTAATATTACACTTTCGCTTAACTTGCGCCAAGAATACTAGGAAGTTGTATAAATTGACTGGCCTGAAACCTCTCGAGTAAATAAAAAGCCGTCATCGTCGATTATCATTGTCCTTAAAGTGCTACTATGACGAAATTTGCATCTTCCCTATCTAAGCCATTTTGGCACGGAAACATGTAGTCTGTACGAGAAGAAGAATACTGTTTACCATTTTGGAGATATTCAAGTTCTTTTAATATGCAAATTAGCCAAGTGATGACGTCATAAACCCAACCAAATTTTGATCAAGTATGATGGAGAAAGATATCTCAGCCAATTTGCAGTAAGATTCTAGTAGATGTGTTCCACAATATGAGCATACCATTTTTGTTACCATGGCAACATACTGGGTTCCAGACCTCCCTGATATTAAAGGCTTTGCAGGCCACCTTTGGCGTTCTGTTTTGATATTTGCAAATAGTGCCTCATCTGCATGATCCTGCCAGCATATAAAGATGTTAGGTCGAGTTTGTGGCGTTGGTAAGTGTATTTCTAGCCTGAGATCACCAAAATATTGAAATCAGGTTGGAGGGGACTGGAAAAAAGAAAGTTGCCATGGGAACCAATTTCTTTACAGTCGTAGGTGTGTTGCCTACGCAAGAAGGTTTAGTTTTCAATGGTCTCTGTTTCAAATTGACCGAGATGGCTCTATTTATATTCTTGATGTTCTATTAAAAAAAGGTAAGGTAAAGTCTCTGTTACGAGCCTGAAGGCCCATTAAGGCCGGCGCTTATCTCCGGTTTCCGTAGCATGAAGCGACTAGGAGTATTTATGCTCCCCCCTGGATGGGATGCTAGTCCATCGCAGGGTTACCCCCAGCATTACGCCGGTACCCATTTATACACCTGTGTGGAGAGAAGCACCGTGAGAGTAACGTGTCTTGCCCAAGAACACAACAATGTCCCCGGCCAGGCCCCATGAGGCCACCGCGCCTCCCACATGTTCTATTGGGTTGGGTGAATGACTTAATCAGCCGTCTCATTTGCATATTTTACACATTTTTCAAACTGAAATATCTGCGGAACCAATGCAGATATACCCAAACGGTAAACAGCGTTTTTAATATTTCATGGTACTCTATGTGATAAACCAAAAAACTCAAGGCATAAAAATTTGATCATAGTAGCACTTTAAAAGCATTTTATTGTCCGAATCGCAAAAAAAGTTAGACGAACATTGGTATTTTAGCGGCATCTTTTTTTTCACTTTATCACTGCCGAGTTACGGACACCTATTTATGTAAGGACACATTTTTACAATATACAGTTGTCTCTTTCTTAGGCCGGGAAACGTCTCCTATAACTGGCTCGCTTGCGTGTGGCACGGACAGCAGCTGGGAGTGTTCTCAGTTTTTTACTTGTCTCGATAACACCCGATATGCTTTGCCAAGGTTCTTTACTTTTTATTATTAAAACGCTTGCATGGTTGGAAAATGCCGGCGAAAGCATTCAGTTGCCGTTTGCCGCTCAAGGCCCAAAACAGACTTTGCTCTAAATCCCGTTCAACATCAAGCTTAAACTTCATTAGGTTTTGTTGTTTTATCCATCGTAAATTTTAATTGCATAAATACTAAAGGCACCTAATTGGCGAGGAAGCCCGAGAAAAGAAAAAGAAGAAGAAGAAGAATGATAACTTTTAAGTCTCAAGGTTTTATTTATCCGAGCACGAGGGCTTTACTAATATTATGTATTATGTATCATGTATTATGTATCTACATGGCATCGGTCATGCTAGATTCATTCAACAGAGTTGTTTTTTCCTGAGTACCCCTTTTGATTGAAACTGATTAGACACCTCCAACTTTAAACTTTAAGGCAGCTTTGGTGTTGCCTTCATTTGCCTATACCCGCTTGAAAAAATGGTACCCAGCCCAAAACAAATCCTTGACGAAAGCCTTGCTTATCCTGACTGCACGGGTCAGTTTTTACTTGTGTGCATACTGGTTGAGCATGTTTTTACCTCAAAGAAACACAATGAATAAATAATAAGAAGAAATAATTATTAATTAATTTGCTTATTATGATATAATTTAAAGCTGTCAGGTACTCGTGATGTCGACATAATAATCTTTAACAGTTACTCTGAAGATAAGTGGCTTTAGACTCGTTTAATTGTAAGCAATTATGATGTGATTTGTCAATGTAAGGGGTTTCAGTAGTGTAGTATGATATAACTGACTACATGTACTTCGAGTATTGTAACAGTGAATTATTAAAAAATGGTTGGCTCTAATCTACAGCGTTCAGTTTAATAGTTTCGATGCCAAAAACACGAATCTCGAGTGTTGATGTCTCTCACGCCAAATGATCTGACACAACAAAACTTCAGCCACCTTCAACAAAAAACTGTGGGTTTGAGGTAGAATCATAAAATCCACAAGTTCTTCAAAATGTACAGGTTCCGTGGTGCGCGGTTCTCTTTCGTTTGTAACATCCCTCGATGGCGATTGGCTGAAACAGTGCGGGATTAAAACATGATTGGTTTACCGGATTCCCTAGAAAAACAAAAATATTTCTTCGAAGGCACCAGGTGTTTCAGAATGTTACAGTAGGCCTCACCCTTTGGGCAAGTCAGTGATGACTGCAAAAGGAGCTGGTAATATTATCATGAAATCAAAGTGAGGTATGTTTGAAATTGTACATTTTTGGTATTATATTTTCTTCCTGCTTTTCTCACGGAGCGCACGGCGTTAAAATTTCTGATAGGATACTGAGTTAGACATTAGTATTCCCTTCTCAAAACCGGTTTTAGCGCCTGAGATGTGTAGCATTTTTAACCGACCAAAATTAGTCTTAAACTCACGAGGTGCTCTTCTGGCCTTCCACCGCACTGAATTTGAAGCTGAATTCAGTTGTATACATTGGAGAGCAAAGAAGCAAGAATATGGGGAGAGCTATTTCTTATGGAAATTCATTGAAGCATAACACCCGAAAAGTCAACCCTGTCAAAATGCAGCACATCAGGTTCCTGTTCTAAGAACGTTATCTGTTGATCCACACAAATAGCTCATGGTTTTTGGCCTCAACAAGTTTTCTGGCTGGAATCACCCCTACGTTTCTTAAGTTGCATTTTGACTGTAAAGCTCCACTCCATAATATCAAAATAAGAAAGGGGCAAGAGGGTAAGTCAGGGACACAACACATTTTCTGACAATTCTATTTCTATTAACTTGTTTCATGTTCGTCCATTATCAGTTTCTACTACAGAGCTAAGAGAACTAAGTTAGACCTCGCAGGTAAATGTAGTTGGTGCAATATTTGTTTATCAAAACCTGACGAGGGTTGGAAACTTGTCGGATTATCTTATTAATATTGCAAGTAGTGCAGGTACTTAATCCTATTTGCATCATAAGGGTCACAAACAAGCTAAACGCAAATAATTAACATTAATATTCTATATAAACCACACCTTTCCACGCCTTCAGATGGTAGAAATTCTGGACACATTTTAATAAGCATTGCAGTATAAACGACCAAAGCAATGCTCTTCATTGAACAAGCTTATGCAATTAACCGTTAATCTCTTGCAGAAAAACACTTCAGTTGATCGTCAAAATGGCATCTTTGTCATCATGTTCATCGTCATCTTCTGCAGCTGCTGCTAAAGCTAATAGCACTAGGTTGGCTCGGTTACTTATCGAGGGAGGAACAGATGCTCTGAAGCGATTTCTGTCCACCGTATTTCCTGCCGAAACATTAGAGGACGTCCTCCAGAAGAATTTGCCAAAGCTTCAGAGTTTAAAATCGAGACATGTCATTTTTGATGACCAGTGGGAAAAGTTGTTTCCGGGTACTAGTGACCCGACAGGTATCGACAAGTTTGACATTCCAATGCTACATTTGTTGATTCGAGAATTTTCTCATTTGCCATCGCCTGTAACAGGATGGCACAAGATGCCTGCAGAGGACGACGAAAGCATACAAGCGAACATCACCAGAATCAAATGCTTCAGGCATGACTTGTGTCCAAGTGTTTCCATTGGCATTTCCAGCAGTGAATTCGAAGACAATTGGAACAAGATATCATTGTCTTTGGAGGCGATAGAGGTTGAAATACGCCGACGAAAAATCCAGTTTCTCAAGAATGATCCTATAGATAATCATAAACGTAGATCAGTTGAGGACCATGTTGAACAGTGGCAAAGACTGCAGCAACGAGAAAATGAATTGATTTACGAAGTTAGAAGCTGGATCCCGGACAGATTGCCACAAGAAGAACTATTTGTGTTTGGTCGTTCTCAGGAGATAGATCAAGTGAAACGTTACCTCCAAAGCGGCACATTTGCCATTGTGCTGATTACGGGGGGACCGGGATTCGGTAAAACAACTGTGGCCAAAGCGGTAGCTCAAGAATTAGAAAACGCAGAGAATGCGCAAACTGTGTTATTTTGCAGTCTTCTGACAAAGAGAGCGTTTCACGAAGTTGCCGCTGAAATGATCCACTCGTGTGGCAAGATGCCAGGAGAGCTACCTGAGAACCTGGATCACTGGCTCAAGGATTGGAGCAACCAAACCCTAAGCCAAGTCACCTTTGTCCTTGACAATGCGGAAGGTGTCCTGGAATCCGAAGATCGGGGTTTGTTCTTAGACACGTTAAGTGCAATGCGAGGGCTATCGAAACAGAACGTGGGATTTATGATTACTTCTAGAAAGGCATTCTCACATCCCGACCTAATAACAGCTGAGGTAAGGCTTAGCCCGTTGACACAAGAAGACGCTAAGAAACTGCTCTTCCGTGTCAACCGTGAAGAGAACCAAACTGAAAAGCTTTCCAAGACGGATTTCATAGTAGAGCTTTGCGGTCGTATCCCTTTGGTACTCTCAATCGTCGGTCCACTTTTGTCAGACTACCCAGAAGACAGACTTATTAAACAACTCGAACAGGAACCCATGACAATACTGGAAGGTGGTCACGGTGGTGAATCATTCCATCAAGCGATGACAACTTCCTTTGAACTTCTTACGAAAGCTGAACAAGATGCATTGGTAGTGGTGTCCATATTCCCCGGATCATTTGATTGCAAAGCAGGGGAAGCCGTTTTGAAAGATTACTTGGACCCTGGCACTACGGCAATTATGACCCTCCGTTCCTTAAAGAACAGATCCCTTGTTGAACGGACACCCTCTGGTAGGTACCACCTTCATCCCATCGTACGTGCGTTTGCCAGGAGAACTGGGGAAACTACAAATCCTCAGGTTGTGTACAATGCCGAAAAACTGGCTTCTGCTCACTTTGTGTCTCGCCTGGAAGAAAATTCACGGATGTACTGGGGAAAAGACACCTGCAAAACATCCATTGAATCATTTAGTGAGGAAAGACACAACTTTGAACACTTTCTTCAAGTTTACGCCAATGGCACTGCGGGCCAAGAGATCGCAACCCATTGCCAGAAGTTTCTCGATTTTCTTCCCCAAACGTTCGCGTATTTGGAAAGATGCATCTCGCCGAAGGTTTACATCCAGATCTTAAAACTGCTACTGAGCTGCAAGTATTTTCAAGCAGAATGTCAGCCAGTGAACCGTGTGGAACTTTTGTGTCTGCTTGGTCAAGAAATGAGAAGGCTTGGAGACAAAGCAAACTACAAAGATCACATGGAAGAGGCTCACCTTCTCTTTGCATCACACGCTGAAGAATTCGAGACCAAGACGCTTTCTCGTGTGTTCTACCTTCATAACCGAGCTCGTTTTCTATCAGAGTCAAACAAACTCCACGATTTTGAACCAAAAAAGTTGTACGACAAGGCACTGGAAATCTGCGAGGAGAAGTTTCCTGACCATCCCGAAACTGCCAAAGCCATGTTATTTGCCGGGAAAAACGCGAAACGACGCAAGTACAACGAGGAAGCAACCGTTAAATTTCAAAAAGCACTTTCCTTGTTTTCGAAACTTCTTGGAGATCATTTCATGACGGCTCAATGTTTGAAAGACTTTGCAGACTTCATTTTCTTTGGTAAGAGGATTGATCGCGTCCGGTTAGATAAAGCCTTAGGATATTACAGCAGGGCCACGAAAGTGATGGAAAAGCTGGGAACACATGACCAAAAGGAAAGCATCTTAACCCTAAAAAACTACGGGGTTTGTCTCATGAGGAAAGGCAACTTTGAAGAAGCAAAGAAGCTGCTTCTAACTGCAGATGTCATTTGTGAGAGAGAGCTAGAGAAAGATCACATGTGGAAAGTTATGGTTAAGACACAGCTGGCACTCCTTTATTTCAAAGTAGCCAGCAAACGAGGAAAGGGAGCATCCGCTAAAGAGGAACTGCTAAACAAGATGGAAACCACGATGAAGGAAGCACTGGATATGTGTTACAGACTCACTGACGGCCAGAAAAGCCTCAACCATTTGGGCAACAAGAAATTTATCTGGGAAGTCTTAAACTTGTATCCGAAAAGGTTTCCAGAGAAGAGATACCCTCGTCAATGAACGGTAAGACTTCTTGCGCACTAGCCGTGGCAAAAACCAGCGAATTTCACAAAGTGCAAAAAAAGACTGAATATATTAAAAGAGGAGCAAGTATTACACGGCTTAGCTTAGTGAATTCTCTTACAAGGCCCTCACAGGTGAAAAGAGCCTTTTGTTGATTTTAGAGAGGGAGGAAAACCAGAGAACAACCCTTGCAGCAGATTCGAAATCTAGCGGTACAACCAGGATGAAAAAACTGTCTACGTTGGTGCGACGTGAGTGCTATGTGCACTACGCCATTTCTGCAAACACAAAGCCTACAACACGAGGTATTCCGCAGAAGTTGGTCAACCGTTGAGGTATAAACTCTCTAAGGATTTAACATCAGTGAACAAATGGGGGCCAGTACCTTCCTGTAGGACAACGAAAATGGGGCCCAGAGAAGATAAACTGACGTTTTTGCAAGGGCAGTTTGTGGGGATATTTGTCTCCACATGAGCTTTCCACTGCACCAACGTATCAACGAATGTCAAATCAAGGGAAAAGGAAGCTTACGAACACTCAAGCGAAGAACGTAAAAGAACTCAAATGGCGTATGGAGAACCTTAACTCAACTCATCCTGTCGCCTTTCTGGGATCGACCAAAAAGATCAACTTAAAGTTAGACATTTTCACCTAAAACTAATTCGCTTAATTTTTAAGGTTTCTTTGTGCACTTCGTTGACATGTCTTTTTTTATGAAATTTTAATGTATTCTAATTCTCTGCCGAAGTCAGTAGTTAAATACAACTACCCATTATAAATTACTTTGCTCAGATAGTGTAAACAATTTTTCACCCATCAAAGAAAATATTATTCAAGACTACTAAAAGACATGTCAAAATTAAGCTTTTGTTTCAATTGATATAGGCAGTTTTTCCATAAGGTATTTGAAATTCCAATGTTCATTTTTCTTTTTTAATTATAAGTTGTTTGAACAAAACAAATCAAAAATGATCGGCCACGTTTTTGTGGTCTTTTTGAAAAACTTCAATCCTAACGAGTATAGACCAGAATATGGAAATAGCTAACTGGTTTGCCTCTGGCCTTTTGGGATTCTTAATAGTTTTTCCGTTGATTGCATTTCATTGGCCCTGAAAAGACGCTGTGGGGAGTGATCAATTCTGTACGTATGCATGAAATTTTTCAGTGTTAGGGTTAAAAATTAAAGATACCATCTGAACTTCGCTTGTGAGGATTTCACATTCCAAAACTGATTTTATTCCCAACAGTAAGGCGAGACATTTTCCTGTCACCTGAATCTAGCTTCGACGAGACGTCTTCGAGTCATCATGAAAAAAAACAACACACCATATCATTACGCGCGCCGGTGGCTCAGTTGGTAGAGCACCGGACTGCCATGCGGGAAGTCATGAGTTCGACTCCGGCTGGACCAACACTCAGGGTCTTAAAATAACTGAGGAGACAGTGCTGCCTTTATAATTACATCCGCAAATGGTTAGACTTTCAAGTCTTTTCGGATAAGGATTATAAACCGCAGGCCCCGTCTCACAACCCAATACAGTAGGACGTTAAAGAAACTACACACTGTTCGTGGGTAGGGGTGAGACTCCGAGTGTTGTGGTCTGTCCTCCTTTCATATACATGCGTGGGTTGGGTGGGTGGGTGAGACCTAATTTGGACTGCCAGTGGTTGTCAGAGGTGCCTTTACAAGCTGACGTCCGATCTCACCCCAGAGAAAGAACTGTAAACCACCACGAGACTTTGTGATATGTGTGTATATAAATCCCAAACCATAAGCGATTGCAATTACTGTGGTCAACATTCACCATCTCTTTCATTTACAACTGCGAGAATTCACAATTTCGACAATTCCAGTCCTATAGATGAAAAGCGGAACAACTTTCACCTGAATGTTGTTTGATGGCCTCGTTTCAAAAAGTCATCTTTAACTCGGTGCGGTGAAGCATCCGAACGAGCAATCGGAAGGTTATTGGTTCGATTCCTGTTAGGAGTATCCTCAAGTCAACATCGGAAAAATACCTCTTCAAATTACAATCTGCTTGAAAATTGTGCATTGCACGCAAACTACAGAACTAACGGGACTCTCCATCTCTACTGACGGCAACGTCAACGCAGAACAGCCATCAAATTTCCAGTTCCATTTATGACACTCAGTTGTTGAATAAAATGTCTTAAAATGTAGAGGGCCAAATTACTCAATTCTGATTAGTCGAACAAGGAGGGATTTTTTCCTTACTGCACCAGTCAATATAAATCCCCGCCTCCTCCCCCCAGCCCGGAAAAAGGCGGGGACTTGGACAAAAGGACAAGAGAAAGTGAGCTTATGTTCCTGCCCCCCCCCCCACCCCCTACCTCGGGAAATATTTCCATTCCAATGTCCCCACTTGTGCACCCCGCCTACCAGTGAAAAGATCCACCACTTTCACCGAAACTGAGGTGAGCGAATAAATTATTGTTTTAGTATGTACCACACAGGTTGAATAAAAAACGAACCAAAAACACTTTATTTTTGTAAAATACAGTGGAAAATTTCAAATCTCGCGCGCCGGCTACTCGGAGGTGAATAGTACTTGGATAATAACCTCCGAGTTATCCAATCAGCGCTCCCGGAGAGCATTATTCACCTGTGTGGTATATACTAAAGATATCTATTAGATAAGTGCCGTCTTTCTTCCAACGTAATCACTTAATCCATCTGGAGCCGGTTGCTCGAAGTCTGGTTAGCACTAACCGTTGGTTAAGAGGTATCGAAACCTATTACGTTTCCATTGTATTTAACGCTGGTTAACGCTAACCATGCTTCGAGCAACCCGGGCCTGAGTGTTAGCTCCAGTTATGGAATTTTCCCGCACAAGGACGGAGAAAAACTAGAACCCATGTCCTCTGGATCAGACAGACCACCGCTGCCTTAAAGTCAGACGGGAGAACGCCTTGGATATTAGAGACCTTTAGTACCGAAGTTTTCGGGATATACCGCAAACCGCGGTTTGCAGTGAGTCGTTTGCCATTAGAGGTTAGCTCGATTTTGAACTTTTAGCAAGCCGTTCCTGTTATGCACATCGGGATTTTTCATTGCTACAACTGCTCTCAAATCAAACAGGTCAAATTCTCTCAAAACTTATGATTTGATCCGCAAAATTGTTCCCAATAGATAGCAAACCTATGTAACAACATGACTGATATGGTCAAACGGTAGGTCTGATTGATCTCTGGCTATAAAACGCTGCCGTAAATCACTTACCGCAAGAACGGTGTCTTGAAGTTGAAACTCGAACCGCAGACTGCAAACGTGACGGCAAGGACAAGATCACGTGATTTCCCGATGTGTACTAGGCCCGGTTGTTCGAAAGCTGATTTACTTAATCCTGGATTAGCGTAAACTTTTGTTCCGTGTTTTCAACTTTTTGGTGAAAGTTTCTTTTGCTTATTTTTGTTTTTCAATATTTACTTCTTCTAATGTAAAATTTTGCCGAATATATCAGCGTTGAACAACATTTGGGAGTTGAGAAATAAACTCCTTGGTTAATTTGTAATCTGGGATTAGCGTTAATCGGCTTTTGAACAACCAACCGGACCCTGATGAAGAAAGGCTTATATATAATGTCGAATCAGCCTTGCTTTTTTTTTTCTTAATGCAAAGTACATGTTCATGTACCCCAAATAGACATATCATTCAGTACCTGCTTTTTGCTAATGATTGCGTGACAAAACATTAAGTCACGCAATATATTCTTAATTTCCGAGAGACGTCATATTTGTCTCATGTAATTGCAACAAAAGATTTAAAAACTATTTGACTAACTATTTTCCCAAACACCGAGACGTTAAAGCTCATTGCAAATTTCTCATCATCTGCTATAGTTCCCGAGGTGTAGCAGGAGTGATGCAATTGAGTAGATTCGTAGACAGTAGCCCACGGGCTCGTTTAGACGGCCACTTATTTCTTTGTAATTTCTTTCTAATATGTATAGCATTATTATCTGTTTTGCCGGAATCCTCTAGAGCCATTTCAATGTTGTTGTCAAATCAACTGGCTCGCTCTTCTCTCTTTCAGGTTGAATTTTACGCAGTGCAAAATCTGCGGGCACAACATCTTTGTGAAAACCCCAATTTATAGAAGCATCTCCCGACTTATTCATTGATAAATCCTCAGATTTTACGTACACCTCACTACCGAAGTACCTTGTCGGTTCGTCGTAACTACTGTCGGCTTTTCGTCGGAATAATGGTATCAGCAACGCTCCGGAAATGAGCACGCCTCCAATAGACAAAACAGAAAGTCCTGAGATCACAAAAACATCTATAAATAAGTTGATCTGGTTGAGTTCGCGCCGGTCTTCGGGACTCAAATGCTCGTATCTTGTAGAGGATTTTTGAGGAACCATAAAACCCATTAAAATCGCTATAATACCGATTATTAAGAGTACACAGCCGAAAGCCACACCCCAATTGCATCTGGCCGCTGTCGTTCCCCTCTTTGCGTCCCCAATGGCACATTCGCAGCACGTTCTTCTCTGAGAAACTGGTTCGTACATCTGACGGTGATATCCTCGTATTAGACCAAATCTTGGAGCTTGACCTCCCTCCAATGGATAATAGTAATAATAAGGCGATCGTAAACCATTGTTTTCATAATGTGCCTCCCGAACCGTTGAAATCGTTACTGGGCTCGTTGTTTCGTTTGCAATGCTGCCGTAGTTGAAGTGAAACCCAGCCGCATCGCTTGGCCTCGAGCTGGGATGCGAATAAGGTTCATTTTTCCCTTGTTCATTAGGATCCATATGGTATACTTAACCTGAAACGATCTCACATATTTAAGTTGATCTTTTAACGCGCAAATCACATTTCGCTTTGTTGTCTTCATCTAATCCAAGATAGGAGAGAAAAGAGGATTCAAAGCCATAGGTGCAATATTTTGGCATAGTATGTCCTTGTCGTTGTAGGTTCATGTCAAATGTGGTCTTCCTTTTTCGTAACAATTTACCAAGATGAAGCCAACGGTTGATGCCAGTTGTAAAAATATTGCCAAATTTATATCACGATCTTTCTCCGTCTTCAACCGTTTTGAGAGATGGCCAGTGTTTATACGAAATATCCCTTTGTATAAAATTCAAGATCAACCAATTCAAATGAAGCACAAGATGCGTTTAAATTGAAATAAGCGATCTTAACTTTCATGAATTTATATCGCGTCGAATTGTGACTGATAACTCGCTACAAGAAAGTGCATCTCCATAGCGCCTTCAAGCCCTTTCTGGTATGTACCTGTTGGGAAAGAATAATTTATGATATTTGGTTTTTACGCCAGTGAATTTCCATTTGAATCGGTTTCGTGATTGACAGTGGACAATGGGCTAACTTATTGTTTTCTGTCTGGTTGATAGTTGTTCTATTGAAGAAATATAAACTTGCAACTGATTTGCTCCTCAGATTCTGACTTGGCGCGAATAATAAATCAGGCAAAGACTGCTACGAAAAATCATCTGCTTGAAGGTTAGATCCGAAAAAATAAAATAGTTTGATTGATATTTGCACGGTCTTTTTGTTTCGTTCCGTTTCTTGAAACCTTTAAACGAGAGAAAAAAATAGTTAATTAGTCTTAAATAGAAAAGAAAGCCAAAAAGTATCATTTCATTCGATTTTGATTCTTTCGGCTGCCATCTATTTTTATGAATACGCAGTTAGCGCAGTTATAGAAAACGTTCCGATGAAACGTGAGGTTAAAAATCAATCGGCTTGCGACGAGAATACCCGATGATCCCCCGAATTTTGGCCGAGCTTGTGCGTTGTGGGGGATAAGCGAACGGAACGTTCAATGGAGACTGGTACTCGAATCCTACGAATGCCGAATAAATCTTCGTGTATTCATTGGCCAAAACAACCGCGGAAGTCGAAGCTCGCTCGCTTAGTCCACAACATTAGATTTTGTAAAAATCGAGCTGTTACAGTAACCACAGGATAATACATCTTGAAGTAAAAAACGTTCTCTGGTTAAAAAAGGTTAAAATCATAAACTATTGGCCTTCAGTCTATAGCCTTTGACGAATGAAAAAAGTTAGGCGCGGATGGAAATATATACGTAAGGGAGTGCAAAAACATTTAAAAATAGAATACAAAAAAAAGTGTAAAAAAAGCTAGGAGATAAAAATGTAAATGAGGTCTAATTACAGTAAAATAGAGTAATGCTTAGGCAACGGTTTTGAGTTATTATCCGCGTCAACGGTTTTAGCTGTGTGCCAAGATTCTAGTGTTTTTCGAACGCGCGGTAATTGCCTTTGTCAATAACGCAAGCATTATCAAGGTCAATGGAGTCATTGTTTAGCCACGCATGGTTAGCAACATTTGAGCCCTTTGTGTAGTTCTTCAAGTTTCGTTGATGTTCCTTTTTACGGGTTTGGAAGCATCTTCCGGTTTCTCCTATGTCACGGTTCCAAGGACAGTCCTTACACGGGATTTTATAAACAACATCACATTGGAGATCACATTGGAGATCACATTGGAGATCACATTGGAGATATGAAGGTTGTCGGTACTTTGGGGACGGGAATTCTTGCTGAAGAATTTTGAACGGTTTGTTGACGCCGCGAATTTCATTGTTACGGAGTAATCTCGTAAGAGGTTCGGTTAGGCCACTGATATAAGGGAGGCATGCATAACCCTGATACGTATCCGATGGTTCGACCCATTTGAAAAACATAGAAACCAGATCTTCTGGTGGAGGGACAGTAGGTGGGGGTGGCTTCTTATTGAGGATGGTAGAAATAACAGACTAAGGGTGGACGTTAGCTTCTAACGTGGCCCTAACGTGATTGGTTTCACGTGTTTTTCCTTCATTGGATGCCCGGAACAGAAGGGTCGAGGCCGTACTGATTTTGTGTTTGATATCATGATGAGAAGAGAAATCCTAGTGTCGATCTGTGTGTGCTGGCTTCCGATACTTAACAATTATTCGCCGAAAGCGAAGTGATTATCGGTGAATATTCACCGATAATCACCGAGCCTGAGGCGAAAAAAATTGTTTTAGTTTAAATACACAGGTGATTATTTCAAAAAAGAAAAAAAAACATTTCAACGCGAAATCATCTTCACTTACAGCGGCAAAACGACTACTGGCAGCCATTTTGTCCGTCGAGGTGATTATCGGCTGATAATCCGAGATAGCGAGCCAATGAGAGCGCGCGATTTTGTATAATCACCTGTGTATTTCTGTGTATTTATACTAAACATCAATAGCCACAACATCATTTCTTCTCGAAACCAAGATGTCTAGAAAGGCAATTTGACCATTGTTTTCAAGTTCAAATAGTGAAAGAAATTTTGGGGTCGGAGGCATTTAGGATATTGTGAAAGGAGGAGACAGCGTTTCGTGGTGATATCGTTATTTGCCCAAAGAAAGTATAAAAAGAAGGAAAAGAAGAGGAACCAAAAACCACTTAAATCGCTCTTAATCGACCCAGAAACTGAACCAGAGACAAAGAAACATAAGACTGAAGCAAGGTAAGCTGTTTTTTTTTATATTTTAAATCGTAGATATCTTTTTGGAGTTTTGAGAAAAACCTTTTTCCCCACACAAATCCTTATATTTCTACTCTTGCTTAGTACATATATCGAACTTGGGCTACCTCTGCTAACGAGAGCAAGCTACCCACGATGATCATGCGAAAAAAAGAAAATTTAAAAGAATTCTATCCGATCTTCTTTGGTAAACTAAAGGAACGAGGTCGGAGAAAGAATGCGAGAAAAAAGTCAACAATATATGCGGTGTTCTGGGTGGTTAGCAAACCAAGTAGTATTCTCAACCAACCGTGAAGATGTAACTGAGTTGACAAACACATGGTTAATTACCATGTTCGTTGCATAAGCCCATTTCCGACTTGTTCTTTAACTATTGGAGGGTAATGTGAAGTGCTGTTTTCTACCCATGAAAATCATGTGACCAGGGTGGAAATTGAACCCACTACCTACGAGTTAGATCACCGCCGCTCTAACGACTGAGCATTTTCCCAAAGTTCTCTGTCGGTTACAATTCAATCATGACAGGTAGAGGATTGAAATAGGGGATATTCAAGGTTCATGCACATTTATCTTCTCCCTTAAGACACCACCAATGACACGAGAAAAACTGTATTTTAGCTGTGAAGTGTCGGAAAAGACCACTTTTTTTTTGTGAGGGTGTACAAATGCACCTGTATTTAACAGCCGAATGAAAAACCATTGGAGGGTTACAGAAGTTACGGGGTTACCAAAATTACAGGATTACAAAATTACGGGACTACAGATGTTACGGTATTCCAGTAGATTTACTGGAACAATATTGTTAAACATAGTAAGGACAACATACGTAGTCTTACACATCTTACATATATGTGGTCTTACACATTCTAACACTCGTTAAGTCGGGACAATAACGTAATCTTACACGAGGTACTTACCAGCACGTTGTTGTATGATCACGCGATATGAAGTTGCCCGTGTTTGTTACCAGTCTTCCAAATTTTTGTTTTGCATCTAGAAACGCTGTTATGTTCTACGTAACTATTTTGTATCAAAAAAGATTGTTTTGTTCTGCGAAAAATTGTTTTGTATCGCGAAAGATTGTTGTGTTCCGTAAAAAATTGTTTTGTATCGCGAAAGATTGTTGTGTACCGAGAAAAATTGTTTTGTGTCGCGAAAGATTGTTGTGTACTGTGAAAAATTGTTCTGTATCGTGAAAGATTGTTGTGTACCGTCAAGAGAAAATGAGGGGACAGAGAGGGAGGCTCAGGGCGTTGGCCGGAATATGTCATGTCCACGAAAGTTATTTTTAGACGAGCGAAAGTCTTTGTTCTAGCGGAAGTCTGTCTTCCGAGACGTCCGCATGCACAAACGTCAAGTCCACTTCGTCCGCCATTACATGAAATCTTTGCTGTTCTTTCAAACATCAGACCGAGGTTGACCTGCATGCGGACGTCTCGGAAGACTTCCACTCGTCTAAAAATAACTTTCGTGGACATTACATATCCCAAGGGCTGGACCGGGAGCCTCCCTCTCTGTCCCCTCATTTTCTCTTGGTACCGTGAAAAATTGTTTTGTATCACGAAAGATTGTTGTGTATCCAGCTCAATATTAAGTTGTGTTTTGCCCTTGTGGGCCACCGTATCACGACGAATGTACCGTGGGAACCAAAGATCCTGATCAGTAGGTTATGTCATGCATAAATTGATTTCGTTTGATTGATGGAAGCCAAAACGCAGTTTGGCCGTTGGTGCTTGAAGTCGAGATTCCGCAGAAAATGAAAATTGTCAGCGCTATTTGAAATGGGTGCTTAGACTTAAAAGCTAGACTCGCAAGGCTCGCTGGCTCACAGTTTGTCAAGATATAAATTTCAAAAAAGTTGATGACGCATGGCGATTGATCATGCGCAGAAATTGTAAACTTTGGATGAGGAGCAAATCAGGGAAAGTCGAGTCCCTTCCTCTTTCCGGCTTGTCTAGGAAGATCGAAGGGCCTCTGCTCGCGGGGTAGTGAACAAACTATCGCCTGAGGTCGCTCGCTTGGCTGCTAATGCGTTGATGGTGGGTTTTGTTTTCTCATTTCAGACCTCGTGATGTTTCCAAGGGAATTTTCCTTTTGTTTTGTTGTTTTTTTTTTCATAAGTTATGCATACATATGCACGTGCATAAGATAGACGACATTTGAAAGAAACTGTTTCATTGAGCGTGATCCATTTGGGAAAAAATTCCGGTTCGAATTTCCGAAATTTGCAGCCTTCAAATGGAACAGAAAATTCCCGGTAATTCCTACATTTCGGAAAAAATGGTCAACTGCGAGAGTTTGCACAAAATGAACGATCCGAAAATTACTGTTTCATTTGATTCTGAACCGGAAATTCCAATTTTTTTCCCAAATGGATCGCGCCCCAGGAAATTTCCGGAATTTCCGATATTTCGGAACAATGGAAAACCTCGAGAGTTTGACCAAAATTCTTGAACTGAACGTTCCGAAAAAACTGTTCCATTTGATTCTAGACCGACAATTTCGGGATTTTTGCCCAAATGGATCGCGCCCTGGGAGAAACATCACGTGGACTGAAATGGGAAAACAAAACGTACAACCTTCAGAGGTCAAACCGTGGGAACATTTTATTCAGGAATATTTGACTCATGGTGGGTGTAGACAAAACGTGGGGTAGGCCATGGCCTACCCTGTGGCCTACTCTATGGCCTATCGGTGGTCAAATTTAAAAAAAAACGCAGAGCATTGCCGCAAATCTCTTAACTTTAGGACTGTCTCACCAACGAGTTTCTTCTGCCGTTTTGGCGGCCACGGTTTGATCAATATTAACCTACTGATAGAACAAGGAATCGAGGAGCAGAATGCCGGATAAACTCAACTTTGGGTAAACATCATCACGACTAGTCCGACTATTGCGTGACAATAAGGAAAACCAGCGGTCGTTGTGGACTGGGTTCCAATTTCTTTTTGAAACCTCGCTTTTCTCACGCGGTAGATGTCTGCGGACGGCTCGCACGTGAGGTACTACGATTCTCAGTTGACTATGACACTAGGGAAGTTTGGTGACAAAGCTTCAGCGTTAAAGTTACCATGTTGTCAAGGGCAACTTCCTTCGTTTCCAAGAGTAACTTTTAGGGCTTTGACGTCACGAACGAGCGATGAGCCCGCCAAAATCTACAAATGGTAACAGTTAAATGTTAC
>NC_090886.1:4286880-4309380 GCF_036669925.1 Montipora capricornis | reverse complement strand
CAGGAATGTTCGGTGATGTACTTCAGGGTGTGTTCCTTTCTGTGCATCCAAGAACGGATTTTCGATCATAAAACGGATTTCGCGTTTCTTTCGGTAAATCCAAATCGGGATTTCTGATCAAGTAATTTGAAATCTAGTTTGAAATCCAAAGAATCCAAATCCAGATTTGCGATCTGCGCTGTTCCATTCACAAAGGATGGAAAATTAAACAGCTGAACCAGCGGTATTTTCAGCTTGAGCAAACTTAGTCCCTCCAGTTTTCGACTCTGCCACTGTTTTGCCAAAAAACACCAGTAAACATCTGGACAAACGTTCCTTCGGTGGTCCTTGTTTGCCACGGCAGAACTTAGTTTTCCACAGCAAAACCTACTTTTCCTTCGCGAAACTTACTTTGTCGGGGCAAAACTTAGGTTTCCACCCCATATGAACCATGAGAGCAGGGTGGGAATTGAACCCACGACCTTCGGGTCGGATCACCGCTGCTCTACCGACTGAGCTACAAGGCCACACGGGAGCAGGCCCTGGGAACTGAAGATTTTAAAGTCACGGCAATGAACATGTACAAGTACAAGGAAGGATTACGTTTTTGCAAACGTTGCCCGTGTAGCACTTATATTTGAACAGACTTTGGGTGTGGTAGTTCCTCAAGAGTGACCCTGGTCGGAACGTCGCTTAATGTAGAGGAGAAAATGAAAATTTACTCTCAAGTGCTGACGTTCGTCATAAAACCTTAAATTTGGCTATTTCATTCCGTTGTTGTTTTGCAGACGACGCAAAGAAATGGACAAAAGTGAAAAACGCACGAACAGGGCGTGCAAAGCTATTGTTTTTGCCCACTAAACATGCAGCAAATTGATGACGTTCTCATTGCCGTCGCCGTTGTTGTTGTTTAAGCTCCCTAATAGCTCTTCAGCGGGATTAAATTAGAGGTTCGCATCGGTAGTTTCTTGTTGGTTGATTTCCATAGGAATTTGTACCAAACAAGCGGACGCCGCAAAAAAAAAAAATGAAAAAGAAACCGGTGTAATCCACGTAGAATTGAAGGGAGATTTTAACAAGTCTTGAACAAGAGGGGTAGAAAAGTGGACCCCGAAACTGGATCCCCAACTGGACCTCCTTCCGGGCCCCACTCGAGAGAAGAAAGAAAACAATAGATGGTTTTCAGTGACGTCATCAAATGACGTCAATCAAGTGACGCCATGTCAAATCAAGTGTCAAATCAAGTGACGCCATGTCTTCTGAATTTTTTACTAAAGGAAGTTGAAGATGGCCTAGAACTAGATGTAAATCTTTTTTCAAGTTTCCAGTTCCGTAGCGTGCGCACGGGAGGACATGTTACTCGAAACCTAAGTCAGAACCTCGATATAGTCCGTCTGCGCAACCCGAAAGCTTGTTATATTTTGCATTTTTACAGGGATTTCTGTACCCTTTTCCGATTGGCTAGGATCTTACGCACTCTGTAATTGGACATTTACTCACTCAACAAATTACGCAATCCTTTTAATGAATGGTTGGAAAGAGAGTTCAAGCCCTAAAAGATCAGTTTTAAATTGATTGTCTCCTGTCTGAGCAGGAAAACTCGCTGCGGGAATTTCTTGTATGTAGAAATATATTTGTTACCGTGACAATCCGAAAACCATGAACACTAGAAATATTTATGAAATGTTATTGTGTTTCAAGCCGAAAAAGCCAATCTAGCGCGCGAGAAAACTAAACCCCAACCAGTAACGGTAATTAGTTTGTGGTTTCATGTGGCTTTTGATTGGTTGCTACGCAATGGGAAATGTCAAAATCAAATCAACGTGTTGACGGGTTTTTGGATCCGCCGCACGTGCTACGGCAGATCTTCGATTTTGTATTTGTTTACGATCCATCGCAAAGACAAATTCAAACTCTCAATTTCGGCGAGTGTGTCGAACTGTTCCCATCTCTTCGCATGCAATAACCTTTTATGGTTCTTTTTTAAAACGCGACGACATAAATAGGAATTAACAAAATAATTAAGCATCGCCTTTCAGTTTAACCTTTTGGCTGTTGAAATGCAAAGCACTTGTTCTGTCATGTAAATAACGGAAGTAAGTGAAATTCGAATCACAAAACGCGCAACGAACAATACAAACAGAAATAGATACGGAATCCTAGTAAAAAATGAACAAGCATTTAGCAGCCATTTCGCAGACTGGCTATACCGGTGGTTTAGTCTGTTTGTGACGCAGGCTACAGTTCCATGACGTCTTTCGTTTCGAAAATTTTGAATTAGCGAATTGTCACCATGCGTAACACCGTGATACAAAGCTATTTGGTTGAAAAAAAAATTGTCTATCCCCATGAATCTCAGCACTTTGAGCCTTTCAAGGACATTAGGAGATGTGTTCATGAGCGAAAAGTGAGCGCTTTCATCGCAAAGTGAACTCCAGATGTTGTCTTTGATTACCGAACGCATTGCGTCGCCATACAAAACTCTATAAAGTTGCGTGAAACGCTTCGACAAATAACTCAGAACAGACCTGAGAATTGGAGAGGTGGTTTTCAAGATTACCGAAATGCATTCCAGTTCCATTTGTGTCCATCCATGCTACTCTTTCTTTTACTGTATTTCTTTCATGATGTTCAACAGTTTTAAGTCAGAGGGTTATTGCAATGTTTCATTCTACTTTTTGGGTGTCATGAAATTACATAAATTTGCGTGGCATAGCCCCTTTTAACTGTAGAATACACGGCCACTCCAAAACACTTAAAAAATTGCCGCTATGTGGCTACACATATGCGGAAAAAGTGGGCGGATCATAGCCACCTTTTATTTCCTGTATTAGCGGCCAAAAATAAGTCCTGACATAGAAATTACTGATATTTTGAAAACATTAAAGGTTTCTTTGTAAGTTTCAACGGTCGGTCGGCGTGGTGTAATAGTTGCGTAAAATGTAATGTTTTCAGATTGGGTTGTTGCTGAAATGCCATTTGTCATTGGCATTGCCAAATCCATTTGCCCTTTCAATTTCAACTTTTTTGGGCAAATCGCCCGTGACAAAGTAAGTTTTGGCACGGAAAAGTAAGTTTTGCCGCGACAAAATAACTTTTGCCGTGGCAGATGTGGGCCACCCGGTAGGAACGAGATTGTATTGGTTAGTTTGATATATTTGAGGAGAATATGTTTTTCGAAGAGCAAAACCGTTTTTTGTCGAACTTGTTTTAAACCAGGATTTCAGAAACAAAGAGAACATTGCCTCAAGTGCAGAACGGAATAAATGCGAGAATATGTCCTTACCATGTTTGAAGAACGAATGTACTCGTATTTATTCGGGATGCTAACAATGCGTTATCCGTGCGTGTTTTACGGGTATGCGAAGTAACCAACAAACCAACAAAAATTATTACTGTTAAAAGTTATCCTATAATATCTTGTTATTCAAATTTAACCTCTCTTTCAACTGGCAGATTTTAAAAGTTTTGTCTTTACTGGTAATCCATTTAAAGTGAAACCTAAGAATTCCCATAAACTTCTCTTATTTCATTTTATGTTACTTTGATCTTGATTCTTCTCAGGTCTTTGGGACTTCACGGCTTTAAGCGGAAGAAAGTAAGTTTTGCAGTGATAAAGTAAGTTAGTTTTAGTTGGTTTTGCCTTGGCAGATGTGGGCAACCGTACGTTCCACAACATGTTAGGGAGTTTAACCAAAGACGACGGCCACCGCAACTAAAACGTCATTCCAAAATATAAGTTAGCGCTACCGCACGTATTTGGCGATTATTCGGTCTTGTTCACCTAGTTCAATACGGGCGAACTATCCTGTCACCGGATTGGTACCAACGGTTTTAAAGTCAAAACAGAAAATGAAAGGTTCACAGTTATTTGCTCACGCTGTCCTCAAAACCTAAAAAAATGGTGATTTCACGTTGTTGTTTTGTGGAGTACGGCAAACAAATACACGGAAATTCGTGCATGCAGCACGTGCTGCACAAGTAGATTTCCTTTTTAACCAAATTGATTACTATTCTTGCTTTGTGGCGTTGCCATAGCTGTAGCCGTCGTCTTTGTTGAAATTCCCTATTTTAAATTATTTACCAATCGTTTGTAATTAAGCATTGCTTAACAATTAAAAGTTCCAATAACGATGTTTAAGGTATAATTTGCTGTAAACAAAAGCCCTGAAATAAGTAGCTTGTTCAATTTGAGTTCACATTTATAGGCACAACTTCATGCGGCTTTGTCCGTCAAACTGTTTTTGTTTGATATTGTTAACTTATGAGCTAAAATTTTTGAACAATTTATTTGAGAGGCCGCGGTAATAAACGCATTCACGAAGAATTGCAAAGGTTACAGATCGATTTTCGGATTTCGCGTTTCTTTCGGCCGCGGAATCTGGCAAATCCATTTTGGATTCGCCGTAAGGAACACCACCTCATTGTCACCCGGGCCAAACTGGTTTGACGAGAAATCTAAACTGACTTTCCGCGTGGAACTGAGGCTCCAGAAGTATTGTTTTCAGTCAAATTTCGTTGCTTTTGTCTGGCGTAGCGTTGTCTCGGACCTTGCAAAAAAAATTTCTCCGACGCCTAGGGTATATGATGTGCCGTTCCCATTTTTTTTATTTTTCTGCAAGGAAACTGGTCTTGCTTTTTGCGCGTCGCGTCACGGCAAAATCTCTCTTGATGCCGGAATGTGTGGAACTTTGATATTTTTTGGAAAGAGATTGCGTCCATTAATTACAAAGATTTTGTCCTGGCCAAGACGCGTTTACACAGGTCAAGCAAGACTACTGCAGGAAGACCAATACAAAATTAGGATTGCGTTCTCCTTCGTCAAACGCAAATAATTCCTTAGTTTTGTTCGCTCATAAGGCGCAGCATTTTTTCAGTAAACATCTCTCTGTGTACTCTCAAACGTACGAATGAACAAATTCCTAACCTTTCTGTAACACAACTAACAAGCAATCATGATCAACAAACCTCCAATAATCCCTTCTTCTGTGTAGAGACCTGCAAAAGCGATATGTTTAATGTCTTTGTCGTTTTTGTTTTTGATGCCGATGTGTGCAATTTTTTTCGCTCTTGTTTACAAAGGCGAATGTCTGTAATAAACGAATTTAGAAGTTGAAGTAGAAGGGAACATGGTACCAAAATTTCGTATAGTTTAGGATGCCTTTGACAACCGAGTATTTAGGCATGATTTTCAATATGTAAACTTGACACAAACAAGATTGAAAGTTAATGGTACATCTTATAACTAAGTGCACCTTATAACCGAAAAACTTCGGTATTGATGATGATTACGATGATGATGACTATCCTCATTATCATCCTCATCACTTAATTAACCCATTGCCCCATTGCCTTCCGAGAGTGAGACTTGATAGCTTTTACTCCTTCTAATTCCAGACCACTTTAGCAATCAATGTCCCCTTTGAAGTCTAAAGTGCATTTAGCTGAGCAAAGTACCCTTCTTTTAGGGGAGAATGTGAATCAAGTCAAATCACATGAAATTGAAGAAGATTGAATCAAATGTTGTTTTTTTTGACGAGAGGTGAACCCAGGAGTACCCAAAGAATCTTTCAGAGCAGATGAGATCAGTATCTCTCAGAACATCGTAGAGAACCCATAGATTCAGCCAACATATGACAGTGGGTCCAGGAACTGAATCTGGGCTATTATAAGAGAATCTTTGCTAATGTCATTGTTTACATTTTTGCGAGAATATGTCCTTTTGTTTCTTCCGTGAGTTTACAGATATGACGTTCTATTTACAAATTGACTTCAAGAGGTATAAGACCTTGTTAAACTTAGTTAAATTTCCAATTTTACACCTGTTAGCTTTAATAGCAAGCCAGCTAGTAGTCATCAAAAACTGATAAACTCAAAGGTGCTAAGGATCCCATACATTCATTATAGAATTTTGATTTTTCAAAGCATCATTGCTCAGATATTATCTGCGATAATGGGTTCAAATTTTCAAACGTAGTTCATTATGCAATGTGCTTTCATTAAGTTCATTAAGTACTTTATTCTCAGCTGACTGATCAGCTGACCATGGGAGGGGCTCATCAACCCTGCTGTTCGTCAACCATTGTCACATTGTAAGCAATATCTTAGAACAGTGTTTAGACCTGAGAACACATTAATTAAAGTGTTAGCTTTGTTTTGATATTCCAAGAACAATGATTTGTGATGTGACTGACCTGTTAAAAGACTTGTGTTTTAGTAACTGCAAAGGCAACAGTGTTCTCAAATTTTTTGTTTAATTCAGAGCTAAACATTTTCTTGGCTATCTTGGCTCCTTAATAACACATTCTCTTGTACTCGTTTTACCTTGTGGATGCTGTAATAATTTGGTTTGTTTTATGGTTGCTTCAGTTTTAACTTTGGAGTATTACTCCAGGGTCTGGGCAGGGAAAAGCATAGCAATTTGTCACTTGTCCAGTTCATTTCAAAACATCACTATTATCAGTACAAGTTGTGCAATCTTAATGACAGCAGAGAACTTTACTGTGCAGACATCAAGTTAAATCCTCCATGCTGATCAGAACACAACAACAATGTTTAAAGGCTACTAAACAAGAAGCATTAAGTTAATAATGATACCTCCAGCTATTTTCGGTCTAACAAAAGTAACAAATATTATTAGATTATACATTCATTAATTTGGCCAGAAGTATTGTTGTCAAAAAACAGCAACAACAAATTTCCACAGAAGGGCCTTTTAACACTTCAAACGTCTCAATGAAATTTTATAACGATTACATGTTAAATGTCAATGTGAAATTTTAATGAAGAATAAAAGATGTATTTTTTGTTCTAAAATAGTCGCCCATGAGTGTATTCCTTTCATGCTCTTCAGTTTTCTTAAGCGAATTCCAAAAACAATAAGCTTAACTTAATAAGGGTGCAACCGTACACATGTATGATTTTTTGTGTATTCTCTGCTTGAAGAATTAAGCATCTCATCTTGATGCATGTCATGTCCTTGTAATATGATAGCTACTTCGACTCGGCCGTTATTTGCATTGAAGTGGTTTGGTTTTTGAAGTGATTTTTTGACACCTATACTTCATTAATATACAAATAACTCGGTGCTTGCAGTACGGAGGAAGTTGTTAAGATATAATTTCAACTGAAACTTGAAACTGCTTACAGGCAGATAGTTCTAATTCAACAAACTTGTATTGTAATGGAATATCAACGATGCATTAAGTATCCGCAAAGCTGTTAGGTGTTTTGTATATTGACTACTTTCTGATACCTGCAAGTGTTTTTTGAAGTGCTTCGATGTATGAGCAAGCTTCACAAATCGTTTCTAGTTTCGTCACCCGTTTCGAATCACGTAAGGAGGGAACGATTTGTTTTAGCTTTTTGTAAGCATTTTGTTTTGCTTCTATTCTCAATCTGTCCTTTTCAGCATTCCTCTTCCTCTTTTTTCCCGAAATTTCCTTTAAGTCAGCTTCGATGATATCCGATGCATTCGGTTCTTGAATCCTCAGGGTTGGCAAAGCTCCTTCGCTTTTTTCGTACAGAAATTCTCTGTTTTCGTTGCAGAGGAGGTCGAAGTCCGTTGCGCATTCCATAACAGCTTTGAGATGCCTAGAGTTATAAAATGCATTGTTGGTTTACATTTTGCTTCAAAACCTAGTGTAAATTAAGTTCACTTACCTCTTACTTGCAACTTGAAGATTGTGGAATCAATTCCTAGTCAATTTTCAGAATGCGTTTGACTTAACCGGTTTTGATTGTCTTTAATACCAGGCAGACGATTAGGAATGAACGACAAACAGCCGTGGAATCGTTTCAGGGACCATGTGCGCAGAGCTGTCAATTAAGTTGATTGACGGTAAACTGTCTGGAAAACAGCTCCTTGAAGGCTAGTTCTAAAATGAGGAATGGGGAATTTCTAAAAATAGGGAATCTCTAAAAGGGGGAATTAATAAAACGGGGAATCTCTAGCATGTTTTCAACTCCGAAGAAAGTGTGACAGTCATCAGTCACCGGGTTGGAAATGAATGGCTTTCAGATAGCGCTGCATCAAAACATTAGGAAATCTATCAGCAGCTGGCAACTTCTCACTGCGATCGCAAGTCTCACATACAGTATATTTATTTAGTATATCTATCCATAAAACGACGCAGCAGCCGATAATGAAAGAGGGGGCTTTGCGGAGTGTTCACAAGCCAACATCAGTGGCACTTTCGCTTCAACTTGAAAGAAATTCAGACTAGGTTTACACTAGAGGAAATTGTTCCGGATTCGTTAATGTTTCCGGATTCATCAAATTTAGAGTATTCGGATTCGTAAGCGTTTACACTGAAAGGATATTCGGATTCCTGACCGTTTACACACAACGACAACTAGTTGATTTTCTCTCAAGTAAGGGTCTAAGATCTTCACAAAGTTCCATGAAGGTAGGGTGGGACATTCTGAAATTTTCTTTCCATTCGCTGGTTACCGTGGCAGGCACTTGTTCGACCTGGCCTAACCCAAAACCGTCTCGGTCTTCGATCCTACCATCTACGTCGTTGGCGAAGAAGTGTGGCTGACGTTAAACTTCCTTGCGATGATAATTTGCGTTTCCTCAGAAATATTGCAGTACACATAATAAAATTTATCGCCTGAACCTGCAACAAGATTAGGCAACCGAAGACCGTAACCAATGTTAGCACCAGATCCTCCATTTTGGTTTTACCGTAAACTCAAAAGATCGCAGGCGGAAAAATATCCGGATTCGAGATCAAAATCGTTTACACGACAAAACTTTCCGGATTCAAAGTTCCCACTTTTAATAAATTCTGGATTCAAAATCTCCGGAAAGGCGACCAAACCGGGAAGGTTTTATGTCGGATTCGTCCACTTTTGTGTAAACGGCAAAACTAATCCTGTACTAAAACGTTCCGGATTCATCACGAATCCGGAACAATTTCCTCTAGTGTAAACCTACAATTGTAGTCTCAGTGTCAACAAAAAAAAAACATATTTCTTAGGTCACTGAAGGATGTAGCGTCCCTTTGCGTTTCAAGGGACGCTACATCCTTCAGTCCTTTAGTCGGCCTTCGGTCGTGCAAATTAGCAATTTATAATTCTTTGCAATGAACACCGCTCCCTTTTTGCAGTGTTAAACTAGTCGATTTTTACAACCACGATCCGCAGGCATCGTACGAGGTAGGGCAACAAATAATTTAATTGGCTGTCTGCAAATAGAAATGGTGGGAAAACATGATTGTGTTTACTTTTCTCGGACGCATACAAAAAAAGCCATCGCAATTGGACCGATTCATGCAACAGTAGTCTACAATTAAATTCAATAGTGATGAGAAAATATAGAATCCAAAGCATCCTCCTGTTATATAGTTAGCTTATCGAGTCATTTCCTTAATACTTCTAATTGTGTGGTACTCAATTTGATGGATACCACACCGTTCACTCGCACACAAACACATAAAGCATGAACGAGCGGTACTGAACGCTTAGTGCGAAGTCTTGCACGTACGAGCACGTACAGTGAAAACAGGAAGTGGCCTTGGTCCAGAGCGCTGATTAACAGGATTTGTTTCAAAATCATTTGCCAGTCTTAAAAGCAAAGGAAAATAAAAGAGACAAAGGCACATGTGAGTAAACCAAAGGCTCACATAGTAATTTAATTGCCATAAACGTGCTTGTTGTTGTAAAGTAGGAAGGCAGATTCCCTCCAGATAAAATAGAAGCAATAAAACGTCCCTCTCGTACGTAGCGAAAATTCCCTTACTTTGGACTCCGTTGTGGACTCTCGCCGTCGACGATTTCGGATATCGACCACAGATTATCTTTAGGGGAGTAGGTCAGCGACATTTCCCAGTTTGTTCTATAAAGACCAGCAGACTCACCTACCCCTAGATGAAATACAGAGATACTAACCCACCACTACGCGTGGTCTAACAAAGAATTTGAAGAATTTTCAACATCTTTGCGTCAAGTAAGGCATCATATTGTGTCCGAACATTTGGAATATTTACATATGACACCGGAATTTTGATCAGGAAATATTATGTTGCTTACTTAATGTATCATGCCCCATTCTAAACCTAATAGTTCTCCGTCCTTCGGACTTCGCACTAAAAACCAATTAAAGAAATACTAAATTCTCCCAAAAATGTTCGCGATGGCAGGAAAACCATAAAAAAATATTTTTTCTCGACAGGCAATGTTTTGTCTTTTCTTAGCCGGGTTGGTGTTAAGTGATCATGGTTGAGTTTAAGTTTCCTTTGGCTTTTTGCCAGTAAAAGAAAAAGGCTGGACGGATTTGCTGGTTTGCCGAAGTTTCGGTGGGAAGACCTCGTCGGCCAAGAAGTCACGACCTTGAGACGATGATCCTCGAATATGTGTACTTTGATCTCAAGACCTTTGGGGGTGAGAGAAAAGTTAGCTCCTTGAAAACTTCATTAGCTGCCTTGATCAAAACGATTGTCAGGGAATTGGACTTATGATCATGGAAAAAATTGGCAGTGATGTGCAAAAATATAGGGCCTTTGACAATTAAAAATTATTAAAGTGCGTGCTTAAATTCCGCTCACGCACGACTGATATCCCATAGTGCAAACAAATGTCGAAAATAAGATCATTCTTTTACAGATTAATTCTACTTTTTCTTTTGCTCGATCGTAATGGTGAATTGTCAAAGGTGCTTAGAAGGACTCGCTTCTCTACTCCTCTTGCGTTGTACGTTTTTTTCAAAATATAATGACCAACTGGGTTTCTGACTTTAAAGCCATTAACTTGTCATTTTTCATACCGTAATAACGGTATTTTGGCAAAAAGTAACCCGTTCCAGCTTTATAACTTTCATATTGTATGTTTCCTTCATATGTACGTTTCTTCCGTAGCTTTACGATAGAAACACCAAATTGACCATTCGGTCAATTTTCGTTGTCGTCGGAGGCTCATGCGCATATGGGAATAGCCACGTGCCTGTCATTAAAGTTGAGCCCTGTTGGCCGGCGTCACTGCTCAAGACTTATTAAAATTGGGTTGTCCTAAAAGACGGAATCCGGAATCACAGGTCATTGTTTTACCAACACAGAGAGTAAAAACTATAAAACATTCATAAAAGCTAACCTTAGGCCTAAAAGCGTTTGTTTAGGCCTAATTAGGCCTAAGGTTAGCTTTTATGAATGTTTTATAGTTTTTGGGTTTAGGGTTAAGGTTAGGGTTAAGTTAGAGTTAGGGTTTTTTACTCTCTGTATTGGTAAAACAATGACCTGTGATTCCGCATTCCGCCTTTTAGGACAACCCATTGAAATTCGCGTTCTATATGGTCTTTCACTGCAAATTCGTTCTCGTTATCCAAGTAGCACTACCCTTTTGTAACGACAGACAAGCTAATTGTTTGTTTTTCACGCAAACGGTCTTATCTGGCGCGGGTTTTTTTGTAGTATTGTAACAAGACAGAAAAGCATTACATAGCGTTGTTTGAACTCTATAGCATTATGAAAGATAACAGTAATCATCTCCTTAACTGAACAATTTAAGCAATTGTCACTTTATAGACACCTGTGTACTGTGAGATCGTCTAGTGAAGTCCTAATATGAACTTTTATCCTGGTATTTAAGGCACAGGGATCTCAAATGCTAAGAATAGTGAGCTGCTCACACAAATATTTTAAGTTTCCCAGCGAAAAAGTATGAATATTAATAAGTTGCCAGCCAGCAGAATAGATATTTTTGCGAAAAACCTTCGTTGAGTGCCCCTGAATTTAATGCTAGCCTGTGCAGTCGGCTTTCTGTCGGTAAGCCGCGAGGGCAACTGCGCAATTTCCTCTCCTTTCGAAATCAGCCGAATAACCGTTTGTGGAAAAGACGAAGCTGGTAGTCTTGGGCCGACTTTTCAGTAGCCTTTAAGGATGTGATTCTTTCTAATTGGTCTCTTTTTCTTTTGGCTAGCTGCAATTACTTTCTCAAGTTTATCATAAATGTCTTGGAGTTTTCCAGCATAGTGTCTTAAATATTTAGCTGTTTTGGGGGACTTCCTGTTCCTCGATCTCGTTAAAGGTGAAGTTTTCACTTTTGCCTCTGTTTTCAATCCTATTGCTTTTGTTAGTGCAACGTTCGATGCCGAAGGGGCGGAATCTTTCTCCGTTACCTTCAATCGGTTCTTTTGTTTCGGCAAACGTCCTAGCGGATTATCCTCTTTATTTTTTATCACGAATGGCCTTGTAGCCTCAAGCTCTGCAGTTTTCCCGTTGGGTAGCCACCGGTTCAGATCATTTCCCTCTGCAAAATATTCATCATAAGGGCGACTTAATCTCTCCGTTCCAATCTGTGTGCCATACTCTTCCGCATATGTTTGGTACAAGTTGTAAGGATATGAGCGATAATAATATTCCGGGTCAATTGTCTCCGATTTCATGTTCCATATTTCTGGATTTTGTGCCTTTTCTGAGCTGCTGTAAATAAAATTACGATGAGGTCGAATGTCATCGGTCACTTGACTGTTGGAGGCTAAATCCCTTCCTGCTCCATATATATCAGTCACAGAGGGTTCACTTGACCCTTTGATCATTAATCCCTTTTGAAAATATTCGGGGGTCTTGCTGTTTGTTACCTCGACCATCTTGTCGGCGTCTTCCGCCTTGTTCTGAGTCTCAATATCATTTCTCTCTGTATTCGATGACTGAGAGGTTTTGTCGTCAGAGTTTTCATTCTCATTCATTTGTGAATTAAATGGTTTAACCAAATCATCTTTATCTGCCATTTCCATCTGTTTGGTAACTTTATTTGTATGCTTTTGCGGCGGCGCGAACGTTTTCAATGGGTTTTCAACTACATTTTCTGCTTTAAGCTCTGGTAACTTAAAATGTACTGCAGTTTTATCGCCAGCTATTTTTTCTTCTTTTTGCTTTCCTCGCAAAGAATTACTTGAAGCTATTTTGTGTTTGAATTTCCTTCGAATTATCTCCTCACTGTTTTGAACAGTCGAAATATCCACACTTGACTTTTGGGCGTTTCCGTGGAAACGAGAAGCATTGATGTTACCATAGAAACTCGGTCTGTGTTGCGCATGCACTTTTCTTCCCAGAGACGAAGGATCCAGTGGATTGACGTGATCAATTTTCTCTTTGACAGGAAATTGAAAACTGATATCTTTAAACAACGCTACAACAGGGTTCTTTGTCACTCCACAAATGTTGTCTCTCCAAGCAAGTTTAATGTAACCATCTACGCCCCAGGAAGTCGACCAGGAGTTCTTAATGAGCCAGTAAGGGACTCCCTTTTCCTTTCCATAGCCGACTACGAGAACGGTGTGCCGTGTAGAGCTGTTGTCTGCATCATAAGAACGTTTTTATATAAGAATTTAACTGCTGGACAAAACCAAGCATCTTTCGTGGTTGTCACGAGCCACTATTCAAACATGAAAGTAAGAGATTCGGGGCTCGATTAAAATGCCTAGAATACAATTCAGGCTTACCACATTCAGGATTATCGTAGACACCCCAACTGTAGAATTTCAACGATAATGGCCGCTGGTTGATTGACACACAGGCTGGTCCATATTTGGCAATGGCCCTCTTGAGTGCGCTGTTGTTGTACTTAGGGACAAAAGCGAAGGCGTCAATCTTGATGCGTTCTTTAATTCGTAGCGTTTCACACGTGCCTTCCTGTATTGATAAAATAATGTACAACAATAAAAACCTGGGTGTTAGAACTTAGCTTTGTTTACATTTTTTGCCTTATTAGCATAAGTACTGAATATTAGTACTGAACATCGAAAGTACATTTCACAATGAGCTACCTCTGAGACTGAGTGCAATTTACCAGATAATCTCTGAGTAATGACGCTTTGAAAATTTGAAATTTTACAAAGGTTCTGGCCATGGGCTCATTAGCGCCCTTTTTTTAATTAATTAATTAATTAATTGATTGAGTGATTACTTTTAAAATTGCATTATTATTTACAGTGCACACTACGTACAATATTAAAACTGACAACGCCACTGATAATGTTACCAGAAATAAAAGTGTCAACAGCAGTTACAGAACTTACTAAACTAACACTTACTACTATTCCTCCCCTCCCCACCCCACCCCACCTTCAAAAAGGAAATTACCCTTACATACTTACAAAACTTGTAATGACTACTAATCCCCCCTTAGAAAGGAAACTACCCTTACGTTAAATTAAATGATTCCGAAGACCCGCCCAATTGTTAAAGTCTCGTTTTTATTTCCATAACGCCCTGTGTAAAGTTCTGTTTCGTGTTTCAAATGCGCCATAGCATTAGAGCCATTAATATTTGGAATTACTTGACTTCTTCTGCGGTGCCAAATATAAAGCTTTGCAATAAGGAGGAGATAATTACTGGGTTGCCAACCCAGTCGGAATCTGTCTTTAATTTCGTCGTTTTTTTATTTTTCGTTTTCTTTTTTTTTTTTCTTTTTTTCCGTGTCGGTAAAAGTCCTGCCTGTCACTCCCCTGCTAAGTGGTGTCTTTGTGCATAGAGCCTTCTACGCGTATTTTCTTAGGATCGAGAGGGTAGTGGGAAATGCGTAGATTTCTCTGGTGGACACAGTAGAACGATTAACTTAACCGGCAATGGCGTCGAAAGTCATGTAACGCGAATGGCGTTTTAGGGGATCTTTGAACAAAATGTACCCTAATGAAGCTCAATAATGGCAAGCGAATTGGATACTGGACAGGACAGGCGGTCGAATGTTAGAAGCGACGAGTAATGGACTTCGACAACAATCTGTCGCCCGTCGAGCCGTAATCAAAGTGAGCAGTCTTCCTAACATTTTGCCAAGCTTTGTGTTTTGTACAACACTCAAACCAAATGAACAGTTCTCTGGTAACTCAGTGTGGGTTCAACAAAGACAGATAAGGAATCCATATAGTGGATCTGTTATCTCAGTTGTCTCGCTATTTGTCAGATTTGTATTTACCTGTTCTCAACTCTGCACAGTCTTCCAGTATAACAATTGGAAATTTCACTAATAAGTCATTGACGTGAATGGCGTTTTAGTGGATCTTTAAACAAAATATACCCTCATGGAGCTCAAGAATGGATCGTCAATTGTATGAGCAAGACCGCGCTGAAAAATAAATATCTGGATTGTAAGAGACGAGTAATGGTCTTCGACAACAATTTCATTTTTCGCCTTTGGATATCAAGTGAGCTTTGTTTCTAATATTTTACTAACTTGGTATTATATAAAACACGGAAATCAAATAGCAATTTTTTTATGGATTTAACCATAGTTACTAACTATGATTTAACAAATTAACATTGAAGGAATCGAACGCCAACAAGAATGCATCACAGTGTTTACTCAAATCGCATCTTAGTTGTCTGACAATTTACATTTACCGGTATTTTGTACTCAACTCAGCAAAGGTGTAAAATATTTGGAAATGTGACAGTGAAAAATTACTTGAATGAAAGCTTGTTGTCTCTTTTGTGCTTTATTATTTACGGTCAAGGTTCTTTCGAAAAGGGTTGAATGTGAACTGTCAGAAATTTATTTAATTGCATATGCTTTGTGATTGTTTGTTTCGCTTGCACGCACGCAACTGAAATAGGAAGGGTTTCTTGCCTCTTATAGCAAATATGTTGCTTGTTTCAATAAATGTTTCGCTGGAAAATATTTCTGTGAAATTTCTAGCTTTTGTAAATTTATCATGTTGTGTAATTTTCGAGCTTAGCAAATTTGCATACATGTGTTGAAATGTGATACGGGGAGAATTTTTGTGGTAACGCATTAGTCACGAAAATAAACAGGTCTGTTGGAAGCGTGCTTGAGTTTCAACAAAATGACCCCCAAAATCGGCAAAAGATTGTGACGCTGATGAATAATAAAGTAGCTGCTATTACCAAAACGATGGAATTACCTGGTGATAAATAACCTTGTCTTGGAGAGTAAATTTTTGATTTTCCAGAAACAATGGTCAACCTCTGAGAGTTGCGCGATTGTGATCTTTGTGTTGAATTCGCACATTTCTTGTCAAAATTTATAACAATCGAAATAAAAAGAAAACTAACAAAAACAAAAACCCGGTAGCTTGGCATCATTTGACACAGATGCTTCACTGTTTCGCGAGTAAACATGCCGCGGTAAAATAACGCGGTAACTTGATCACTGCGCTCGCTGAATTCGATGTGCGATTTACTCGGTGCAGCCAAACTTGTACAATTACAACAAAACAACTAAAATCTCCCAAACTGTTTTTCGCTGATGGTAACTTTTTATATTCGTGGTTCAAAATAAATGTTTTTTTCATGTCGTAGATTTTATTACTGATGGCAAAATATTTTATGCTCGATCGACCGTCCTGAAACTTTTTTCTGCTCTTCTTAAAAACTGTGTATCCATATTTATTTACTTTTACATCAATATTTGTTTTGGATAAAGCAAGCTAACAAAATCTGTATCTTGCTTGGTTCGCATTTGATAGCATTAAAATAGAATTTTCGGTCCTATGCTTCTGTTACTGAGTGGTATATTTCTTAGGTCGCCCATCCAGATACTAAACCCGCCGAATAGGAATAACTTCAGCTTTCAACTGTTGTTTACAAAGCTTTCAGATGCTGTCAGATGCTGTCAGTGCACGCTTACACTTGTGGTGGAAAGAAGTTGCATGATCAACATGTCAGCCCAGAAGCCAATGTTTCTCGATTCCCTTTTATTTTCTTCAGTCTCTCTGGGTTCAGTACTTTGCTAGTAACCACATGTCTTCTCAAGGGGCTATTTATCTAAGACTTATACCATGGCGCTACAATGATAGACAATACCAAAACAATATCGTGTACTGTTAGACCTACATATTACGCAAAGACAACGGTCAACATGTCATCCCAGAAGACAATGTTTTTCACTTCCCATTTATTTTCTTCAATCTTTCTGGGCTCAGTACTTTGCTAGTAACCACATGTCTTCTCAGGCTATTTACCCAAGACTTCTACCATTTCACTACAATGATACACAATACCAAAACAATATCGTGCACTGTTAGAGCTACATATTACGCAAGGACAACTTGAAGCTCCTGGAAGACAACACACAGTTCAGTTGACATTATGGAATAAATCGCTGTGTTACTTCACTACCACACGTAAGCAATGCGTGTCAATTTTTTTTAAAGAGGACAGGAATTTCTTCTTTCTGACAAATGATTAATTAATAGGCCGGTCGCCAGGTTTTTAACCTCACAAAAGGATCTGTTTCGTCGTACGAACGTGTGAAGACCTGTGAGCCAAAGGGCCTCTGCTGGTATGACTTCGGGTACGACTTCTGGGTCACCCCCCCCCCCCCCCCCCTCCAACTTGAAAAAAATTGCGTGGAACGCTGCACGTACCACAGGCAACCCAGTGTACCCTCACGGAGGGTCTAGTTAAGTAAGGGGCATGGCTTTGTTAGAATGCTAAGCGCCACATGTGGCAAAGTACAGGATATCTTTTCAATCATAGATGAAAACTAGAACAGTTCAAAGCTACTCCAAAGGGTCTTACGTGAGAGCAACTATATAGCAAATGATACAAAGTTTCTGGGTTAGATTTGTAAAATGTACATTTATCCTCGATACTAAAGCCTATTTTATAAAGTTTGGTGTTTGTATAAAGGATTGGATTCAGCTTTAATATATGGCCCGAGAGCTACTTTATGAGGCAAGATGAAAAACTGTTCGATCTGGATGGCCGTGAGTTTAAACTCATTTTGTAACTTATCAATAGCGCCTTTGATACCCACGAATTCATCGGTTTTTGATGGGCAATAACTCGCTCGTGTTTTAAGGCTTAAAATTGGAAATTTGACTGAAGTTTGAAGTCGATTTATTAATAGCATGATCCCTTTTATCAGTCAACTCGTATGTTAATGAGGCAAAATGTAAAAAGATGACGTCAGCAAAGATTCGCCTATTGGAAACCACTCTAACAAAAGAGCTCAATCCTTAGTAGATAACGTTTACAACCATTTTGTTTAAAACGAAGTCTTCGTTTAAATTTGGTCCTTTAACAATTTCCCTACCTGCGCCAGATACGGCCCATAATTCTTTGCCTCGGCCACTCCGTTCAAGTAAATCCAACTCAGTGCCTTGTTGTACCAGCCTCCTCTGCAGCCATGGTTTCCAGACCCCCAGGAGCAGTCAATGATCTGCTGTGCAGATAGTTCAAGCAATCGACCCGTCTGAGAAAGGAAAAAGTCACTTTAAGATGATCGGTACTTAGGGATGGAACTTTGATGATAGTGGCATAAGAAGTGCACAGTTAAGGCAGAAGAGCACTTTCGTGATCTCCATCCAGCACTTAGGACGAATCGTTCATACCTTCATAAAGTAAGCTCCTTCCACTGCCCCAACAGCTCCCAAAGCGTAACATGAGCCGCAGATGCCCTGACCTCGTACAGCGGTCACCGCACCTAAACCCAATCCAAACTGAGTTAACATGCTTGTCAAGTTGACAAAAATTTAGGCTTCAATGTACAGTATTCAGCGTGAAAAGCCAAATAAATGACAGTAACAATGATGATACTAATGATGTCATCATCTACTCATCTCACCGTAATCCCTCCAATCTAATTCATCAGGCACGTCAATCGTTTTCAGCACAGTACTCATGTTACTGTAAGCTTCGTGTTGTTCCTCAAGATGGACTCCTCCCTCGTGGTTTGTACTGTTATCGTCACTAAGATCTGTAAAATAATGTGTATTAAAACTTTTTGATAAAAGTTTTTACCATCGTCTTAACCCTACTATTCTCCCACAACATTTGACTTGACTTGCGTTAATTGTTTGTTTCACTTCACATGCAGTCTCCCCAAAAGGCCATTTCCGAGTTCATGTGTGCCTCTTCCTCAAAGCGAGTCTAAGTGCGAAGTTTTTCTGATGGTAATTGATTCTACTTTACATATGAATGAAAACTTATTTTCATAAGGAAAACTTCGCACTTAGACTCGCTCTGAAGAGGAGGCAGCCTCGGAAATGGCCTATGCTCCAGTGCTAGAAGGAATAGACACTTAAATAAAATTCCTAAGTTCCTAAACCACAACTTTAAACCGGATCAAACAATGTTTACAATTTATTCTTCATGAATTTGTTTTAAAGAAAGCTTTTGTATTGGAAAAAGGGAAGTTTGGGATGGCTTATTTTGACTTCCATGTCGCCATCTTGAATAACTGAATAATTTATTTCTTATCTCAGTAACTATCGAATTCACTCTGCTTCAAAACGCTAGTCATTAGAAGTTACTTCCCTATGAGCAACAGTTGTTTCTCCTCAGAATATATTGCTAACATTGTTTTGTTCTACTTTATTTCAGTGTATCGCTGAGCCAGTCGTTGCCCCCGTTTCGTGTCAGTGGTTTTGTGGTGTTGTCACCTTGCTTTTAATTAAAGGCTGGTTTTCAGTGGTCACTTCTGTGAAAATGACTATCTTTTGTCCTAATAAAAGATACCAATGAATAAAACACGACAGAGTTTGTGTATGTCGCTCGTGCTGATGCTCGTTGCGAATATCGACGAGGTTTCATCCTTCTCTCGTAGTTGGCTCGTATTTCACTCGTAGTCCAGTCGTTCATTCCTCGTTACTCCTCGTTTCAATGGGTCACGTGCGTCACTCGTCGGCACTTCGAATCAAATGCTATAGGTCCTTCACTAACCTGCATGACCATCGTATTCTTCATCTGTAAGATCGACCAGGTGATTTGGAGCCAGTTTGTAGTTCAAATTTTGCCGATTAATCGACCTAATATATCTGGAACCAGAAGTACACACGAGTCAGTACAATGCTTCCTGTAAAAATACCCGTTCTACAAAGCGCCATAGAAACAACAATTTTATCCAGTCACATTCCAAAGAAAAAATAATTGCGAAACGACCGAACGCGCTTTTCGGCGTTTTCAGTAGTTTGGATGAAAACGTGAAACGGTTTCTTTTTATCCTCCGCTTCACGCTTTCACGTGTGTTCTGATTACTTTCGTTTCTGTGATAGGATCGATTTGCCCAAAAATTCAAGCGAAACCGCTGCCAAAGAATTTTAGAAGTACGCTTACGGTTGCCGACGAGGTGTTTCAGCAACGCCAATAAGCAAGACTAATATTGGTTAACAAAGGAAAGCTAATCGTGCGGCGCGCATTTCGGTGAATTTATTTGCCTTACTCCACAAAATAACAACGATAAATCACCAAACTTTTGGTTTTGACGACAAGGCGAGCATAGAACAACGAACCATTCATTTTGTATTTATTTTAAAACCGTTTCCATTCCTTGCCGCTGTCCTTAGCTACGACAACGACAACGCCACAAAGCAAGAACATTATTGGTTAAAAATGGCGAAATTATCGTACTGCAGCACGCATTTCCGTGCATTTCTTTCCCGTACTTCATGAAACAACAACGTGAAATCACCAAATTTTTGGTTTTGGTGACAACGTGAGCTAACAACAGTGAACCATTTATTTGCTATTTTACTTTAAAACCGTTCACACCCATCCAGTTACAAGATACTTCGCCCATATCGAACAACGCGAACAACACGAAATAATCTCGAAATACTTACGATAACGCTAAGTTATATTTTGGAACAGTGGCGTTTTTCTTGCTGTAGCCGTTGCATGCCTTTGCTTAAACTCCCTAGTACTTCCTATGGTACGGCGGAAACAAAAACATTACTTCACAAACAGGGCGTTACTTCAATAACAGGTGCTGGGGCGTCCTTTAACGGCATTGGTATGAACGGCTTTGAAGTTAAGGTAGCGAAAGGGTAGTTTCACTGTTAAGTTTAAGATTCAAGGTTGTTGTCTTGTCAAATCGTTAAATCTTGCCGATTTGTCTTTTTTGTCGCACGCTATGGTAAAAACAAGTGGACTAAAATGCGTGCCTTGCGTACAGCACAATTATTTGTTTGTTTTGCATCATGACAACGACAACGGCTACAAAACATTAATATTATGGACTTAAAGATCTACGACGGCGACTTCGACGAAAACGAAATTACCTTGCACTTTCGTATGTCTTTCGCGATTAGTCCATCTTGTTCACGTCCTACATTGTGGACGAAAAGTCCTAAAAATAAATTGGTACAAGGGGTTTTGGAGTAAAAGTAGAGAATGAAAGATGTACGCTCGTTTTGTAATCAAAACCTCGAATTTGATGATTTCACGAGGTTGTTGTGAAGAGTACCGCAAGAATATGTGCTTAAATGCGGGCAGCACGACCGCGATGTGGATGTTAAAGTCCCTACTGTTGGCTTAACAGAGGACAAAAAAGTGTTGCTCAACGTGTAGCCCGCGAACGCAGACGTATTTCCGGCGAAACGACCGCCGGAAATACGTCTGCATTCGGAGGCTACTGCACGTGCGACACGCATGTTAGTAAAATATCGTGCAAAGTTGTTCTGGAGTGACGACGTTTTCATCCTTGACAAAACTCCCTAATGTCGTTTGGGGCTTTGCAGATGCCTACTGACTTTGACGTTTGTTCAGTTTCTTATTTTCTCTTATTAATTAAGTCACTAAAGCAGTCCTGAAGTGATCAGATGCTTTGTCTTTTAGTCATCTGCTAAGACAATACTTAATTTTTTTCATGAACGAATTTTTTTCACCTCATATTATGTCGGAAAATGTGTTTCCTCTTGACGTGTTCGTGTTTGGAGCTGTAAATCTTCCCGTGATGTCGTTTATACATGGAATACATCTCCTCCACAATATCCTCTCCGTGCGACATGAACTCACCCATGGGGTTGGAAATGAAATGTGAGTCCAGAGAGTGCGACCAGTTATAACACCATTGATCTGGCAATTAGCAATTATACAAGGTCAATAAATGTAATGGAGAAATGATCCAAGGGCACCAGAAAACCCATTAGGGTTGAAACGTGTAACGGCCCCTTGTGTACTGGGAAACAAGCTTCCGTGACTATTCAATTTGCTAAGTACCATATTTGGAGCAACAAGAGAGCAACATTCGACCAATCAGTTCGCAAGAACGCCGTGACGCAATACCACCAATGTTCTCGCGCGAAATTAACTGGAGCGAGGGGTTTCCAAATATGGTACTTAGCACAAACTTAGCACTGAATATTCGGAAGCTGTGAACGCGCGTTACACGTTTCAACCCTTACGGGTTTCTGAGGGCACTTAGCTGGATTATCTCTAGTTTTTGACACCAGAAAGATTGGGGTCGTGTCGTACCTCATTGAATGGGCTTCAAGACTGGCCAAAACAACAATAGAACGAACAAAGATAACAATAGATTTAGCACAGAAAACAATAGGAAGTACGACGCTATACAGCCAATGAAATATAGTGTTCCACAAGAGGTACGACCCTACCCGAAAAAATTCAGGCGGCTCCACCAGGATTCGAACCCATGACCTCTTGCCAGTGCAATGCTCTACCAACTAAGGGCGCACTCGATTGACCGTATTCCGGAATAAGAAGACGTGGAGTGGTGATTTAAAACACTATGTGTGGCGTTTTGCAGCAACAATGATAATAAAGCTATTTTTAAAATAGCATTTTAGCAGATGTTTGACAATATTAATAAGAATCAATGATG
>NC_090886.1:4274380-4281880 GCF_036669925.1 Montipora capricornis | reverse complement strand
CGTCATTACAGTTTTGAGCTGTTACTGTGACAGTAGCCTTAGCTTTTGCCGTAGCCGATGTCCTCTCTTGTTGGGCGTAGCAGCAAACTCTAAACTTCAAGTTTATTTAACATTTAAAAGTAAAGAAGTTCGATATATATATAACGGTGAGGTGTATCGTTACACACCATATATAGAAGTTAATATGAAATTTCGGGCCTTTTAACACTTAACAGCAGAAATATATTGCCCAGAAAAATTACCAGTCGAGCCAATCAGCTGGGATTTTATGATATACCGTGCAATAACAAAACTGCGTCAAGTATAGTTGTTCCATTTATCTCTGACCACTTTGCCTCTTTTAAACACGCTTGAATACACGTCAGGCTTTGGTTTATCCTGTACCCCCGGTCTCAGCACATTAGTCGATACTCCATCGCCAGCATTTCCGGGGGACTGTACAGAGCTACTACAAACACGTCATTTGCAAGAAGTCCCTTTCGAATAGCACATCCCATGCCAAGAAATCGAGAGCTTTTCCATACCAACTGCGTGAAGGAACTCGTGTCATCTTGAATGTGAGGATAATTGTAGCTATAGTTTTTGTTTTGCTGAATAAAGACAAACGAAAAGCAATATAGTTACATCATTAAGAGTTGTATTCATATTTGCAAAGACCCTTGTCATGGTCTGAATCAAATTTAAGAAAATTCTGAAATTGGAAAGGCTAACTCTCATATTTAATGGTATTCTAATACTCCGTCTCTTCCAGAAGTGCACGAGAAAGTGTTGCTCCAGGGGGTTTGCACAGTCAAAGGATTCCGTTAAATATTCAAACAATTTTGAACAAAGGACTTCCTCGTTACAAAATAAGCTGGAGGCAGAGTCTCGCACAAATGTCCACGTTTACCAAGTACCTACCTAGCGTTATTTCTTCTATGGAAAAGAATAATAGGAAAACTACGTCACGTTCAACAAACCGCATGCTTCATACCTGGTACCATTTGTCTGTGGCTTTCATGGCCGCAGTTGAGTCACAACTAAAGTCTACACCAAGAAACTTTTCCACATTTTCACCCACGGTTTCCTCGTCTGGTACTCCAAACCTCTTCAAGATAGTTTTCCGAAACTGCTGCGCCATCTGATAAGCTATCTTATTCGCCTGCGACGACAGTTTATCAGACCATTTGAGCGGTTGCGCGTGGTGATAGAGGCGATAGCGATTGTGAGTATTCAAGGCTGTTCCTGCAAACTCTATGGGGTCACCTAGAAACAAAAAATGGTGTTGCGTTTTGTACTTAACGATGGCGGCTCGCGAATACCCTAAAAAAACAAACTGAGGGCACCTGAGAGGACTGAACCAAGGACCTTGCAATTTCTGGTGGGAGGATCACATGTACCACTCCCTTTACTTAACGGGAGCAGGGGCCCGTTTCTCGAAAGTCCCGATAACTTTTCGGGCCCGAAAAGCCATTTGCGAAACTGGTAACCGCTTGTTTTGGAAAGCCGATCTTTTAACATGTTTTAAAGGTAACAAAAAGAAAACTTACTGTGAAGTTTGACGACTTAAATCCTATCCGTTCTTGAGATACAATGGGAATGGTGACACCCGAAAATGGCCCGTAAAGTTTCGGGACTTTCGAGAAACGGGCCCCAGGGCTGGCTCAGTGTTGTAGTAAATGCTCCCATTCTGAAGCTATGTAGGTAAAGTTCTTCATTACATGACCGGTTCTTAGCCAAAGAAGCCAGTTAATTAATTTAACCAATTTCAGATGCCTTAATAGCTGTTGAAACCGGGATAAGTGAAGTGAATCTATTAGTCTCTTCCCTCGGGGCTTTTCAGGACTACTTTACAATGCTTTGTGGGGGACTTTAGCCAGACTGCTTGTTACGCAGTTTACAATTAATTTTAGGAAGTGAAAGATGCCCCCGTCCAGATAAGGTCAGACCGCAACACCGGGGACTACGTCCCCAACTCTAATCGAATAGTGAGTGGGTTCTTTAACGTCCCATACTGTTCAATTTCCACCAAGGGAAAAGACACGGGACCTCCCGGATACAGTCCTTATCCCAGAAGGCTTAAAAGTCTAACCATTTGCACAGAGGTAATTACACAGGCAGCACTTTCTCCTCAGTTGTTTTAAGACTGAGTGTTGGTCCGGCCGGAGTCGAACTCACGTCTTCCCGCATGACAGCCCAATGCTCAACCAACTGAGCCACCGGTGCATGCGCGGTGCAGAAACAAACACCGCTGAAACGAGGGCTCAACTGTAATAACAGCTATTTGGAATTGCAGGTAGCTTGTAATGGTAAAATCTTTATTGTCCCAGATCGCGAAGCGAATTTAGTTGGGGTGACAGGTACTAGTAAGTAGACAGGTAACTTTTCAGTTTTCGTACGTGCCTGCTTTAATAGTATCGGGTGTGAGCACAAATCCTTGTACCCTGTGAATCTGTTCTTCCCCTGATTCTGGAACCAGTGGACCAATGACTGTCTTTCCACTGCTGCCCATAATCACTAACAAAGAAAGAAAAAAATGCGCGAGATTTCTATATCTAGTTTTGGATTGAAACAAGGAGAAAGAAGGAGAGGAAGTGAAGTGAAGTTAGTAGTCTGCCCCCCCCCCCCCCCCACCCGCCCCTCGGGGTTTTTCAGGACTAATTTACAATGCTTTTTGACGGGACCTTTTGGCCAGACTGCTTGTTACGCAGTTTACAATTTATTTAGGAAGTGAAAGATGCCCCCGACCAGATTAGGTCAGACTACAACACACGAGGATTTTAAGATCTAACTGAGGGACAGCCCTAGTTACACCTGTGGCATGGAAGCCGGTACATTCCAAGATGAAGCGGCAAAGCTCTTCAATAAGTTACCTTTGTCAGTTAGAAACTGCTCGGATTTTACTACCTTCTCCAAATCGACATTTAACTATTTTATGATGATGATGATGATGATGATGATGATGATACAACACAACCAATTAACAACTAGAACATTTCTTTGCACTTAGGAACCAATCATTTAGGGCTCCTGACGCACTTGGGCCTTTTCATCTTCCGCACTTAAGCTATTGACTTAGATGGAATTAAACAAAGAACTTAATCCTATGTTCTTAGACATCCTTTAACTTTTGAATCTCAATTAATGCTGCCTTTCGAAATATTGGCTTTCAATCATGCTTTCCTTCACTGTTCGGTGAGCCTTGCTAGTTTCGGTTTTTGATAAGATCTCTTCTACCCTGGTCATTGTATAAGCAGGTTACTTCAACATTCTATGGTTCTTCAAATTGATATCATTTTTGTCGATAACGATGATGATGGTGATGATGCCATTAAGGTAGGAAGATGAAACGTCACGACGGTGGCCTTTTCATGGGCTTCGAAAGACCGAAAGCAAGTTCCACCCCTTAACTCATAACTCCTCTCTCTACTTACCAGAATAATGATGTCGTCGAGGCAGGTTTGTTCTGTACACATAAGCGGTTTGAAGCTGGAGTGACTTTTTCGATGCCTTTTTCATCTGATATTCATTCTTATCATCTGCAATAAACGGAGATTCGTCTATTTTTTGAAGAACTAAGCATATATAATATGTGAACTCCAGCTGAGTACGGTAATGCTCTGACGAAGGGCTAGCGCTCGAAACATAAACTTTCTAATTCATCAATTAAATACCAAGTGAGCTTTTGCGCGAAAACATGATATCTTCACACGTGAAGAGAACGTTTATTTTCACACGTGAAAATATGAAAATCGCGCCTTCCGTGAAATGATTTAGTATTTCGTTGGTGTTTATAAAATAAACTGCATATTACATGGCCGCTTGGAGATACGAAATTTCTCATCTCGTGTTGAAGAGAAATTTCGTATTTCCGCTCGCCCATGTAATATCCTCTCTTTATCAACCAGTTCAGTTGTTAATTAACAAATATTCACGGAAGTGGAGGTGGCTAGTGGTGCCGAATCTACATATCCACCACGAGCCACCGAAACTCTGGTGAATAGGCAACTTTCACGATAGCGTCATTTGACTACAACTACCAGAAGTCAGAGGCATGCAGTAAAAGCAGGAACACCGGAACACTCCGGAACACTCCGGAACTTGCTGGAATTAACTCAAAACCCTCAATTTCGCTAACCCTAATTTAATTTTTAGGCCTAGGGTTAGCGAAATTGAGGGTTTTGGGTTACTTCCAGGGTGTTCCGGGGTGTTCCGGAGTGTTCCGGTGTTCCTCATTTAAGTACATGCCAAAGTCAGTTTGTTTTTCTTTTCCTATTTAAATTTTGTATTCCCAGCAGAGTAGAAATAACAAAAAGCTCTAAATGGCATGAGACAAGAAAAACCTGAAGGATTCTGGTACTTGTAGTCAAATGGCGTTATCATGCAAATGTTCTATTATAGGTGTATTAGTAAATACTAAAATAGTGAGATAATGTAACACAAAAACATGATTTTAAAGGCCCGCCTTCAACCGACAGGGTTTTCGACCGTTTGTTTTGTTATGGAAATTCCCATTGCTTATCATAGCGATCTAATAAGCCTTATGCGTGATGACGTCATGTTCTCAAAAATTCACCACCAAACCTCGTTTTCACAAAATTATTCACATCATCTAGACATCCAATACTGTTCGCATAAGGGTTTTCTTTACAAGTTTGTAAGGGCTATTGAACGAATTTCAGCATTGGTGGAATTTTCATATTTTCACCCAATGCCTTTCGGTTGAAGGTAGCCTTTAACTCATTTATTCCTGCACCCATTACTTGTAACAATATTTTCGGGCGCGAAGCCTGCGCGAGTTGCTGGGAGGTGAATATCAAAGAAGGATAATGGAGTTTTAGTAGCCAATCAGAGCACGCCTACGTGCCATCCAATGTTTAAGTATCTACTATAACCAAATTTCGGTGCTGTATCCCATTCACAGCTGGAACACCACAGAATTTAGAAACTAATTAGGTTGAAACTTTGAAGTTTTTGACTTTTTTTGTTTTACTCGCTTTCAACCAGCTGTTGACGGTTAAACCTTACTCAAGAACAATTCTTCAGGGAAAAAAACCATGAACGACAAACTTAGCAGTTCAAATGTTTGTTGTACAATTATTTGACTCGAGCCAATCAAAATTCGAAGTGAGTACAACTGAGTGGCCTTGTTTTCAGAGACACTAGATCTCTTGCGAAGTTTTAAGAAGGGGAGAAATTATCCTCTTTCCTCCATAAAGAATGTAGAAGAGAGGCCCTGGAAGCTGCGGCTGCATATCCAACCCAGGCCTCTACCGAGGAAAAGAAAGGATAGAGAGAGAGATTCTGGGTCACAGATTAGAGAACTGCTTTTGGAATTGGCCGCCTTTACCAACCTGAATGAAGAGCCATACAAAGGACCGCTTGAAAAAGTAGAACGATTTGAAGTTTGACTACAGTCATTTTCCAGCCATCTGCTGATCAAAATAAATATAAATAAATGAAACTTTAGTTAATTTGTAAATATTTAATTGAAAGGCAAGAATCTTATTGAAAGCTCGTAGAGTTGAGTGTCAGAGACTGTGGATCTAACAAGTCTAAATGAAGATTCTCCGAATCTGGAAGGTCGATTGCATCGACGGAGCTTCCAAAGTGGGTCTCCATTGCTTCTTTTCAGTCAACAATTAGGATGCGATCAAGTTTGGAATAGAAGTCTAGAGCCGATTCTCGAACACTCGGCTTTGATTCACGGGGTGAAGGGACTTCTTGACAGAAACTAAGGGACCTTTCAGCTTGGGATTAATCGATCGCGCGATAGGAATTTCAGTTACATGGGAATCATCAATGAAAAGTTTAGTCATTGAAACAGTGCTAGCTAGGTAGGGCAATCGCTTTCAAAATTACATCGCATTCGACAGCAACCAAGGCATTGCGAAAGATAAATGAAAGGATAATGCAAAAACAATTAAAGCAATAATAGGTGATCCACTTACCTATATTAGTGGTGTCAAATAATCATGAATCATGCATGAAATCGAAAATCGATGACACGGAGAATAATTGCTGCGATTCGCGAGTGCATAAAAGCTCTTTACCGTTTATGAAAATGTTCAGCTGTGTAGGAATGTATCGTAAGCTTTTCCTCCTTTTAACCGAGAATTCGTAAAAATAAAATGTAGTCCCGAGTCGTAATCATTTCCCAGTGTATGGACTTTTTGTGGGAAAACACTGTTTAACAGGTCTTCTCTTGACGGGTCAATTACATGTATCTGTTTCAGTCAATTAGAAATGGCTACTGTTCCACTGTAAAGGGAACTCAGTTATTTTCAAAACGAGTAGTGGTTGACTACTGTTAGAGATGAAGTTCATCTCTTTGGAGTAAAATTCAAAATCAAAACCAGAATCATTCTTGGCTTTGAACAGCAAAGAGCTAAAACTCCGTGGATCGAATTCTGCTTATCATGGCTTATGAAAAACTTACTTCGATCACCCAATACAAAGCTTAGTATATCTCTGCCCAAGAAAAAACAAAGAAAAAAATTGGATATTTACCTTTTCGAGCTCAATTAATTACCAGCTTCGCCTCTTTGAAAAAGGGAATCGATGCTTGTACCGACTCAAAACGTAAATGAATGCTTTAAGAGAATTCGAAACGAAAGATGAAGATGTTAGATTTTACAACCATATATTTTGCAATTAAATATGCATAACAAAAGAAATGGGTTTTGTTTGGATCCCCAACAGATCTCGCGTCACGTCTAAAATTGCAGTTGACGAAGATCCAAGATAATTCGGAGAGGAAAGAAAGGCTTTGTTTCGAGTAAAACAAACTCACTTCATGCTCATTCCAACAAGATTGAAAACCCTGTTTTTTAATAAATGGGGCATTTAATGCGAATTTTACGTGGGCTGTAGTAGAAATTGAACATGAACCCACTCCGTGAGAGATTGGTGCCTTAAACGATCAAGACCACCCCGCCTCTGATATTCTAGATTTAACAGAGTATAAAGCCCGAGGGACCTTGAAAGCATAATTAATTCACCGGCAAGGCTCAAGCGAACTCATAATATCCCATATCTATTCGGGTTTATCCTATGATAATCAACAATAAACGTACCCTCTCTGGTTATTTGCACATCTTCGTTGCCGTGAAATGGCATCTCAATAATCACTGCCCATGGTGGTTCCTCCCAAACAACATTACAATGGGAAGGCCGGGGTTGGGGAGGGACATTATCAGTCTGGGAACTCTTTTTCGTGCGGGATTTTTAGTTGAAAGCATTAAGTCATCTCTTTACCACACTCTACGCGATCGTATGGTTTGTTTTACCTTTGTTTTTTCTCTCAAGCAAGTTAATTCATAACGACTAATAAAGAAACCCGGGTCAAACTAAACACCTTCTGACATCCACATAATATTATAGAGACCTGAAAGGCCCTTATTTGTTGCAAACTTGTTCTTTGTCTTTTTTATTTGTTTTAAGTCTGATATTGAGGGATTTTCCTGGGTATGGCTAAGAAAGCTTTGCTAGGAACATTTAGGGCGCGTTCCATTGACCCTA
>NC_090886.1:4264380-4269380 GCF_036669925.1 Montipora capricornis | reverse complement strand
ATTTTGCGAGTTTCGATGAGGCTGTTTTGTGAGTCAACGTGAGTTCATGAAGAAAACGGCTACAACCATGAAATCTAAGTTTTCATTGTTTGACTTACCGGGCTATGGTTTTGGGGTTCTTTTTTTCCACAAGCAACTTGTTGTGTAGAAGAAAAACGAGAAGAAAATTCCCCGTATCCGGCAAACGCGAACATGCCAACTTTCGATTGACGTAGAAACGGCGAGCGGCAAGCGACAGACGCGAAAAATGGCGGGAAAATTATTGTCACGTGGTTACTTTTTCCGTTCGCGTTTCCCGTAAACCTGATGCTAAATCTCTCTAATAACTCAGTCTGTAAAAATGCCGTTCCACAAATACAATGAATTCGAAGTTGTACGTTCCTAATCATGAGCTCCCGCAGAAGTACCTTAACTGAAGAAAAGCTCAACACGGTACCGACAAGGAAGAAATGTAATACTCCAAAAAATGGCTCTTGATGGATAATGGAATGAAAAGGCTTGTCTAAACTGTCTACACTAGAAAAGCCAGCAAGGTGGATAGTGCAAAAGTGCAAACTGCGGGAAAACGCCTGGACATCGTTTTAGGCCTAATTAGACTTAAGGTCCATTAGTAATGGCTTTTGGCGTTTTGTCCACTTTTGCACGGCAGCCATGTTGCATGGCAGGAACAATAGATTCTTTTTCCTATGGGAACAAAATTAATGTTCTTTCTAATGCAAAACATTTTCATTGTTCCAGCCATGCAACATGGTTGCCGTGCAAAACCTCTATTCGGCATTTTTCCTCTAGTCTGCAGTCTGCTTTTCTTTATCGCTTGAGTCGCTAATACGTACCAGGGAAGCAAACGTTCAAGCAAAACAAGTGCGCATGCGTAAATCTATCTGTTGTGGTTTTTGGTTCTATTTTCACCGCAGAATCAAGCAAAAAGCAAGCGCATACGTGAGTAAAAAGCTGTGCCACAAGAATGAAGGGTTCTTTTTAACAGGCCTTATCAACTTCACCCTCTCTAATGAAGCGCTCTTTATTACGATATTCATTACTTCAAGCAAGCAGTTTCCTATCGTATATTTTAACAAGAGAAAAAAACGGGTTTTTTTGGTGTGTTTGAATGTTAACATGCACGGGAACAAAAGATAGATAACATTTTTTCTAAATGATCAAATGTTTATGAAATTAAAATAATAGGAAACTACCATTACACCAAAACAATAACACTAGCTCTCATGTACAATAATCAGTTGACCCATACTTGAAGGGCACTTTCAAGCATTTTCGTTCTACGGTAGCCAAGAATTTACTTACTCTGTCCGCAGGATAGGAAGGTTGTCATAAACACGACGATATTTATTCCGCAGACCATCAGTCAAATTTGTGTTTTCTGAAAACAGGAATTTATAAGTGGGACAATTAGGATCGATTAAACAACATTTTAGAATTCAAGTTAATTGTACTCAGTAATGAAGGCGTGTTAAGTGAAGTTTTGTGCGTCTAAGAAGAGAAAATAACCTCTTACCTTCACATGCGAATCTTCACGAATTCGCAACCATAACTGCGAAGAGTTCGAGTGAAGCCCGAAACACGGCTTAGTGAAGAACCACGCGCTTCGTCCAACGTTTACCTCTGCCAGTTGTTCTAATTATCTCTGTTACAAATTGGAGTTACAATCTCCCAATGAACGGCCGCTAAAGACACCGATATTTTATTTTCACAGATATCATGTCGCGGGTCTGGCAATGAATAATTAAAGACCAATAAGAATTGAACAACTCCGAACACTGGTTCTGTCTGGTTGTTCCATTTACATTGAAACACGAGTTTCCGGATCATCGGCGCGCGCGGTCAATAGCCCATTTCCGAGATGCTGCATGCCTCAGTTTCAAAGCGAGTTCTGGTGCACAACCATTCAAATGGCAATGAGTTGCGTATTGTTATGCAAATCAAAACCATTTCCCTTACAACAGTTGAGCACGAAGACTCACTTCGAAACCGAGACAAACATCAACTCGGCAATGGCCCATTCAAGAATGTGTGCGTCCTCCGGTCGATTCCAACTTTTCGCAAGTGTAGCATACGTTCTGCGCATCTCCAGATACTCGGATTCCTATTGGTAGTGCTTACTTATTCAAGGATATTTTTGCACGGTTCAAAATTATGGGGAGAAAGCAGAACTTACCAAGTGCTCTTGGTATTCAAAAGAAAATTGGGGGTAACCATGCATTTTTCAGAGACCGCCTCACATTGCCTTGTATTTTAAAGCTTTTTACAAATATCTTTATTAATTATATCATAAAATTATAAAATGCGTGGTCACCTTCAGTTTTCTTTTTGGATTTCAATAACACTTGTGTTAAGATCTGCTTTTCCCACATATTCATAAACCGCGCAAAAGTACCTTTGAATTAGAACGTATGCTATACTTTCACAAAGAACCCACACACTTGTTGCTAAGAGTAGGGCACGTAGTTCCTGGTGTTGTGGTTTGTCTACTGTTGTGTGTCATGATTGGGAGGGTAAAAAAAGGGGCCACAGTAATTGGCGCAAGCTGTTGTAGCGCTCTGCCAGCTTGACTGGCAAAGTTAATAAATTGTAGGCACCGTCCTTAAAGATTCCCAGGTTGCGCAAAATAACCGGAGAAGGTAACGGAATAGTAAGGGTTACAGGGTAACAGAGTGCACTATTATGAACAGAGTGATATAGTAGCTTCACGTGTTGAAGTTGAGTAGTGATGCCACTTGTATTTTCAAGCAGCCATTGTAAAATCAGGACAAACTATGCTGTCTTTCTTTTAGACACCTGCCCGCACGATCACCTCAAACTCATCAATATACGTAATCTGCTGACCGAAACGTAACAATTACAGCGCGGTGGTCATCTTAAGGGCCCACGAACGGAAGGATTTTTCGCTCATTGCTAAGGAAGTGAAATGTTACTTCCGGTGACTGACGTCATCATATCGTGAGCTGACTTGAAAAACCACTCTCACAAGCAAAAATCAGCACACGAACTGAAATTGGCATCGAAGGTTTTCGCTCGCCCTTCCTCGCGTTCGTTCTCAAATCAACTGCGCATGCGTAAGCGAACTGACTTCCGGTTTGAGAAAAAGTTAACCGCCGGTCTTTAAATTGAATTTTTTTATATGGCACGTTTCTCCCCCAAATATAGAATATAGCTAAGCATTGATTTTTTCAAATCATTTCTTTTTTTGAAAATTAATGTTATGGGTATTTCAATATCGTTTATCTCTCTAAAAAGAACATTTTTCAAAATAAAAAGAAGACCATGCTTGGCTGGATGCAAAAACGAATACAAATTATCAAACCACTGATTAAATACCCAAATTTTGTAACACATAGACAATTTAGAGTTTTCTTTCATTGGTCATGTGACCACGGGCGTGACATGATGATGTCATATTTAGGGTCATTAGTTTACAAAAGTTGGAAACTGACCAAAATAATGCAAATTCTCTCAAATTATTCGACCATTACATCCTTAGCAACGCATCCAAAAAACACGTAAGTTTTGAAAATTTCACTTGCGTGCGTGCAAATTCTCGCTGAGCTGCGCCCTTTGTAATTCAGTCTCTAATTGGCTGCAAGGAGCCTGTTTCATTTCTTTTTTTCATTTTATTCTAATACCTTCTGCACATTTCAATTAGTGTACATGTAATTTTATAATTACCGGCATTATTATTTGTATCCTATCATCATTTTTAATTGTCACATTGTTAATTTTATCTTTAACTAGAGAAGTGCCCAACTAATTTTATTAGCTACCTGGACCACTTTTTGTAAGATTGAAACTGCTAAACTCACACAATTTGTTTCAATTCCAAGACTTCAAAAATATACATCAAGTAAATGTGACAGAGGTACGTCACAATGTATGAATATGGTAAAAACGTTTAGAAAGGGATTCACTCTCTCAATGAATAGTAATTGTTTTGCAGTCTTTGTTAAAATGCCTCCAATATGGGGCATCCACAGTTTGAAGAGATAATTAGGACTTATGAATGACTGTCTTATGCCTTTTAGAGACATCACTGCAAGGCTGGCCACTTTTTGCCAGAGAGCCACTTTTTGCTTATTGAGAAGTAAAGCAGATAATTATTATTAAATTAGCTTGGTATTTATTGCATGTAACAATCAATGATGGAAGGCACCTTTTGAAGATCTAGAATCCCCATGAGCCAAACTTAGTAAGGAGCTTGTAATCTCTCGTTCTCATTGCTTGTATGAACAAGTCTATGTGTTCTCAAGTTACTGATATACTTGAAGTTTTTAAAGCAAACTTCGCACTGAAAAACTTGTTCACTGTTCACGGAAGAGTCCACGCAGATTTTGGAATGGTTTTCAGCATTCCTCTTGTGCACTATTTTTGTGTGTGATTTCAAATTGCAGGAGTATTTGAATTGCTTGCAACAAAAGCCACACTTGAATTGTTTCTCTGCACAAGGGGAAAGAATGACGCCAGCCTTGGATGGACTTTGTCCCCTGTCTACATTCAAGTTTTCCAGTCGTGGTACAAGAGGCCTCTTTTTGACATATGATCCATTTAAGTCCTTGGTTGTGCAAATGAAATGCGAAGGTACATCAGCAGTGAACTGACACTCTCTTTCCTTTGCCTCTGCATCTTCTTGTTTGTCTGTTTCAGCTTGGAGTGTGAAGCTGTATTTCCTTAATTTGGGACTTGGTCTTGGAAATTAAAGTAAAGACATTTCTTAAATAGAGGATATTACATGGCCGCACGGGGGTACGAATTTTAGCTTCAAGTGCTGCAAGTATCTCTCATGAGTGAGCAAAGCGAACAAAGCAAAGTGAGCAAAGCGAACGAGTGAGAGATACTTTCAGCACGAGAAGATAAAATTCGCATCCCCAAGCGGCCATGTAATGTTCTGTTTATTATATAGATATTGATGAAATGTCTAGATTTAAAACAACTTGTTTTATTCATTTTCCAAATGATGAAAAAGTGGTCACCAACCGCTAAAACACGCATGT
>NC_090886.1:4249380-4259380 GCF_036669925.1 Montipora capricornis | reverse complement strand
AAAAGATCTCGCTCTCATTAGGTTGCTCTCATTAGGTTACAAATCGCTCTCATTAGGTTGCAAATCGCCTATTTGATACGTGTATTACGACGCTGTTGAGGAGAGGATAAAGGAAGATTTAAAAAACTCTTGAAGAAAATGAACTTTGATAGGGAGACAAACTAAGTCTTGGTTACAAACAAGGACATTGATTTCTGCTATTTTAAATTTAGTTTTAGTATTTGATGATACGTATTTGAGTGTTTAGGGTTGGCGTTAGAGATTAGGGTTAGGGTTATACTCAATTTTATTCGTTTTTATATTCACTACTAATATTATTGTAATGTTAATCTTATATTCACTGTAGTCATACTATTAATTTTTGTGATTTATAATTAATTTTGATTTATGTAACTGTAGTTGGGAGCACCACATCAACCTTTGGCGGGCATTTCTAAACAACAAAACAGCGAAACGAAGCACCAAAACACCATGTATGACCCCACCATACATTGAGTACTAAAACGTTATTACTCCTAATTCATTGAGATTAAGATTAGGATTCAGATTAAGACTGAGATTAGAAGATTAGGCCCAATTAGGCCTAAAACGATGTTTAATCTCAAATCCAACATTTGTCGGTTAATATTCAATGTATGGTGGGGTCATACATGGTGTTTTGGTGCTTCATTTCGCGGTTTCACTGTCTCCGTGTTTCGCTATTTCGCTGTTTAGTAATGTCCGCCTTTGGCTGCCTTCATGCAACTTACGTTACCAAATAAAGTTGTGTGTATATATATGTATAATAATAATAATAATAATATTATTATTATTATTATTATTATTATTACTACTACTACTAATTAGGGCGCTTGCCTTGAGATCCGGAGATCCCGGGTTCAAGACCCGCTCTGACCACTCGTTGAATTTGATCCTGGTAGTCCCTGGTTCAACTTCCCAGCCGCACTTGTAAATAGCCAACTGGTTTGCCTCCAGCCAGTTGGGATTCTTAACAATTGTTGTTGTTCTGTTCTATCGTTTCGTTGTGTTTCATTGGCCCTGAAAAGCCCCTATGGGGAGCGGTCAATTAAGTATGTATTGTATTGTATTATATTCCGTACAGTTTCTACATGTATATACATGGAAATATTCAACTGTGCCTTACATACAAAGACTTAAGACTAAGGGTGCGTTCGATTGCCGGTATTCCAGAATAGGAATACGTGGAATAGAAGAAAGAAATCCCTCGTTTTTATGGAGATTCACCATTAAAATTGCCAAACACCTGCTAAAATGCTATTTATCTTTATCCTTGTTGCTTCACAATGCCAGACATACCGTTTTAGATCATGATTCCACATATTCTTATTCCGGATTAGGGTCAATTGAATGCACCCTAAGACTTAAAGTTTACAATTAATCCTAAATTCCTTAGCTACATGTACATTGCCAGGATAAGATATGAAAAAAGATTTTTAAAAATGACAATTTGGAAATCCCTAATGAAATGCCTTATTAATTTAAATAAAACAAATTTAAGTCTACTTTTAAAAATGTTCAGACTGGAAATAGACCTCAGATCAGATGGAAGAAGGTTCCAAAGTCTAGGAGCAGCACAACTAATATGACCTGCCCCTGTAGTCTTCTTGGTCCTTACTTCTAGTGATGTTAACAAGGCTCCAGCGTCATGATTGCACTGGAAGTCATACTTAGACTGAGGTAGAACGTGTATCATATGACAAATAACCATACCATGCAACGCTTTAAATGCTTTGTGGGCTTCCTATAAAGTAGCTTTTAACTAAGTGGAGTGCCACGTAAAATAAAGTTCTGTGTTCTGTATTCTGTATTGTGTAAGAAGAAATATTTTATATTCGATACAGTAGCAGACAGACAGCCAATGTAGTTCAGGAAGCAGAGGCGTGATGTGGCAAAATTTTGGGGTGCAATAAACCAATCAAGCACTAGCATTCAAACATGCTACAGTTTTAACACTTGATATTTTGGCAACCCATAAAGATTCTGCTAGTGATAAACGCATGAACTAGTGACTCGGTACTCAGGGTTCGACATCTCCGCTAGCCCGGTAGCCCGAGGCTAGTAAAAATTTTGTCAGGCTAGTAAAAAACGACGTTTAATAGCCCACTGGCTAGTTGAAAAATGGAAATAAACTAGATATAATTAGTTTTAGTTTGAAGTTCACAGTTGATTCAAAAAACAAGAAAGTTTAAAATGTAACGATAATACCAATAATTTTATAAAGAAAACAAATCTATCATCTTCTGGTGTCTCTTTTATCTTGCGTGTAGTTCGTAAACATCGCTAGATCCCAGACTCTGAGCTTAATGGTTAATGTATTCCCCAGTCTTCTCCCTACCAATGTTGTGATGCCTTGCACATCGCCTCGCACGATCGCTTCGCAATTGAACCGATTGTAAAGATGGAGCGATTTTTGGCAAATTACGAGGCGCCACCATGTAAAAAGGGGAAAGCGGCCGAAACTGAAAGTACCAGTAAACAGGAAAGCAGTAAGATTTATGAGAGCACTCAAAGAAAGAGAACTTTTAATCCATCGTGGAAAGCAAGGTTCCCGTGGCTTGTGCACTGGCATTCTACGGTTAGCCTTCGCTGCGTGCACAAGTGAATGTGAAAAGAACATTTTGTTAGCTTTTTTCCTTAAATAACACATTGTTATCATTTTAAAAGACCTTGCCAATAAGTTTAGAGGAAGGTTTGCGTGTTTGGGGTTGAAGTAGACCTCGAGGGAAATTGATCCGGGCTACCAAGTTTTGCTTCGGGCTAGTAAATTCTAGAAATCACTAGCCCGGTGGCTAGTAATGCAGGTAGCCAGTTGTCGAACCCTGGGTACTGCTGCTTCTAGATAAGTATTTCCTGATATGTCTGATGTTGTAAAGATAATAAAATGCACTTTTGCATGATTTGGTAACATTTACATACTGTAGCTTCACTTAAAATAATGAACATGTTGACGATTTTTGTTTTCATTCTGTAGTCCTCAGAGAAATCGAAACATTTGGAATACGATACAAGAGGGGTTTGGAGGACTATCAAAAAGCTATGAAGGAAAGCTTGAAAAAGTTCTTACCTTTGAGTCAACGAGTGGTCAGTAAAGTAAACCTTTCCCTATTAAGTGAATAGGGCAGTTTTTAATGGCGTGTCTTAAAACCAAAACCAAAGTAATTACTTTGGCCAATCAAATAGGTCGGAGACAATCCAGTAAACCAATCAAAACTCAAAGTACCAGTAATTACACGTAACCGTCACAAAGCACGGGAAAATGTGCATGCGCGAGCCACGATTGGTTTTGGTTTCACTTCTGATTGGTTGAGAAAATGGCGTGAGAACTTTGAACGAATCAGTGAGTGAAGTAATCATAAACCAAAGTAATTCACTAATTACTTTCGACACTCAATTGAAAACCACTCTATTGACATCTACGTGTTCCAATTAAGGACGTTCGCGCTAATTGTTTGTGCGCAACGTTACTGCGCAGGTAACGCGACTGTAATATGTCACGCATTACTTCGAGCATTAGTGAAGTTGAGGTTTCAAAACCTTTGCAAAAACCTTGGACGATAAGTCTTGCACAGCGTTGGATCAGAGAAGATCGTGATCAGTCAAAATTGATTTAAAATACTTATGAAAGTCAAGTAGACTACTGCACGACTGATATTCGCGAGGTTTTTATCAGTCGTGCACTAGTCTTCTTGACATTCATACATATTTTTCAAGCATCAGTTAAAATAACATGGCGACAAAAACACAGAGGAAAAAATTCCAGGCCGGCAAAAGAATGGCACATTTATTCCCGAATCATCATTAAACTTCAAATGGAAGTGAGCGGGAGGATGGAAAAGCTCTGGAAAAGGTAGCTGATCGAGTAGACTAGTGGCTGAAAGTTTGGAAAACTCGAGGACGAACCGTTGCGTAAATTTAATGGGGCTGTTTCTTTTTAATGTTTTTATTACCCTACGAACTTAAGTTCAAAATGAATGCATGTTTTTAAAGTTCTTTTTCTTTACTTTCGTGAAAATTAAGCAGTATTTTTGTCCTCGCCCGCTTAAATGGTGCGGACCTGCGTGGAAACAATCAGCGATTAAATTTTACAAAAAACAGACTCCAGAGGATGAGCATTACGGCAATGGAGAGATATTATACGAAACACCAACCAAATGAAGATGACCCCTGTTTAAACCTTCGTTGCTATGCTCGAGAAAGGTTTTTTTTTTCGGTAAAAACCTTTCATTTCTTCAACGATCGAGCCTCTCTTGGGTTCCAGTCCTTGCCCAACAGGTCACGCAAAAGCGTGACAAACGGTGACCCCTATTTTTTTAATCATGAATCACTTACTTTACTTACTATCTACAAAATATGATGAAATGAAAAATTTCTCACCGTAAGAAGTTATCTTTTTTCAACATTTTCTTTCCTTGTGCCATCGAATTCTGGTAGTGGTTGCAACGGATAGAGCTTACGAAAACGCTCGTCGAGGATGAACTCTACTGTTTACCACATCCCTAGCGGCATACAATTATCTAAAAATCTCACTCCTAAAAACCTATGCACGGAAACTTTCACTCCAACAGTTTATTTTTATGATTTTCGATGGATGAGCAGATGAGGCTACATCTCACTATTATGACCGATTTCTCGAAATTAAGGCATTTTTCCACTGCCATTTTCTCCGAAACAAAGTCGGTGACCCCCATTTTTTTTTTCATTTTTGGAGTAAGTACTTTATGACCTAACTCTAGGCGAGAAATGAAGAAAATCTCACCGTAGGAAGATTTTGGCGCGAACGTCCTTAACATCCAGCGAAGTTCCCTTGATTTAACTTATTTTGGTTGTTTCTTGAAATTTGTACATGTACATGTATCTGCCCCAAGCTGGCCACCCTTTGATAGAGAGAATAGGACATACCATAATACTGGTACCTCTATACTTTACCTTGTGCCGGGAACTTTGTGGGTATTTTAACATCCTATGTGATACTGTAAATGTAGTACAAAGATTTAAATGTATATATCACAAAGTAAACCTTTCTCTTGTTAATGTACACGAACTTACTAAGCCTTTGTTGCCTCCACTAAAAGATGCCAGTTACACGTAAGGTATAAGGATCAACACAGCTTTGCTTCAACCCTTGAAAGCAGCATAATGCCAAGTAGAAAATGTTTAAATATGCATAAGTTACAATTGCTGTTTTTACATGTACATGTGTAATTGCTGATAATCCCTGCAAGGTTATCCTGTGCAAAGAAAAAAATCTTATGGGCAGCTACAATATTTTGTTGTCTCTTAATTAAAAGAGAAAAATCTTAATGATTCATTCACACTAGTTGCCTCTTCGTCTCCATGCTTGTATTTTGCATCCTGTTGGAAAACTGTGTTTTTGTTGTCATACCAGACTGTAGAAGAAGAATTGAAAGAGAGGAGGTTAAATGAGAAGAGAAAGGACCACATATCTCACTTCATTTTGCGCCTTGCATATTGTAGATCGTAAGTACTTGCTGTATTGCGTAACTTCCAAAATACTCCACTGGTCACTTGTTTTGAGGAGGGTCTATAAGTTAATTGTTCATCTGTTTTATCTCCACAGGGAAGATCTTAGGAGATGGTTTTTGTCACAAGAAGTTGAGCTATTTAGGTGAGGACTACTACATATATAATGTCTAAAGCAGATAGAGTTGATTGACACTGTGAGTTGTGTGGCTATTTCTCAATATAAATGTATGTAAATTTAACAATTAAAAGGTGTTGTCATCAACAAATCAATTCAGAACAGACACAGTGTAAGGTCTCAAGTTTTCTATATTCGGTTAGTGACTTGGTTGATGGTTAGCTGCTGCGAAATCAAGAGGTACCTCAAAATTAATAAAATGGTAAAATTTATGGGTGAGAAATTAGGTTAATTAATGTGTGAAATATGAACAGGGAACAGAACTGATACTCACCAAGTCTGTCTGCTCAGCAATCAGAAAAAACACATGTATGAATTATACAGTAGTTTTAGTTCACGATGTCTGTGATTTCAGTTTGTGATGTTAGCCATGAAAGGTCCATCTCACCATAATATTATGGACGCAATACTTAGCTTGGAAGTCCTCCCTCAACCTCATTCCAAGGGTCTTTTATCTCACCACCCAAGAAGTGGGGTCAGGACTAAATAATAATGATGATGACGACGAAGATGACAACAACAATTATTTTTATAATCATAATCAGAATATAAGGTCTGCATAATAATAATAAATTATAATTATTATTCACTGTATGAGTAAAAAGATTGTGAGTTGGTTGATGTCATTCTAGGTTTCGTTTTGCTGATTTGGCGGCAACCAGCAGAGAGAAAGCAGATGAATTCCTTAAGGCCAATGGATTACAATATCATCCTGTACGTACACAGTAGATGCCTACATGTATTTTTTTTAAATTTTATTTTATTATTTTTTTTATAAATAAATTTTTATTAAAACACGACTTACAGTACAATGCTTACTTGCACAACTTACAACTTACACACATTAGATTCTTTGATGGCAACCTCTTCACTGCATGAGGTTAATAATGTGTAAATTGCTTTGAACTCCCTAGGTTGTGATCTCTTTATTATACAATGTACAATGTAGATTTATTCATTTTATGGTAATTTTTGGAGTTTTTTTCTTGTATATGTATGTTTAATGACCAAGAATGACTGCTCTCACACAGATAACTGATGCTGAAAAAAAAAAAAAAGAAGAAGAATTGATGACATCAGGATTTAACCTGACGGCTATGAAAGTACAAAACACAGACTATTTTAAGGTAAAGATTGTCTTCTTGTGCATTGTGTCGAGAAGATTTTAAATCCTGTTCTTCACAATGCAGATGTACATTTATGTGATAACACAACGTTTCAAATCAGAGTATCATAGCTAAATTATGTGATCCTTCACGCAAAAAGGGGGCTTATCCAAATTTCACGCTATTTTCATGGTCCTCGCCATGAAAATGTTGAAAAATGATTGGAATGTGAGTTAAATTTCCCTTTTGCGCCGTGAAAAAAGTCATGGCCACCGTGAAATATTTGATGCCGTGAAAAAGGTCATAATCACCATGAAAATATTTCACTCCATGAAACAAAGTGTACACAATGTACTTCTTGTGCAAACACTATTCTGTTACCCTGAACATTATTCCATCATAATGTCACGCCACCTTCAAAGGTTTACTGCAAGCCTCGAAATCGGCTGTCTCAATCAGCGAATGGCCAACTCGGGGTCCATTCACTCTTATGTTTTCTTTTCTGTTTTATGTTGTGATTTCGGGAAAACAAAAGCAAAACGAAACAACTGAAGAAAAAATTTGTAGTTACTAAAACATGGAACATTACTCAACACCCTTCCATATCAGTGCAAAATTTCTCTGCTAAAAAGCACGCAACTTCAGTTTGCCGGAGTGGGTTTTAAACGTCGAATGTTTGTAAAAAGAATCTCCATAGAAAAATATTATTTCTCAAAAAAATTATGAAGTCATAAGGCCCTCCTTTGATCACTTTTCCAAATACCAGTTCCATTTTTTGTCCAAATAGAAATTCAATGGTACAGTTTATGGAAAATGATGGGACGGTTCCCATCTGGTTAAAAAAAACATGTTTAGGCAGGGCTTGAAATTAACTTTTTTGCTCAGGTGCCAGCTGGCGGCTAATGAGGAAAATTTGGTCGCCAGATCATAAATTTTGGTCCCCAACTTTGCATGCAAGGAAAGTCATAATTATTAAATAGCACAAAAAAAAACAACAAAAAAACAGCATGAGAAAGATCTCTAAAGCCATTGTTGTTTTCGGCTTATTTTGGTGATGGTGTTCTTTAAAGTTATTAATTTTGAAATGGAGCGAAGCACAGTCTGTGTTTTCCATAGCAAGGCAAACATTGGTCCTTTATCCTTGCTTTTCACCTCTTCAAAATGTAGTTCTTTATTCTCCTGCAGCTTGCGTGGCAAGAACCTTTTTACAAAAAACTTTAAGTGTCTTGCATAAACGAAAACTTTCCGAAGATTAACCTGTTACGAAGACACTCGCGCTCCAAACGTAACACTTGACAATAAAGTTTTAAGTCCAGATGCGGTTGGCGTTGGTGTATTATTGTCTTTGCGTGCAGACATCTACCAGTGAAATCTGTATACACTGTACACATTTTTAACCCTTGAATCAGCCCGTTAAATCTACATTTACTGTACTTTCATTCGGAGGTGATGTCTAGGAGAAATGTTGCCATAAACTTTCGCGGCAGCATGTGGTTGGCGGTGGTGTATTATTGCCTTTGCAAGTCGACATTTAGGCCTCGAATCTGCCCGTGAAATCTACATACACTGTACGAAGTTGATTTTGAGAAGAAATGTTTCAATGAACTTGCACGACCGCATGTAAACACTGTTAATCGATCGATCAATTTCCTGCAGCAGTACTTAAAGCTTAAATCCATCGAACTGCCATAAAAATTTGTCTTTCAAATTCAAGTGAGTTTATCAGGCGAAGAGAACGCAGTTGTGGGTTGTTATTGCTCATCATGATCGCATCAGTGCGGTTAATGGAAAAAAACTTTTATTACTATTGGTCATGACTTTTATTACATTTGGTGGCTCCTAAAAGAGCCGTTTCCTTTTTCTTTTTTCTTTGGGGATTCATTCTCCCGCTTGAGGCAGTTCCTTCACGTTGGATGACGAGTGTTTTTTTTTCTGCTTTCGTGTCGCCTGTTCAGACTTTCATCGCGCGCTGGCGACGCAACAAAATTTTAAAAAATCGCATCACTGGCGCAAGCAAAAAATCGCTTGTGTAGCCGCTACTTTAGGAGATTTGTTCATACACATCGTTTCATTCATGAACGAAAAATAAGCGCTTTCATGACAAAATAATGTTCGTCGACCACGGTGTATCTTCACAAAACTGTATTACTTTAAGTTGCGTGAAACGCTTCGACAAATAACTTAGATAAGATGTACCGCACAGACCTGAGAATTGGAAAGGTGGAAATGGAAAATAAATTTGTTTCATACAACAGTTCAAGTTCTTCGCCTTTCTCATTGAACTGTTTCGAATTTTTATTTTTTGTTGTTGTTGTTGTGTGACAGTGAAAATAATCTCACTGTTGAATGAATTAAGTTTTGTGGATGACATTCTCAAAAGTGAAGTCATAAAACTCGAGTTTGTTTTCATTTACCGTAGCAGCTCAGTCTTATTGTATATGTACTTTGTACTTGCTTGCAGTTATTTACATTAAAACGTGGCGGCGGATCGACTTAAATGTGGGAGTAACGAACTGCAAACAAAACAATTTCATACGGTGTTTTGGAAAGCAAAGTTCCTCAAGAATTTCTCAGAGATCTGTTTACAATGCCACCGCACTGAAATGTTGCCAACTGGCATGATATATTTCTTGGTTATAACAGTATCGTAATTTTGATTCATGTTAAGTTTCATGCTCGCCATGAGCGTCGTTTTGTCGTTTGAATTCGCAAACTTTCGTGTAACCATCGGACTTCTATAAAAATTTATGCCAATCTTGCCGCTTCAGTGATTCTTGCGAGACGAGAGTCTCGTCTCTCGAGGTGAGAGTCTCGTCTCACAAGAAACGAGACGAGACTGGTAACTTACTTTTGAGCGGTACTGTACATTATTTTAATGGCTTCCTTTGTAGCAGCCATGGCCTTTCTGTAGTTAAGTGCCACCCTCCTTAAGCTTAACATATAAAAAATGGTAACAGGTTTGACCCGAATACTGCATGTCGTAAGAAATATTGTGGGTTGAACTTTCTCAGGCTGCATGTCAAATGTTATGAAAGTAGGATGGTCATTTCAGGCCTATAAATGTCACTGTCATTTTAGCACTTGTCTCTTAAAATATTGTTATTCCGGTGTTCTTGCATCAAACCATTTCGGGGGCACGTACAAGTCACAGGTCATTGTTTTACCAATACCGAAACCACCCACCTAACCATTTAAAACCAATGCTAACATTAGG
>NC_090886.1:4194380-4244380 GCF_036669925.1 Montipora capricornis | reverse complement strand
GACAGTAGAAAAATGCGTGAGAACCGCGACCATGGAGCATAAGAACTGGAAACAAGAGCTCAACAGATTTCTACGGCAGTATCGGGCGACACCTCACTCGACTGCTGGCTTCTCACCATGCAAAGCACTTAACCAGATGAAGCTCAAAACCACCCTGCCGGAAGTGACGCCACCAGTCCGCCAACAAACCATTGTTGAGACCCAGAAGAACCTGGTGCAGAGAGACGCAGAGCAGAAAAAGAAGATAAAGACGTATGCTGACCAAAAGCTAGGTGTGAGAGAAAGCAATATCAAGCTGGGAGATACAGTTTTAGTCAAGCAACCAAAGGCCAACAAGCTCAGTACCCCGTTTAATCCAGTGCCTCTTGTAGTCGAAGAGAAACAAGGATCGATGATTACCGCAAGCGACGGACACAAGACCGTTACGCGCAACTCATCTATGTTCAAAATTGTCCCTAGTCACATCGAGCATACTGGAAACCACACACAAAAGATGAACGAAGACGTTTCAGCAAATCCCCAACCACTGGAAATTCAGGAACTGGACAAGATAACAAAGTCTTCAAGCCCTACTGCAGGCCTACGACGATCACAAAGGCAGACAAGGCCTCCAGCGAGATTTGCAGACTACGTTTTACTTGTTCAAGAAAACTAGACACCAGAAGCATGCAATGGATTTTTGTGACTCTGTAACACGTTTCAGTTTGCCGTTTTCATATTATAAAAAAGTCGTTTAAAGAAGTCGTCTAGGTCAATCACTTACGCATTTCCAAAGTCCATCGTCTCGAAGGGGAGAGATGTAGTGTTTTTGAGACTTGTCAATCACTTATGCAAATGACCCACGCGGTCTAGGAGCTAAGACTTTTGTATGTTGTAGTCGTCGTGTCTGTTTAGTAAATACTGTTGTGTTCGAACAAGTGGTTTCAAGTGTTTATTTGACCGTAAACGTCACAGGCAGCATGCACGCTCCCCCTGGAAATTTTGAAAAGTACATGTATGTTGTCTGAGACTGCGCATTTCATGTGTTTTAAAGGCAGTATGATATGAAAAGAGGCACCCAAAAGCAAACTTAAAAACATGGGTTTTGCTCAAACTTTTGGTTTTTCTTTGGTACAGAGACTACTTTACGTATGGATTTTTCAGATTTAGAGAATAATGTCACTATTTTAAATCCACTTTTTTATTTTTTTGTTATTTTTACTTTTTTCATTTTTTTGGGAGGCGCGGTGGCCTCCTTGTTAGTGTGCTCGACTCCGGATTGAGTTGTCTGGGTTCAGGGCCTGGCCGGGACATTGTGTTGTGTTCTTGGGCAAGACACTTTACTCTCACGGTGCTTCTCTCCACCCAGGTGTATAAATGGGTACCGGCATAATGCTGGGGGTAACCCTGCGATGGACTAGCATCCCATCCAGGGGGGAGCATAAATACTCCTAGTTGCTTCATGCTACGGAAACCGGAGATAAGCGCCGGCCTTAATGGGCCTTCAGGCTCGTAACAGAGACTTTACCTTTACCTTACCTTTTTATTTAACAGCCCGCCATTACTTGGTGTGAATGTGGCTTAATTACCTGTAGTCTGCAGCATGAGTTTTCAGTTTTCAGATTGTCAAATTCGTGTCCTGCATGCAAATTAAGCTGCATTCACACACTGCATTTTTAAGCTAGTGAGTAAATGATGCCACTGTCTCCTCGATCCAGATCACTGAAAGCTTATCAGTCAGAACCGCACCAATTTAAGTAATGGCAGACCATTCAATGAAAAAAAGTGGAGTTAAAATAAACATTTTTCCGCCAATCTCACCTGTTAAGCATTCAACGCAAGTACTTTTGAAATGTGAAGAAAAACGAGAAGTAGTTTTTGATTGTAGTAGCATCTATACATGTAAGTGGCTCTATTTAACAAAAGTATTACATGTACATTGTATCTTTTCAGGGATTTGCTTATGTCCCAAGAGATGAACTGGTCTCTCTTGTTGCCAATGAATTCCGCATTCAGTTGTCGAGAGCTCTAGCAGTAAGTGTAAATATAATAATTAGATTAATGAGCTATTGGTGTTTTTTGCATTACATCATTCTCATCACCATGTTGGTGGACGAAAAGGAAAGATATCTCATTAACTTCTTTTGTTGTGTAGCAGTATTTAATTGTACCTTGCACCATTCTCAGTCTCCAGATTGTTTGGTAACCACCTATTAACTTTTTGATTGCATTTAATTGTACATGTATCATAATTTTGAGCCGATTACCCATGCAGTGCATTACCCGCACCATTAAATTTTTGTTATATGAAGAAAATAAATACAACAGATTACCCACACCTCAAAACCAAAGTAAAAATGAAGGCTCCAAAAGGTGAATGGTTAAATCCTTGGCTCACCCGGTACTCAGAAGCAGTTGACATTTTGATCATGTGCAAGCATGTACAGTGCAGACCAGAAATAAGCGTCCCAAGAAACACATGTGAAACAAGCATAAGAAAATCGCACACACACGTCTGCATTTCTAACACACGCACGGAAAATGCACCTTCATCACAGATAATTAGTATGTATGAATTGGCCTATTGTCTTTTCATTGTTTAGGTTCTTTTGTTAGTTTCAGCACAACACAATAGCTGTGTCAACTGTAGTGAACACATTTTGCTTTACGTAATGAAACACAATGCTACGTGCCTAACCTTATAAATTATGAGACATAACAAAAAAAATAATACAATCCAGGTTTACTTGCGTAGTTTTATTACATACTTGTACATTGTATCATTGATAAGCTTACAGTAATAATTGTGCTTCAGTTGATTGCATTTAAGTGTAACGTGTACAAGGTGTTGTCCTGATACCATAGCTAGCAGTACAGTCAAGTGGCTTTATTTTGATGATGATATAACCATGTAACTGCCTTGCAGTTTACTACATACATCTCGTAACATTGATTTTTCATTCTTTTAAGATGACAGCCCGAGCATTGCCATACTTGGAAGAAGATGACAGACTCTTACCAAAGCTAACAAATCTCAGGTTTGTGATACAGGATGAGGCTTCGTGAAGTAGAGACAAGATTGTATCTATAGGCCGTTTTACCTGTGTTTTGACTTCAAGCAAGATTGCTGTCTAGTTTGCAAGAAAACTGTTACATGTATATGCCTACATGCCTACTGTATTTTACTTTCTTTATACCTTCGTTAATATTAACCCATTGACTCCTGATCACCTGATTTCCGAACACTAAGTTCACTTTGTTTAGTAAAGAATTGTTTGTTAGCAACTCATGCTTGTTCCTAAGTCGACAGTATGTTGGTCAGGATTACACACAGAAAAGATCAGCCGGAGGAAAAGTCACTCTGGATCAGATTGATAGTGTGAGTGTATTCACAATACAATTTGCAATGATAAGTCAAGTTTCTTATTGACCGATTACCAGGTTATCCAGCAGCAGTATAATTAATATATGTGTTGTGTTCAAATACAACTAGGAAAAAAAATCTTTTAATTGTGTGTTGTTGAGTTTGTTGGTTCCTGTTTTTTTCCCTCTCCCCAAAAACCAACATTGGTCTGATCTGCTATAATTAATCAGGGATGTAGCTTCATGTAAGAATAAATTCACCCAGTTGAAGGTTCTATTGACGGGGTAAGTTCCTTCTCTGAGCATCAAAGGGACCTGGTAACAAGATTGTTCCCAGTGTATGGCAACACCCAGCATTCTTCAAGATGGCGAATATGGGGAAAGAGAAGACACACACAACGGTATTCAAAACAACGCTTTTGTTTCATTTCCAGTATCGATACATTCTATTGATAATTCCATATACTAACAATGATGTTCAACTTTTTTGTTAAATCATCAAATGACTTACTTTGTAGAGAATAATTTGGGATCTTCTCAGTCACTTCAATCGACAGCCAAAATTCAGGCGGCGGTCACCCCTTTCTCAAGCGGCAATTTTCACTGGCATCCAACGCTTAGCAACATCCTTGATTAATTCATGTGATTTAGATTGATTTACAGTCTCCACAATGTGTTCAGTTATATAACATTGAGATTTTCATTAACTTGTTATAATAATAAAAATGTTTATTTATTTTCATTTTATTTTAGTTATCAAAAACCTCGTATCCTCTGTGTATGCGTCAACTACACACTGCTTTAAAAGAAAATCACCATTTGAAGCACTTTGGTCGTTTGCAGTATGGGCTGTTTATCAAGGTACTGTAGGTGGAAAAATTTTTGAAGGCTAATGTTTTTGAATAAATACTTGCCAATGGATCTTGCATTTACCGGGTAAATAGCACTGGAACACTACTCCATCCAGTGCAAAATGGTATAAAAGAAGTTGAATAATATTGCCCTACATGTAGGTAGTTGTTGTCCAAAGGAAAAAGGTTGACATGGTTTGGCATTTCTCCACAGGGAATTGGCCTCAGTTTGGAAGAAGCTCTGATCTTTTGGAGGTCAGAATTTACAAAGCTTATGGATGTAGACAAGGTACATGTGTATGAATGCATTTCCTTTAAATCGAGACAGATAGACAAGTAAAATCGTTTGGCGTTAGACAGAGTAAATGGAATTTATTGCTCAGAGGAAATAACATACAACTTCTTCGCCTTTGAACCTACAGTAGCTGTGACACAAACCTCTTGACTGAAGCTCCTGGACCAAAATTTGTTAAACTAGTTCAATTTTGATTTTCCTTTGTTTCGGCTTATAATAATGAATACTCGACAAAGAGAAATAAAAATTGAACTGGTTTGCAAAATTATAAACCAAGAAAAAATGCGAACCACAATATATACGTATTAATTTCTTTAAATTCTGTGAAAATTTGGTTAAAAAAATAAATATTAATATTAATTACAGTTAACCCATTGACTCGTTGGAGGACGAGGAGGAGGGAGGAGTTCAAAGGCTGCTTTAGCACTGATACATACATTAATTTTATAACATTAATAGTATAGTGGAAACTATTACCATTAATTTTGACTTGTTCAAGAAAAAGTCAAAATTATTGAGTGTGCTTTTTTATTTTCAGTTTGACAAGCAGTACGCGTATAACATTCGCCACAGCTATGGGAAAGAAGGAAAGAGACAAGACTACACACCATACAGCTGTATGAAGATTATCATGACCAATCCACCTGGCCCTGGAGACCATCATGGTAAGGTGCTCTTGAGACATCTTAACCCTTTGACATCCAAACCAGACTTAGTCTTTTACTCTGTCTAATGCCAGAGGATTTTACTCATCAATGGGGAACTCCTGGGAGTCAATGGGTTAATCACTCACAGAAAAAGTCTTCTACTCTGTCTAACGCCAGACGATTTTACTCATCAATGGGGAACCCCTGGGAGTCAATGAGTTAAGGTGTCAACAAGGGAAGAAAAGAGAAAGAGTGTTTGAGATAAAGTGGGTCATTGGATGGTCAATTGAATTTTATAGGCTCTTACATGTACCACCAACTCGAACTTACAAAATGTATTTTAGAAGCAGAACATAATTCTGCAAGTTCTGTTTCATTGCATTTATTTTGGTTTCCTCTTTGGAAGGATTTTCTTGAAAACCATTTGCAGTTGAAATGTTTGTTCCCAAGGGGACATGGACTTGTGACAATGGGAAATCAGGCTGCTCATTATTCCTAAAATTTGAATTGAAGGACATCTTTGTTGTTCACTTCAGTGTCATCTTAGCAAGATCAACACTTATTTTGCCTTCTACTTCACAGGTTGTCCATTCCGACACACAGATGCGGATCTGCTGCGTCAACGTTTGGCAGCTTACGGGGTGCCCAAAAACGGGGTTGATGAGGTACGTTGAAATTATTTAGTGCCCAGAATTATATCCATTCTGGCAGGTAAGTTAAACGACTCTTACTTCAGCAAGGTTATCCATTATAATTAGTAGAATTCTACTAGTATACTAATGCAAATGCTGTAATCTGATTGGCTGAGCCATTGAACACTATCAGCCATTAGTGTGCAGTGGCTGGAGGTCATCTTGGAAATAACGTTTTTTTTTTTTGTTTTTCCAAAGTTTTGGAGGAAAATTTGGATGCAAATGGATAATTAAATTTCTGAGAAGTCTAAACAAAGGACATTTACGGTTTCTTGACTTTCAAAAAAGTTGAAATTATTGAAAAAGCTGATGCACTTGCGTGCACAACTTAGATTTTAAATGGCAATTCAATCTGAGCAATCTTTTTCAGGCACGAAGTTTAAGAATAAGTCAAGAAATCATTGGAAACTGTTATTTGAAGTAAATTTTAGTAAGAATTCCACTAAAACGTTAGAGTATGAGCTCGAGATTTCTATGAGGTGATAGTTGATTTGGCCTTCGGCCCCATCAACTATCACCTCACAGAAATCTCAAGCTCATAATCTAATTGTTAATTAGAATTTGCTATCTTCAGTAATCATCATCACTTGTTGATTTTCAAGACCTTTCTTTGCAGATCATGGAATTTGTAAAAGAGTCACATTATCAGCTAGCTTGTACAAGATATTATGAACTTACTCATAAGGTATAAGAACTTTGTTTCATTGTGTCAGTTACATTGTGTAACTCTGCTTATCATTTTGGGTGCTATGTTTGTGCAAGGTGAAAAAGCAACAATTCTTGGAGCTTTTTAGCAATACATGTATGTTCACAACCCTTATCATGTCATTAAAAATGTGGAATTCCTTAAGTCTAGCTGTGATGTCATGAATCAGGTGCAGGAGTGTAGGGTGGCTGGCTCAGAAACTGATTCAGTTGTTAACAATAGACCTGCAATTAAAAGTATCTGAACCTTGGTGCTACGAGAAGTTTAAATAAGGCAATAAAAAAGGTGTTAGCAGCAGTTGCTTAGCATAATCGTTAATGCCACTGGGGTTTATAAACAGGGTTCGTACATGTCTTGAAAACCCTTGAAAACCCTTGGATTCCAGAAGTCCAATTTCAAGGCCTTGAAATTTCTTGAAATTGATTTTTGGTTCTTGAAAGTCCTTGGTTTTTTTTATTGATAGAGATTGAAAGATATTAATGCTTTAAGGTCTTAAAGTAAATGAAAGCCAGTGAAAACAAATGTTCAGGTAAACAAAGTATAGCGTTCTCAAATTTTGCGTGGTTTGTGGTAATTTCTTACGAAAAAAAAGTCCTTGAAATTTCAAAGTAGGGTCCTGGAAAGTCCTTGAACAGGACTTGACTTTTTGGCCTTAAAAATACTTTGAATACATGTCAACTCAATAATTATTTAGTTGTATTAAAAATAGATAACAAGTTAATAATAATATCATTGTTGTACGGTAATTTTTTCACGGTATTTTTTGGCTTGTTTTCAAGGAAACCGCCAGTTCTGCTATTAATCACCCAAATCAATACTTCGATGAGAGTCTTGTGGAGCTAAAAGACGGACATGGGTCAACATCAAGGATTGCTGGCCTTGCGCCCAGTGGACTTGACCATCGGAGGGTCACGATAAAGAATGAGATAAAGGATTCAACAAACATCAACGAAAACAATGACATTGGAGACATTCAAATGGATGATGACGATGACATGCTTGGAGAAATAGAAGGAATGGACACAATGGAATAAATACTGGAGACATTTCCTCAAGCAGTAAAAATACCTTTTTAATGATTGTACACGTGCATAACTGAGATATGTTTTCAATATATTACTCAGACTGCTAATTCAGGAGCTAATAATCCCCAACAGGTAGAATTTTAAATACTATGCACACAAAATCTCTAAATCTTAGTGGTGTACAGGTATCTGTGTAAAATAATTATTTTCTTAAAGATAACAGACCCCACAAAGCTTACGCAGCTCCCTCTGCCGAAAATCTTGGGACCCCGAACACAGTCATCTTTGAATTACCGTTCCTGCAGTTTTGTGCAAGGGCCCTTGAAAGGCATCGATGAGCTTTCAACAAGCGCATCAACTCATTAGGGAGTTTACGCAACAGGACAGCTGGAAGACTCGTGACGAAAAAATATCACGCAAGACTGTGCATTCCCAGTCTCACGTGACATTTTTTCGTCATTCTGCCGTCCTGAGTCTTCTAGCCATACTGTTACGTAAGCTCCCTAATGTCACATAAGGATTACGACATACCATAGCTCATTGTTACTTTTTGTGCTGTGAAAAAGAAATTGAAGCAAATGAAGCCAATATTTCTCGATTCCCTTCTATTTTCTTCAGACTTTCTGGGATTAATATTTACTTCTAGTAACTACATGTCTTCTCAGGGGGCTATTTACCTAAGACGTCTACCATAGCACTACCGGTGTGTAATGATTTACAATTGACAATTTGCTTAACCTCTCTATTTCCAGAGGTGAAACTTTAATTGTAATATTACAATGTCTAAAAAATTATTTTCAGTGCCACTACAATAAAGACTTTTCTTTTTCCAAAAGAGTACTTGGAGTAATTTTTTAACTTCCAGTTGTATGTTGACAGACAAGCTATAACAAGTAAACACTTTTTATCTCACCAGTTCAGCAGAACGAATTTGAGGGTGGGGTGGGGGAAAGCTCCAAAAGCCTGAGATAAACATGTGCAAAACCACAACAATCCACATGAGCCTGCACTTATGAGTCTGACCACTGATCGCAGACCACGCAAGGAAACTACCGCCGCTAAAATGATAACCGCTACCCTTGTGGTGGTTAACTTAGTTAAATGAGCATTTTAACTAAGTTATTTTTAATATCTTGCTAACCACATTTTCTCAGGGTGTATTGTAAGTTTTACTCAACTGGAAACTGAAACTGAACAATACAGCTCCTTCATTTTGCAGTTCAATCCTAACTGGGGCTATAAATTGAACTGTAGAGAACAGCCCACAAAAACTAGGTTAGTAAAAGATAGCTTCACAAAAATTAATGACATCTCAGGGGAAGAATTTCGTAACTCTTTTAATCAACGAAACTCCATTTAATTACAGAGCAACTTCTACAGCTATATTACATTAATTTTACATGCTCTGACCTCAGAACATTTTTCTGGAGTCACTATAAAATGCTATATCCTTTTCCAGAGAAAATTAGCTTCATGTCTGTTGCTAAGGGCAGGCTGATGCTTAGCATACAAAATGAAAAAAAACTGGCAATCTGTTTTGTACTTGCTCAATGGCTAGTTCTGGCAGGAAAGAAGTGATCTTCATTAATTTTTGGCCAACAGCAAATTTAAGACTGACATTTGCAGTCAACAAGAAACTAACCCTCTGTTGATGAAGTCTATTACAAAGTCTGGTGACCTGGTCACCAACCACAAAACCAAAATGCAAAAATGTTTTAACTAAAATTATCTAAAGAAATCTCTTTAAAAGAGTTGTAAACTAGTACGATACAGAGAAATCCTGCTCAAAAGATGAATTTTTTAACAGGTACTTACAAATAAGGAATGACTACTTAGTAATGGAAACCCACTAAGAAGTGAACCAATTCAAAAATTTATCCTCAATGTTGAGCTACTATGTTCACTGACCCAAAACACATTTTTGTTTGAAAACACTAAAACGGCAGAAACAAAGAACCATGAAATTAATATGAGAGAACAAGAAAATATTGAGAACACTGGGCCGTTAAGCACCAACCTTAAAAATTACATTTTTTACAAATTTTGTGTGAGTTCGCTGTCTGTAGAGTTAAAAGACAACAAGTTGCAAAATTGATTTTTAGGGAGAAATCATTTCATCATCAGAATCATAATCACTGGAGTCAAGTTCGTCATCCACCACAGACTTCCGCTTCTTGGCAATGGAGATTCCCAGACCAATTATGTACACCTGTTGCAAGAAGGCAAAAGCTTCTTTTCAAACAATGGTTTATTTGGCCCAAGTCAGTAACGATAAGATGTACAATTTATTGTTCACACCAGAATTACTGATTTTCAATCAATTCACAAAATAAAAATTGACCCAAAGTACCCATTGTTGACTACTAGGTGACCTCTGATATTATTCAAAGAGAGTGTGAGAAACGAACCTGTTGGTAAGAAATCGAACCCCTATGCTTCCCACTCTTCAAATTGGGAAGGAAAAAGACTCTGAATACCCTTCCTTAATAATTTATTGTTGTATTTAAATAGATTTTATTGCGTTCCATCAAAGGAGAATGCGTCCTGATTTTGTTCAGACTGGGTGATTGTGTGGTCTTGCCAAAAGTAATAGAGATTTTCCTCTGTAAGGGACACCAATTGAAAATAGCCGCCCCAAAGATTCTTCTGTTGTTTGCAGGGGCACCCTCACATGGATTCTCGCAAGCAATAATCCGAGATTACTACTAGTCTCATTGGTAATTACTAAATGACCCATTACATAATTCCCAAGTCACTTTACTCACCAAATATTAATTTATCGACCTTACTCCAGAAACAGCGAGTAATCAAGCAAAGAAGTATCACCATGGTAACCGTTAGGTAGCCACAGTGACTAGTATATAATTATCTATTGTCAAGTTTACTCAGCAACTCACTACCCATGTGAGTGAGGGGTTTGGTTAATCAAATTCACTGCTTTTAATCTTTTGCAATGCAGAAGTGTTTCATCATCTTCATGGGCCAACCCTTCCAAAGACTACACTATGGCAACAAAATTAATGCAAAAATTATGTAAGAAAATCATTCAAATGACACCTTTGCACCATTGATTGTGTTAATCAAGAACTTAAGAAGTCAAACAGCGATCAATTTGCTTTATACATTATTACAAGGAAGATGATTTTACATTGAAGAGAGAGTTAAAATTTGAAACTACCAAAAATAAAATGAATGGTACTAGATCACTCACTAATTAAAAGACTTACCAACAAAAAGAGCCATGTTCCCCAGTAATAACATGCACCAAAAAACCAAACTTTGTAGAAAAATCGGTTCAGGAATACTGCAGCTCTGGTCATGATACAGGAATCTATAAAACATTGACAAAGTTGAATCTAAACCAGCCCAAGGGGTCCAGCAGGCGAACTTAACCCTTTGACGTCCAAACCGGCCTAAAGCAGCCAATTTTACTGGTCAGTGGGGAACCCCTGTGAGTCCAGCTCAGTCAGTAGAGCAGCGGTGATCAAACCCGAAGGTGGTGGGTTCAATTCCCACCCTGGTCAGACTTTTTCTCTGTCCTTGTGTGGGCCCATTTCCATCAGTAGGGCTAACGCTCACGTGGTTCATATGGGGTAGAAACTTAGCACTTCACATTACACTCTAATCAGTTAAGTCTTAACAGATTTTACTCTGTCTAATGCTTGACGATTTTACTTCTTAACTGGGGGGCATCCTGGGGTGTTCGAAGTGTTAATGAGTTTAGTATTAAGAAAGTGATTTTTTTTTTGTGGGGGGAGGGGGGGGGCAGAAATTGGAGGACATTAACATTTTGGCACAAGCTATCTTTACTACCCACCTTCCCCAGCACTGGTATCACAGATGTGTAGATCTGGTGGAGGAGTCGGTGTCATGGTATTATTCCCAGGCACAGCTGTGCCATTAATACTGGTGTGACTTGTATGATTATTGTCATTTCCTTTTCCAGAGTTCGGCTGAAAGAAAGTCAATATCAGGAAATGTATAAATGATTCCTCATCATAGAGGTTGACATATTTTTATTAGTGACGTAGCATTGTGGGTGGAAGTTCTGAGCAGTGAACATTGTGGAGCATTTATAACAGACCCCTTCTCTCCTTATCCACAGAGACTGAAGAAGGTCTTTAGTGTTCTGCAGGGGATCATGGTTGGATTTCTGAATTTGTCAACAATGGGAGCCGTCTTCGACTAGAGGCAGACTAGCAAGAGTTTTTTCCCTATCTTTTTACTCCTTCAGACATAACTGTAATAATAACAATAATAAGAGGCTACTGGTAGCCTACACTTTGTTGGAAGGTTTTTTAGCCAATTTCCTTTAACGTTCACAGTATTTCAGTGTTTTTTTATGTTTCAGTATCTTGGTCAGTATCCAGTTCAAGTCTAGTCAGAAGTCCTAAGTCCACGTTCAGTGATCCTACCATATAGTTAAGCGCAATTGTAGAATAGTTCACATTTAAAACAGTTGTTGACCACATTTGATTCCAAACAAAACCAGACTAGAGTATAAAAGAGATGCTCTACATGCTTCTACGATGGTATTAAGAAATATTTAATACTTTTGCTCAACAATACCAGGAGAATTATAAAAATATGTAATTAGCCCCATGGGATGTGTTACCGAGTTATTCTATAACTGGATATCATGATGGCATTGCATGCAACAAGAACACAAAAACTCATTTCCAGTCTCGCACAAATTCTTTGATAAATGTTTCCCCTGCTGTTCGTCACATTTTCTTTTGTGGTCTTACAGTGGTCATCTCAATTGCCTTTGAATGAAGAGATTCCAAGTGTGAATCCTACTTGGAGTGTCTTCTCTGAGAAGTCTATACACCAGTCATAGAAATCTTACACAAGCACAGGAAAATTGTGACCCCAAAAAAATAATTAAAAAAAAAAAGAGTCAGAGCTGAACCCTATACTTTGTTGTTCGAACAAAGTAATAATAGTGGTAAAAACTCACCATCATAATACGAGGAGGGGACATGGAAGAGGAGATGCATTTCGGACGACAAGTTACTGGTAATAAATTAAAGGCTTTTTCTAAATTGCAGACATCAAAAATGACGTTTATTTTATATCAGTGAAAAGTTCCTTACCACATAATGCTGGCTGCCATACATGACATATTGGGGAGCCAAAGTGAACAGCATGACATTGAGGAACAGCATCGTCAGCATCACCATCAGAATCAAGAAGAGCAGGGCTTGTGGCATTGTCTTGCGGGAACGTACTTTGTACAACTGACAATTAATCAAGGATCTAATAACTAGTATTAAAAACTAGATTATTGGATAATGCAATTCTATTGTTTTGATCAATTGGCTTAGCCATCATGGTATATGAGCTACAGCTGTATAAATATGATGCTCTACAATTATCAGTAACTGCACACATCAGTTTCCTTGAGTTTGCAAAATAAAGTAGGAAGATTTATCCACAATTTGTGAACGTTTTTAATAAAAAATTATCCCACTCGCACTTGTTGGATATGCGATCATTATAGCCAACCCTGCGCTATGCACCTCTTTGGCTATCTATCATCTCATATCCAAGTAGCCCTCATGGAATAATTGTTAACTAATGCCATTGTGATTACCGTATCTTAGTTATCTTTGGTTCACTTCCAAGGACTATTCACTGACTGACTAAATGATGAACAGAGTTTTAATTGGGACATAGTTTTTCAGTGAGTGATTAAACAAGCAGGAACAACACTATCATACATGTACTTCCTGAACGTTTTTTGTCCATTTTAATGAACATGTTTCTGGATTATCAGAACCCTAGATCTGATCTGTGTGTCACAAGGGAGTGGTACAGTTCTTTCAGTGTGAAAAGGGAATCTGCTACATAAAACATGACTAGGCAACATACTTGAGATTACCAGTACCTTTAATAAGAAAACCACGTAAAGTAAAAAAAAAACGCATTCGTGAATGAAGGATACTTTAATCCAACAGCAGCGAATTCCAATGGCTCGGATTCCAGACATGGTGCAGTACAAGAAGTAAAGAACAAGTGCCACAAACAAGCAGTAATCCAGTGGAAATACCTTAAAAGCAAGAAAACAGCTTTGTCATGATTACAAAAACCAGTTCTTTTAGGCAGATCATTATAAATTTATGAATTATATATATGTGTAGCAGTTGAGAATCAAATCTTAGTTTCTTTTTCCTCAGAACTGTAATCTTGTTTCTGTAAATGGGCTTTACAGTGCAACTTAGACAGACAAAATCTAAAACCACAGCAATACGCTTAAAAACCCATTATCCCCGATGGGTATCAAGTGACTATAATTATTTTTAACAAGGTCATCGTTTTGCAAGAATATCTACTGTAAATAAAGCCTGTGTTTATACGCCTCACTAAGGTCACAATAAGTCTGAGTTAGCTTTGCTACAAATTGAAGACACTGATCGGTGTTTCTGACAGAAATCAATAAATTTATTGTCAATTTGTATTGTACAGTACCTTCTGTGCATAAAGCAGGACAAGGTTGATAGGATTTGGAAGCTTTGCCTTTGGAAGCGCATAGCCATATTTGTAACCCAGGGAATTCACAGCCTTGTCCACACTAGAAAAATGAAAACAACAGAATTTACCAAATATCAATAGTTTTAAACTACCATAATGATACTTTTTTACAATTAACTTTCAATCTTGTTTGTGTCAAGTTTACACATTTTTGACTATCACATGTAACTACTTGGCTTTATGACAAATCCTAAACTACAGGACATTTTTGTACCATGTTCATGTATCTATGTTTGAAAAAAAAAACTTTTTCGCACAATCTGCTTTAAAATGTATATGTCATGTATTCTTAGCTCTATGACCCTTTTCCATTAAACCAAGGACATAAAATTAAATGATTAGGTATATGATAGTGAGAAAAAGGGTGTTAAATGATGTTCCATTTCACAGGTAGAGCCAAATGTCGGGATGCAGCATTGTCCATGGTGAGACACTTGCTTACCATTGACTTGTCCTGAATTTGCTTCCCAGACTCCGCATCATATGTGGGTTGAGTTTGAGTTTCAGCTACATTAAACTGTTTTGTGTTTTGAGTAGCTTATTTGATTGCCTAGGGATGATGTGATTGGTAAATTAATTTAATTGGTGTTTCTAGAAAATACCTAGTGAGAACCAACGAGACAAATATGAGTAAGCCAAACAGCAGAAAGAAGACCCCAAACACCATCTCAAATGGTCTGCAACATTTCAAGCATTTGTTAAGCCAGCTGAGATTTGCAGCTTGCAAGTGTCTCTCCCTTCTAATAAGAACTCTTTCCTCTCCTTCAAGCCGGGCAAGAAGCCTTTGATCACGGCCAGACAAACTGCGGCCATTCACTTGTCTAGCTCTGATCATACGGGTACGTTCTTCCACCGATTCTCGGTCTTGGCTGACCTCTAATTGCTCCCTCTGTGAAACAGACAGGATAAAATTTTCGTGAAGAAGTGGTACCTTGGGTATGTATAATAACATTATTGATCAATCGTCAATGCACACATCCAGAGCTACATGAATTTGAAAATTTGTGAAATTAAAGACATTGGGTGGTCCAGTCCAGACTGAGATGCTCACAACTTGAATTCAACCATGCAATGCAAATAATAAAAATGCAGCGCAGTTGACTCCTTTGAGTTGGATTCTTAACACTATTGTGTTTATTTGGATTTTTACTGTCCAAACTAGGCTATAAAAAATCAAGCCTCTAATATCACCATGTACTGTATATACTTTGAATACTTCTTGCAAACAGTACTAAAAATTATTGTTCTGTTTATCTGTTTAGTGGTCCGGATCATAGGTTTAACCTGTCACCATGGATGAATATTTGAGGAAGTCAGTTAGCCACCATGCTGTACCATTACAGTGTAGCAAATAAAAATTATGAAATAAAGCAGTATGTGAGCATTCCTGTTTCATCTTTTGTGCCTAGTGGTAAAAATGATACAAATTTACCTTCGCATTTTTGAATCCTTTTAGCATTGAAAACGGAAGAGCAGTCATGCCATATGCCTAAGTAGAGAAAATCAGTACTGATTTAAATCAGGCAAGCACAGTACAGACTGAAACATCGGCTCTTCAAACCAAGTGATCAAGAAAGAATACAGATTATTTTCCTCTATTTTTATTTAAAAGAGTTATGGTATTAACCCCTCCAACTACAAGAAAATTATCTGTCCTGAAACCTGTAACCCTTTTTGTCCCCTCCAACTACAAGAAAATTATCTGTCCTGAAACCTGTAACCCTTTTTGTCCCTATTACTCACTTGTGTTGATATTAAGAATCACAAGATCTCAAGAATTTTGTGACTTTTTGAATGTCTTTCAAGTTATCACTTAAGTCACATATGGTGGTTGGATACCCAGAAATGTGGGGGGAGGGGGCTGGAACTGCGCAGGCTGACCCCAAAACCAAGTAGGTAGGAACCTAAGAGCCTGCCCTACCTTCAACCCAGCCATAAGCCCTGTCTGCCAAAACCCAGCCCCTGCCCTGCACCCGTCACACTGAACTGGAAGAGGAGCAGAGAACCTACTGGGTAGATAATGGGTAATGCTACAAAAGAAGGGAGGAGAAGGGTGGGAACACCAAAAAAACAAGCTACGTGAAACGCCCCATACGCTAAGCAGAGTAAAACTATGAGCATGTTCAGTGAATTACGCATTGACCGCAATAAACTACCTCTGACCCTGTGATCGCCAGAACACCCTGCAGTCACGCTCAAAACAGTAACACAACACCAGGGAATGCCAGGACGCTAATGGCAAATGCCAGCAGACCATATCATATGCCCCTAAACGCCAACGCTAAGCCAAGCACTGAGAAAACTAGCTCCTCATTACCGGTAACTCAGTTAAATGATATATATTTAACCTCATTTTAAGGAGAATGGAAAACAACTCAACTACATACCGTGTATGTAATCATGATGATCATGCCAATGAAAGACAGGAATCCCATCAGCAATGACATCGCCGTCTCACCATCTACAAATCAATACAAAAAACTTACCACCTTGAGGAGGATGGAAAAAAGCCCCTTACTATAATTATAGTATATGAGACTTCACCACGGCTAAGTTCCACATAATAAGCAATTATAATAAATATTTTTCAATATCTTTTTTTTTTAAATATATAAATATATATTGCTAGTGTAAATATATAATAGCCAAAAATGGGGTTTTGGCTATTAAAAGGTTTGCAGTCTCCTGCTGAAATAAAAAACAAGCAAAGTTTCAAGTTTTTTAAGCTGAACAAGAATAGCCAAAAAGAAATATTATCTACTGGCAAGTAAACTGACTTTCCACTTTTGATGTTTTTTATCCTTAAAAACTGAAGTTTTGCCTATCATTTATAATTTGTAGTTCTATGCTTTTGTTGGGTACGCAAGGTGGCCTCATGGTTAGTGTGCTCGACTCCGGAGCGAATGGTCCAGGTCTGGGTCCTGGCCGGGAACATTGTGTTGTGTTCTTGGGAGAGACACTTTACTCCCACGGTGCCTCTCTCCACCCAGGTGTATAAATGGGTACCGGCGAAATGCTGGGGGTATCCCTGCGCTTCACGCCATGGAAACCGGGATAACCTCCAGCCTGATGGGCCACTTGGCTCGTATGCAGACTTTACCTACCTACATAACCTCTATGCTTTTGGGAAATTGCACTTAGTATTACGCTTTTATACATACAGTATGCATGTCCCTTCCTAATTAACTTATTATAAGTAAGTACTGACTTACTGTTTGATTTCAGTTCATTTGCAAGGAAACTGAGCTCTTTCTTCCACTGCGTCTCATTGTGTGGTGGTTTTTTCAAGGGGGCAAAGGCTCTGAAGTTTAATGACACAACACACTAAGTGGTTAGGATGTTTTGAAATTAGGTATTTTGTAATGTGTAACTAAGTGTTCTCTGCCTCATGCACCACAGCAACAGCTAATTATGTTCTTTATAAACTAGCTGTATAGTTGTCACAGCACCTGTTTGCAAGCCAGAGGGTGAACCATCTGAGTGTAAACTATTTCTGAGTCAATGAGTTACTAGTGCAGTTAACCAAACCATAAAATGAAAGCTAAAAAATTTCAGAGAGTGCTTAGGCCTAATCACTGAAACGAGGGCTTATGCTTAATAAATAAATTATTGCTATATTGACTGTGAGTCTCATTGACTCATGACTCGTTGACTCATTGATTTATTAACTCATAAAACATGGGACCTCGAACCATCCGTGGTACATACTGGCCAACCAAGGCTAACTTTTTTTAACTCATTGACTCCTGAACTGCTCTCTCCTGACAAGTAAGATTGTCTGGCTTTAGACAGAGTAAGATCTACATTGTATCAATTAGTCTCAACCCTAGGAGTCAATGGATTAAAGAGGGATGCGTACATTGTATCTCTAGGCTAATAGTAACTAAAGGACCTGGGGGGTGTACTTCCTATTGATGGACTGATGGGGATGTGCCGCTGGATGGGGTCGCACTTTCACGATTGGATTGACTATAATGGGGTTGCATTTTCCACAGAGTTCCCAACAGAGTTAACACTAGAATGGGGTCGCAAATTGTCGGGATTTTGGAGGTAAAGTTCTGGCTAGTGGGATTTACAAATGGAAAGATTTGCGGTAAAAAGAAAGTTGTTACAGAAAGAACTGTAGCGCTGTTAATTTAATATTTACTAGTTGCATTACATTCTGCTTTGAAATTACAATTAAAAGGCTATATGTAAGGTTTATGCATAAACAGAAAGTGACAGTAAGTTGGGGTCGCTAAAATTACATTTACCCAAAAGTGACTAAGACGGGGCCTATACCGATAATTGGCCATAAAGTAGACTATAAAGGGGAAGAGGTTCTAAAAGGCCAGCGGCACATACCCAGCAAAAATTGACACAAGTAACCCTCCCCCTCCCCCCCTCCTCCCCCGGGCTAAAGAATAACCTTTCTTACCCCACCAAGAGAAGAGCAACAGCAACTATCAGAAATGCCATAGTGTACTTCAAGGCACCACAGATTCTCTGAAAAGACAACAAATTACTGTTTTTAAAAAAACATATGAACATCCTGAAATATAGTACATGTGCTCCAAGGAACAAGGATTGTGTGGTGGCCAAACACAGTAAGTTTGTTTAAATATAAGACTTGAATCATGGAAACATTACATTTACAAATCACAGTTTTTACACATACATGTATAGCCAAAATACCATCATGACAATTATGTTGACATTATCTCAATATCTGTCACCAGTTGCAATCAAAAGTAACAATAAATTATGTTGCATTCACATGTTAATAAATGGTTCGGACGATCATGTCCTTGGGTTTTGACCACCTGTACGATAAAGCACATTTACTAATACCATGTTGTGATTACAACTGATACTTTATAATTACAGTACAACGTGGCTTGTCACCAACCTGCCGTGTTGTCACGTCTTCATCTTTTTCTTCAAAGTAGAAGTACACAAATGGCATGAGAAGGAATGCAAAGAATGCCACAAAAGAATAGAGCACTGCAAAAAAGACAATGAAATTTAGTACAAGCAGAATGTGATGATGATGATGACGACAAGGCTAGTCCAGACTTACCATAATATCCAGTTGCAACAGTGGTCTCTTCAAACTCTTTTCTCACAGACTCATCAGCACACCAATCCTGAAAAAAGATTGGTAGGATGCAAATATTAAAATATGATTTTTTTTCTATGTAAAAAAACACAAAATGTTTCCAGACCTGAAGGTTTAAATTGATACCTAGCTTTAAAACTAAGCCTTTAAATTCTTATATCTGTATCAATAAAGCTTAAATAGTGAAGACACCTTTTTGGTTATTAAGAAATGCAGTGACTGCATTCACATACAAGTTATGGCACATGCAGAATAATTTGCAACGACAAGATGGATTCAGATCGTTATTCTTTCTTCTTTCAATGACGGTGGATTAACTTTAACAAAAATGTGCTACATACATACCTTCCATGTGCCATCATCATTTTTCATGTAAGAGACTATAAAAATGTCAACAGGAACTAAAGCAGTGGTAAGCAATGTGACTGCAAGTGCAACAATTGCAGTAAGAGTTGACGACACTTCAGACTGAGCATGGTCTTGATAGAAACGAATGTAGAACCACGAGAAAACGAAGGTTAACTGTTGAACAAAAATAAAACCATCATGATTACTCACAATGATTTCTTACCACAAAAAAAAAAACTTATTAATTAAGCATGTTTCTCATATCATCACTGACATAACTGCAAGTGTCCAGCCACTATTTTGAATAGGAAGATGTCTCCTGTGTTTCATTTAAGACTCATTAATCAAAGAATGATGCCAATCACGTTGAATACACATCGAATTGGTCAGACAATGGTAGGGGATTCGGCATTTACCCGAGTGATAATATTGTTCATACAGGAAATCACATGTTATAGAAATGCAAGTTGGTATAAATGAGGTAACATTTTCAAAGTAACATTTTCAGACTAACAAAATTGGCAAGTGCAATACTTTCAACAGTAGTCTGCGAAATTTGAATGTGCTTACCGGTATTTTTAACAAATTACACAAGATTTGATTACTTATGAATTATCACATAAAAATGGATGACGGAGGCCAAAACTAGTGAAATTTTGACAGCATGTGCTTTAATTTTCTATAAAGTCCATTCAACTGATTGTTTAACCCATTGACTCCTGGGGGTTCCCCATTGACGAGGAAAATAATTTGGTATTAGGCAGAGTAAAATACTACCGGTAAGTATGGCCGTTAGGCCTGTTTAGGGGTGAAAGGGTTAAAACAGATTATGTTGGTCAAATTAATCTTTTACAAGACTACCATTCAAAAGTCATTCATTCAGGTAAACTTGGGGACATGCATTTGTAATTTGCTCTTATGTTACAAAGTTGCACCGGCATTACATGAGAACTGCACTCTTTTCTTAGCCAATCAGAAAGGAAATTAAAGGAACTTTAATCAAGTGTCTAGTCGTTCTACCGCTGGAGCACTAATTGTGAGACACTGCAAACTGAAATTAACAAATAACACAAATCAAGTCAAATGTGCATTTTTGAGGGGAGGAGAAAACCAGAGTACCAGGAGAAAACCTCTCGGAGCAGAGTAGAGAACCACCAACTGAACCCACGTACAGTATAATACCAAGTCTGGGAATCAAACCCAGGCCACATTGGTGGAAAGGTGGCGGGTCTAATTTGCAGGTCGCAGGTCGCAGGTTGCAGGTTGCAGGTCATTAGGGAGCTTAAGCAACGACAACGGCGCCCTCAACGAGAACGTCATCTCAAAATATAAATTTGTGTTATTTTAATCGCTTCGTGACTATTTCAACGTTTTTAATATGACAAGGGTGTGGTTATTCCTCAAAGATGACACCAGTCGGAACGGCACTCCATTTTAAAAGAGAAAATGAAAATGTATCCTTAAGTGCTGACGTTCTTCATAAAACCAAAAACTTGGCTATTTCACATTGTTGTTTTGCTGACGACAGCAACGAAATGGACAAAAGTGAAAAACGCACGTGCAGGGCGTGCAAATTTCTGACGTTCTCGTTGCCGTTGCCGTTGTCGTTGCTTAAGCTCCCTATTGTTTCACCAATACAGAAAGTATCTTAAACATTCTTAAAAGCTAACCTTAGGTCTAATTAGGCCTAAACAAAAGTTTTTAGGCCTAAGGTTAGCCTTTATGGATGTTTAGGATACTTTCTGTATTGATGAAACAATGACCTGCAATCTGCGACCTGCGACCTGCAAATTAGAACCGCCGGTGGAAAGGCGAGTGCTCCCACTACGGCACCAATATTAACCTTAAGGCTGGTATCCCTCTCCTCTAATAACAATTATGCACCTTTCAGCACCTTATCAGGCACTACTGGCACACTTACAACTTACACCTTCTTGAATGGTTTAACATATGATACGCACGGATATTTTGCAAGCTGTGAAGGTATTTAAAAATACAACCAATAAATTGAGCACAATGTCTACACGTACAGTATTATATTTTAAACCATTCAATAAGCGAATTATTATTCCACTCTTTTGCCATTTTCTAATATTTTGGCTTCTGACGGAGAATCATATCAATTGCATAATAAGGCACATCGCAGCGAATGACGAAAAACACAGACGAAGCCATGAATTCAAATTTCCTTTACTTGATTGGATAAACAAAATGACGAGTGATTCTCAGGCTTTGCATCGTGTTGAAAACAAAGGTTTCCAAATTAAGAGGCAAGTGCAATACCTTTTAATACACCGGTATGACCCTCAATTCTATAGACTAAGTTTTCCCCTCCTTTGGTATTTTTCACATAGAGTACGAAGAGAAAAAAGAGTTTGATAACAGGACTACGTATATAAGTACACTTGTGCAAGCTAATTAAGTATTACTAAATAAAGCTTATCTGAGTGACTCTAAAAGTAGACATTTTGGCGATTTTGCCACAAACAAACTTACCACCACAACAACTGTAAACGGTATCCAGCCATACGCCAGTACTTCGTGTGGGATGATCATCTCTACTCCTTTTAGATGAACGTTAGCTTACCCCAGGTAACAATTTGTTGCACACTAATAACAGGCTCTTGTAGTTGTGGATTCAAACTGGGTCATTCTGGGAAATTTGTCAATGCTCGTGCCCAGTTTTCTCGAGTTTGCAAGCAAGCAAACGTGGACAATCTTCCTGTCGGTGCCTTGATCTGATCGGCGTAATTACAAGACACCACTAAAATCAAATATACGTTACACGTTGGACGCAGTTGGCCCTTCGCTGCTTTCTGCTACCGACCTTCCCTCCCCGTACGGCATTGAAGGAGAGACATGTCGGCACCTAAACCATATGTGACAAATCCCACGCCTACTCACACCTCGAAACCGCCCTTGTCAATAAAGTGTAAGAATTCGTTTGCTTATATATTCAATGGTCAAGACATTTCTCTGTAATATGGTAAGCACTGGAGTCGCAGATTACAAAGTGTGCGCACGCGCCCTGCTAAAGGTAACATACATGCATGCATAAACTTTATTTCATCTCGAATTTCCGAATATTTACAGGAGCTAATATCTTCGAGACATTACATTTGCAGCTAAAATACATAGCACATACAGATACCTACTAAGTACATAATATTTAAAGATAAACTAATTAAAAAGAAAAGCCGCTGTACAAAATGCAGCCCTGGATCCTCTTTTGAAACCAGTAAACTCAGTGGTACGGATAAAATCAGGTAGTGCATTCCGCAACCTGGCTGATACGTAAGAAAAAAGAACTAAGACCATAAGTGGTTGTTCTCGGTTTATTGAGGGACAGAATGTAATTTCCGCGAAAAACATGCTTAAGAAGAGGACGGGAGAGAAAACGTATTTCTCATATAAGCAGGAAAACCCTTTTTTTGTCAAAAGTTAAACATACTTTTTTTATAAAGTAATATGAGGAAATTTTAAACGCGCTTATTCCATAGAGATGTAGAGTTTGACTTTAGTAGTAAGAGGACAGGTAATCTGCAAATATTAATCTCAAATTTTAAACGCGCTTATTGCATAGAGATGTAGAGTTTGACTTTAGTAGTAAGAGGACAGGTAATCTGCAAATATTAATCTCGTTATTCTCTTATTTACATTATACCGTTTCTTTGACACGAGGATTACGGCGAAATGAAAGCACAACTTTGTCACGAATTTTATGTCAGAAGAAAAAAACTTGTTCAGAAAATCCAAAATCTACGTTAACCGCACACACCAGGCCTACTTCTGAGTAACTGGCTACAAATTCTTTCCTCTGGCCGCGCTTCAGCCATTCCATGGGGGCCAGTCTCGTACTCCTCAAGTTGCCTCGCTCATTGCCAAAAAGAATTCTGGGTAATTCTGCCATTCCATGACAAGGGAAGACTCCCGATTCTCGTTTCATAGTTTTCTTCACAAGTGTCGGGCCACCCAGTCCTAGCAGCAAAATACCGTATCGATTGAAGTTGTTAGCTTTCAAAACTTGCCTAAATTGTATCGGTAGGTTCTGGAATTCGTCCACAGAAAGGCCAGAGAGACAACTTCACTCGTGAACCGCCATTTTTACAACAGAGCATGATGTAGAGCGTGATGTAGAGGGCCTTGAATGCTTTAGTTTGGGATTGATCGGGAGTAAGAGTCTGGCAGGAATATTTTGTCATTCGACGTCGGTCGATCGCTGCTCCTTCATGTTTTTCCTTCCGTTTTCGTTTTGAAATGCTACTTTCTATTTTTGTTATGTTAAGCGCCCTTTCGTCTGGGTGTTGTGCTGCTGTCTTAGATGAGGAATACGTTTCCACGTTATTTATGGCCACTTCTAAAGGGTGGTTTTTGGTGGTTTTTCGTAGCGTAGCACAATTCATTTGATTTTAATGCTCGTGTAAGTTAGCTTAGTATAATGCACCTATCAATGTTAAGCCCCAGGGTGGGGGTGTGGCAGGGTGACCCAGGCGAATTTGACATTTTGATTGAAGCTAGCGCCAAATTTCCCACCCCCGGACACCTACAGACCGTCAAATTCCCCACCCCTGGGTACCTTCTGATCATCACATTCCTGCCCTGGAGTAACTTTTTTTCATTATATTCACATTTAACAGCTGATGGAAATTTGTTGTGTAACGCGAAACCTTTGCGCTGCTTACGGTACTGAACAAGAACCTAAAATTGAGCAAAACAATAATATTGTGAACAATATTATTATTTTTTAGCCTTGTAAATGGTTCTTTTACTATTTACATGCTTTCGAATCAATCAAGCATGCAAAATGAGAGAGTGGAAAATTTATGAATACGTATAAGTATACAAAAAGCAATCACGAAAAAAAATTAACATTCTTGTACTTCTGAACACTCCAGTAAAGGCAGCAAAAAGTGATGGTGCATATTTACAAAAAGACAAGACAAACTCGCTTTCTTTTCTCTCACCCCATGATGTCTAGAAAAATCAGGAAAACCAGAGAAGTCACGTGAAAACTATGATTGTGGATAACTGATCTCCAGGTTCTCTCGGTGGTCCAACATGGCGGGCATGTCAAATTCCCGACCCTGGGGAAACACATACCGTACGTGTCAAAATCCCTACCCAGGGAAAGGTTCTCTGAGTCAATTTCCCGTAGGCAGCCCCCCCCCCTCCCCCCCATCCTGGGGCTTAACATTGATAGGTGCATAATGTTAATGCGTTGTATAGCTTATGTCACGTTAAGCACTGGATTGACTGACACATCCTTAAACTACTTCTCATTGAAGTCTCGTTGTAGTGAAGTCAGAAGTAGGTTTTTCTTGCAACAGATCGTTATTACCGTCACGCAACAAAATCATAAATTTGAAACCGTTCAACGAAAAAAGCCAGAAATCAACAGTAACAAGAACATTTCTGGAGTTCACTTAGAGATGAAAACACTTACTTTTCGCTTACGAGATAAAATGTGTATGAGCACATCTCCTAATGTACTTGAAATGCTCAAACTGCTGAGATTCACAGGGATAGACCTTTCTTTTATATTAACCGAATAGCTTTGTATCATGGTGTCACGCAAGGTGAGAATTCGGAAATTCAAAATGCTGCAGAATTTTCGAAACGAAAGACGTCATGGAACTGGATACTTGGAAAAACATTAATTTTTAGGTCATCTTTAACCTGCTATAGATAAAAATTCAAATACCTCTGGATTTGGATTTGGATTTGATGACGTCATTGAGAACACCATCTTTCCTGCCAACCTCGACAACAAGGGAGAAGAAGAGAGAGAGCCTGGGTTCGAGATTGCTTTTCTGCCAGTGATTGTGTGATAACTGTCCACCACATGACGTAAAGTAGCCATTAAAATCGCGCGAACGTTAATGCGGGCGACTATGTGGTAGCCTTATTAACAATTATTCTACGAGGGTGCGCTATTTAACCATTTTGAGCAGTATAATGGTTTTATCATTCAACACATTGACGACAAAGCACAATTACGTTTCTACGTTTATTGAAAAAAAAAAAACTGGAAAAACTAACATTTTTCTCCGCGACACACAAAATTACGTATATCGCAGAATATCTGGTGAGTACTCATAAGGAATATTGTACGAGCTATGACCATATTTGGACATTGTCACAATGTGTTGAATAATAATTAACAATTAGACCCGTAGTCCGCAAGAGCTACGGGTCAATAGCCCATTAGATACTTGTACGGGAGATGCTTTTTGTTGATGACAGTGTCGCCTAGTGGCTCACGCTGTTGAGGACATACAAGTGCTCGTGGACAAGTTTGCAGATACTGCAAAGAGCTTCAGTCTTAAGATCAACATCAAAAAAACTGAATGCCTTTATCAACCTGTAAAGCTCGTAATGCCACTACCCTCACCATCTGCGGTGATGATACATGATGAGCGCCTTGTCCAGCGCAGGAACTTTGTCTACCTTGGTAGCACCATCTCAGATTCGACAAAGCTGGACAAGGAGCTCGTGTACAGAAAGGGAAAGGCTAGCTCAGCATTTGGTCGACTACAAGAAATATTATGGAAAAACAATCATGTATCCATAAAAGGTGAAATGCAATGTTTACAGAGCAGTTGTCTTGTCATCTCTCTGAGACATGGACCGTCTACCGTCTACAAGTGAAGACGCTGCATGCCTATATGAGACATCTTAGACAGATTATGAGTATTTTATGGAAGGATATGATCAGGAACAGTGAGATCCTAGAAAGAGCTGGCCTTCCGTCAGTGACTGATATTCTAAGGTGGCTAGGACAGGTGTATAGAATGAGTGAAGATCGTTTACCTATACAACTCTTGTACTCACAGCTCTTGGTTAATTTTGCTAAGAGAAACATTAAGTGGCGGAAAATTGACACCCGCCAATGGCAGTCCCAGGCCAGGGACCGGCCAACCTGTAGAAGTCTCATTCGACCATAAATATAGAACAGTTATCGTCGCACCGTCGGACTGCAAATGATGATGATGAGCTAGCCATTTTTGGTTTGTAAGCCTCTTCCAAACTTTGCCATTTCTTGGAAGTCAGAGGAATGAAAAAAGACTTAACAGATGTAAAGTGCTTTTTTCGTGAATTTTAATGTAACCCTGATTGTCTTTACAAACAAGGAAGCCTGTTCTTTGTGTCGCAAAAATCACGGGTCACAGTGAGTGGTAGTGGTAGTAGTAGTAGTAGTAGTAGTAGTAGTAGTAGTAGTAGTAGTAGTAGTAGTAGTAGTAGTAGTAGTAGTAGTAGTAGTAGTAGTAGTAGTAGTAGTAGTAGTAGTATTAGTAGTAGTAGTAGTAGTGGTAGTAGTAGTAGTAGTAGTAGTAGTAGTAGTAGTAGTATAGTAGTAGTAGTAGTAGTAGTAGTAGTAGTAGTAGTAGTAGTAGTAGTAGTAGTAGTAGTAGTAGTGGTAGTAGTAGTAGTAGTAGTAGTAGTAGTAGTAGTAGTAGTAGTAGTAGTAGTAGTAGTAGTAGTAGTAGTAGTAGCAGTAGTAGTCGTGGTGGTGGTGGAGTAGTAGTGGTGGTGGTGGTGATGTTGGTAGTAGTAGTAGTAGTAGTAGTAGTAGTAGTAGCAGTAGTAGTAGTAGTAGTAGTAGTAGTAGTAGTAGTAGTAGTAGTAGTAGTAGTAGTAGTAGCAGTCGGAGTCGTGGTGGTGGTGGAGTATTAGTGGGGGTGGTGGTGATGTTGGTAGTAGTAGTAGTAGTAGTAAAGGACTGGAAACAACCACGCGAGATAAAATTAAATCATAGGTTTGCTTTCTTGGTCTTTTCCTAAAAGAAAAAGCGAGATCAAGAAAGATCATCGAAGGACTGCTACGCCCATGATAATGTACCCAAAGTGTTCCAGTTACGTCAACTGTGCAATCATCGCGGTCCCTCCCCTGGAAGAAGAGAGACCCTGGAAACGAGGTCGCCAGAACTGGAGAGAGCGTCAAAACAAAAACTCAATAAGCGACGAGAACCTCGACGTTCTGGAGGTTAAAGTTAACCTTTAGCAAGATGGGACACTTCTAACAAAAAAAAACAAGTTTGTAGGAGCTTTTGTTTTTATTACTGGAGTCTGACATTATCGCATCAGATCGCTTATATATAGAAATTTCGACGCCTTAAATGTCTTAGTTTTCGCTCTCTTTTAAGAGGGGCAGCGGAGCCTATTAGACAGCCCGGGTGGAGAGGGAGCACTTCACAGCCCACGCTAAGGAAGCGATTCTTCAGATCTAGAAAATTGTCCAAAATTCCGGGGACCTAAGAGGCTTAGAAATGGTATCTTCGGCACAATCAATGAAAAAAAAAATCGTCAAGAAATTATCAAAATCTTGCATGGAATTTGGGGCCTCCCACTGGCTTGAAGATGGAGACCATTGATGCATTCATAATATTTTCAGGTGACTCGTCTATTCCCATTATATCATTTTTGTTAACCTTTGTTTGTTATTGGCATTAATTAGTAATTTCCCGCTGCCCGTGCCGTGAAAACTTTTTCTTTTTCTTTCTTTTTCGTCGACAAAAAGAAAGATGCGACCAGGCTGGAGACTTCCCTTGTTACTTGTGATTTTAGGGACGCTTTGCAATCGTAAGTATTCAGGGATGGCCACGAATCTCAAACATGACTGTCTTTTTGGTCTAGAAGAACAAAAAAATAATTGAATCGACCACGTTGACTGAGATGATATTGATATTGACAGGAAAACAAGGTTATGTATACTTAAGATTGAAAACAATGAGCGCTAACTAAGCGAACGCAAAAAAAAAGTTTTAATGAACTGGCGGGGATAACCCACTCCAAGTTATTTGGCCGAATGCACGGGGGATCAAAGAATAATATTTAAGCTTGATACAAATATAAGTATTTAGGGTCGTCGTTTATTCATTTATTGCTGAAGTAGACCGTGACTTTGTTTGGTGCAAACTCGGATATGCGGTATAACAGAAGAGCAATAGATTAGTATACGATGTTGCATGTAGATGCCGTGTTCTTGCCTAGTTTTGAGCCAACTTCAACACTGATTTAGAATAAATTTAAGTCTTTTGTGATATGTTCACCATCAACAGGTCAGGTCAATTCTGTACCAGAAATGTCAAGGCCTCTGAAATCAAATACAAATGTAAGATTTCGAATGCTGATAAATAAAAAACTCACAGCCTTCCTAGTTTAATAGCCATTTTGACCTAATCTTCTGGAGGAATTCAAGTTGTTTAATTGCATCTTCCTGACCACAAAACACTGACGATTTTCTTTTCAGCTAAACGGTTCGTAAAATTTCATCGAAAGAACGCTTTGATGGCAGTAACAGTGATTGCATAAGCCAGTGCTCAATCTTGATATTTCCTAGGTATACAATCCACGAAGAAGAAAGCAAAGTTACTCAAAAAACACTCGCCGCAAGTTGCAGTCTTACATAAAGGTAGTTAATAAACTTCTTAATAAAGATTGTGCTAGATACCTAACTTCGCCATTCCAAGCCACGCTCCATATAATGGGTCAGAACGGGCTCCCTTCTCCAGAAAAATAATTTGGTAATGTGATAATTGTACCCTCTACGCCCACGATGTCTCTTCCTAATTAGTTTTACCAGGTTTAAGGTTTACCATTTCAGCTCATGGACTCCTTCAATTTGACTGCTGTCTGTTTACACAACATCGCGAATTCCATGCCTTACTCTTTTCGACTAGTGCGTCGGATCTTTCACGTCCCACAAAGTTTATGAACATTGAAGGGTTGTGAGACGAGACCTACGGTTTATCGTCCTTATCCGAGAAGACTTGAAAGTCTAACCATTTGGGGATGAAATTACAAAGGCAGCACTTCTCCTCAGTTATTTTAAGACCCTGAGTGTCGGCCCGGCCGAAGTCGAACTCACGACCTCCCGCATGACAGCCCGATTCTCAACCAACTGAGCCATGGGTTGCGCGATGGCTCGTGTTGTTAGCATTGTCTATGGTCTAGGATTAATTTTGGTGTTTTGGTTTGTGGCCAGCTTCTCCACAGAAAAACGAACGCGGGCAGAAGAAAAATGCAGTGCAACCGTCACATGAACAAGTTGTAGGTGAGAAGATTTTGTCCGATAACTGACAAGTCAAGTCGATTTACGAGGTAGCCGAAACATTAGGTAGTTTAGTTTTTAAGCAACGACAACGCCACAAAGAAATAATATTATTGGTTAAAAAAGGAAAAATGATCGTGTTCCACGTGCGGCGCGCATTTCATTAGGGAGCTTTTAAGCCACGGCCGCGATTTTTTCAGATTTTGTTTCGTCGCCTGCGAGCCAGGGTGGCTACACTTGTGACAAATTTTTGGCGACAAATTGAAGGCCGCGCAAATCGCATACTTCAAGAGACCTGGGCACTATAAACATACATTCCTCCTTTAATTTCATTGGCTAAGTACACTTGAGTCGCGTCGCAAGCGCGGGCAAAAAGTTGCATGGTGGCTACACGGGCAACTATCTCTGCGATTTTGTCGGGAACGTTTCAACTCTGGCGACTTTTTCACCCGTCGCGTCGCCAGTTCAAGGGTGGCTACACGCGTGATTTTCATCTCGCGCTGGCGACGCGACAAAGTTTGAATAAATCGCATCACCAGCGCGAGCAAAAAATCGATCGTGTAGCCGACGACGACAAGGGCAAATTCCTCAGGAACGAAAGCAGTATAAACGGCGCTCGATTTAGGGAAGAAAATTAAAATTTATCCTCAAGCGCTGACGTTCTCTCTAAAACCTCAAATTTGGTCATTTCACGTTATTTATTAGAGACCTTCAGATTCTAGGACGAGGACGAGAACGAGTACGAGTTTTGTCTGTTTGGTTTTAGCGAAAATACTAAGAAGATTTATAATCCGTGCGATTAATCTTACTCCTTGTTAGCAGTATAGGTTGCTCAGTTATTCTTATTGCTGTTACCTGGGCCTTTTTGCTGATCAAAAAATGCCGAAACTGCTACCGTGTTGTTGACTTGTTTTGACACGACGACATTAGGCAGGGGCACCCAACGTCAATTTTCGGAAAATATCTGTTCGGAAGACGATTTGAGATCTAGAATTTTCGGAACGTTTGTTGTAAATTTCTTGCTTGCCTGCCTGTCCTAACATTTTCGAACATCCTAAAGATGGTATAATTGCCCATTTTTTAACGGATTTTTACCCTAAAAACGTCACCTATAATTTTCGGGAGCCTTTTCTCTGGCTGAAATTTTCGAAAAGGTAAGTTTTAATCTCTATAATTTTCGGATCACTAGACTTTCCGCTAGGAAATCCGAACAGATGAAAAATTTTTAGAGGATAAAAGTATGCCTATATCTACTTTTTAAATACTAACATACGTGTCACAAGTCTATGTCTAAGTGGTTTTGAACTATATTCTCGTTGGGTGCCCCTGATTAGGGCCGTTTATACGAGAGAAAATAAGCCGCGGCTAACTCTGGCCGCGGCTTACGTAAGCCGCGAACACCCCGTATAAATGGTACAAAATCCACGTTCACGGCTTTGTCAAGCCGCGGCTTATCCTGGCCAGAGAGTTTATACTCGTATAAATAGTTCCTTTCGCGGCTTACGTAAGCCGCGGCCAGAGTTAGCCGCGGCTTATTTTCTCTCGTATAAACGGCCCTATTCTTGCAAAACCTCGTACTAAGATGACGACGGTATCACGTTTTTCCCGCCAAAATGACGCTGGTTTGCGCGCGCTCACTCTTGCCTTATGAGAAAATCTCGTACTCGTAGTCGTTCTCGTACTAGAATCTAAAGCTCTCTATTTTGCTGACGACGGCAACGAAATAGACAAAAATGAAAAGATGCACGTGCAGAGCTTGCAAAGCTATTGCTTTTGCTCACTAAATATCCAAATTTGTGACGTTTTTGTTGCCGTTGCCGTTGTCGTTGCTTAAGCCGCTTAAGCTCCCTTAACGGTTTGATCTCTCGAACGCATCGTTGTTGCCTTTAAAATCGCGGTTGAAAGGTGTCTCGTGTGACGACTGTACCAGTTTCCCACGCTTGGCCTTACTCGCTCATTTTCCCGCCCCTTTTGGTTTACACCTTGTGATTGGCCAGTTTCAATTTAATCATTTTTCCTACAGCTATGCAAAATCCAGAGGGTTTACAGGCCAGTGATGCCGAGGTACTAAACAATCTCCAGAACTATAACAAGCACTATATCAACAACGAAATGGCAGCTGAGACGGGTAATAATTTGCAATCAAAAAGTGGTGCGATTTTCGTTTGAGTGACCTAAGCGTACAACCACGCGAACCAATCACACTCGAATATTCGCTGTTTGAAGTGCGTGAACACGTGGTTTGGCTAACTCTGAAAGAGCCCCTAATTGGTTGAGGAAATGATTGAGTTCATTTTAACAAAAAACTGAAAATCGCTTCACCTCTGTGACCAAACAAACAAAATAAACAACAGGCCTCGGTTGTTCAAAAGGTGGATAACGCTATCCACCAGGGCCCAGTCGTTCGAAGGGTGGATAGTGCTACCCACTGGATAGATCACTATCCACTAGATAAGTCAATTGCTTTTGCTAGTGTTTATCCGCTGAATAGTGATTTATCCGATGGATAGCGGTATCCACCCTTTGAACAGCTGGGGCTAGATAAATCACTATCCAGCGGATAGCCACTAGCAAAACCAATTGAGTTATCCAGTGGATAGTGATTTATCCAGTGGATAGCGATATCCACGCTTCGAACAACTGGGGCCAGATTGTGATTGGCTACAGGCTCCAATGGCGGGAAAACCACTCATAGTTGGGGTTCAGTAGTTTCCTCCCGTAATTAGGGACGACTGCTACGGCAACGACAACGCCACAAAGCAAGAATATGATTGGTTAAAAAAGGAAAAATAATCCTGCTGCACGTGCAGCACGAATTCCCGTGCATTTTTTGCCGTACTCCACAAAAAGACAACGTGAAATTACCATTGAAATTTACGGTTTTGACGACAACGTGATCATATAACAATGAACCATTCATTTTCTATTTTTACTTTAAATCCGTTCGTACTCATCCAGTTACATGATAGTTTGCCCTTAATAATTTACGAAATACTTGCGATAGCGCTGATTTGTATTTTGAAGTTGCATTTTGCCGTTGCCGTTGTCCTGGCTTAAGCCTGGTTTCCAACGGTCTGCGATCGATCTGCGATACGATCGCCGATAGGTCTGCGCAACGCCCCAGACATATGGAAACATCTGTCCCCGGCGTCTGCGGCGATCTGCGGTACACGGTCTGGATGATCGTGAAAGTTGAATCTAGTTCTACTTTCCCGATCATTACGACGCTTCCGACTAAGACTTAATTTTTAATGGCAACATGCGTCTGAGATGATCTGTGTCCTATCGGCGACACACTATTGTTCGCCTTTAATCAGACTTGAAGTAAGTGCCCTCCTTTTTCTGCTCGATTCGCAGAGGATTAGTGGTACGCATGTCTGCGATCGCTTCAGATTTAAATGGAAACATTTGCGTCCTGTGTTAACAGGACAACGCAGACAGCTTCCGATGGTCGCAGACCGTTGCAGATCATATGCACATAAATGGGAATCTAATCATAATCAATATAGTAATAGTAATAATAATAACAACAACAACAACAACATACAGGCAGAAAATTATACGATACGATAATTTTATTTAGGGAGGGAGATAGATTTCTAACTTACGGCCCTGTGGCCATACCACAGAGGACACTGAGAACCAAATGCCTACTACTCTTAACGAATAGTGTACGAAATCTTTTACGTCCCACAGGGTAATGAGCATTGACGGGTTCTCAGAGACGCGGCCGACGGTTTATTGTCATTATCCGCGAAGACTAGAGAGTCTAAACATTTGCGGATGTAATTACAAAGGCAGCTCATTCTCCTTAGTTATTTGAGTGTTGGTTCGGCCGGAGGTTTTGATCGCGCGACCTCCCACACAGTAGTCCGATGCGCAAAACCAAATGGGCCATCGGTCGGCGGTTAGCTAGCGAATAATAGGCCATTTCCGAGTTGCTGTTAGTCTCGGTTTCGAAGTGAGTCTTGGTGCTCAACTATCGAAATGGAAATTAGTTTGATTTGCATAAGAATACGCAACTCATTTCCATTTGAATGGTTGTGCACCAGGACTCGCTTTGATACTGAGGCATGCAGCAACTAGAAAATGGGCTAATATCATTGGTAATCGGTATCAACCTCTGTAATAGGACAATCACATGACTTTCGTAACAGCATTTGCACCCTCGCTCAACTCGGGCGCAAATGATGCTACCCGGGCCACAGATAAACTATATGCCCGACAAAAGAGATGTGATTATCATTATTATCAGTACACAAAATTTGGGACTTCATCCATTTTAGAATGAAATCTCCAAACGTCAAACGTTCACCACAGAACTACAAAGTGAGCAAGTACAAACTCCTCCACAAAAATTCGCGCTAATTCTGGCATTGAAATGGTATCCTCAGTATCTGATTGGCCGAGCGAAGTTGTTTGGCCTCTCTGCTGCCAATCAGAATCAGGGCGGCAAATGCATTTTCAGCCGACGCATTTCCCATTTGGCCCACAAAAGGGCGCGTTTTATAGAGGGCAATTTTGTCCTTTGGCCGCGCGCATTGATAAGAATAACGATTTATGTCATTCCGTTTAAGCTCTTCTTGCGGACAATGGTATTGATGATGACTCGGCGTTAAAAATATCCAATATGGCAGCGTTACCTCACGGAATGCCAAAGGCAACTAACGCCATCATTAAGGCCAAGATCAGTGACGGTGCACAAGCTCCAGAGGAGTTTTCCGATGACCACCCGAAGGCACCGAATGCACAAGCTGGTTACGACCCGAACGCTTACCTCTACGATGCAAATTCGTGGCCCGAGTACGCCATTCACGACTCCGACTTTAACAATTTCCATGCAGTGGAAATGAGCAACATGAATGGAGAGAATACAGACATGCCCCAATGTACAACCAACCTCAACGAATGGGTCCACAGAACATTGCAAGTGAAGGAGGGATGAGAAATCCCGCGGGACAGGGACCGTCCAAAGGAAACCAGGCGGATAGCATGTTTAATGATGACGAGAAGGTAGCGACAGGAGAAGCTCTCATGCAAAAGCCTAACCAAGAGGGTAATGACGAAAACTCAGGGGGAGGGAAACCCAATGATAGCACCGAAGGGAATGATAAAAGTCAGTCACCGGGTAGTGCCAAGCCAGCTGCGGACACTCCTCAAGAAGTCCCCCAGAAAATTGAGCAAAATGCGCCCACGAGCAGTGACCCGGCCAGTAAAACGCAGCAACAGCCCCAGCCATCAAGTGATAATGCCTCGGCTGGAAAGCTGGAACCCTCCGTTGTAAAAGAAGCTGCTTCTCTGCCTCCCAAAGCGATCGCTACATTGGTGAAAAGTCTGGTGGGAAATCGTAAGGTAGCTGGTGAAGCAGAAAGCCCAGGTCAAGTTCAAGGTCAAGTCCAAAAGAACATAGTCGAAACTACTTCCCAGTCTTCCATCCTTGAAGACCTCAAGCCGGCAAAGGAGTTCACACAATCACCTACTCTGCTTCACAAGGTTGCAAAACCAAAGAAGAATTAACGATTCATTTTCTTCCTTTCTTTGATTTGCCACTTCAAAGCCTGAAAACAGGACAAAGAGTCCAGAATGAAGAAAGAAACGATTCCAATTTGGCAAAAAAGGCCAGTTGAACATTTAATTAATTTATGACTAAAAGATCCCAGGACGAAAACGTTCATTGAACTCTTGAAATACTTGTGACGTGAGAGACGTAAATAAGCCTTATAAATTCTCAAAATGGACTGTACGCAGAGAAAGAAAACACTGACAGGTATATTCAATTCTAGGATCGTTTTAATTATGAAAATTTATTTTAAAATATATAAGAATAAAAGCACAATTTCTTCCATAATTTTGTTGGAGAGAAACGCTTTCCTTCTCGTCTTGACACAATACATTTTCGAGTAGAACGGACAGAGTGTAATTTTTACTTCTCTTCTCTCTATAAATAAATAAATAGATTAATTAATTCGAAATAATTTCTAAAAAAGACTTTCAGGTTGCTACAACCAATAAAAGCAATTAAATTTTGCCAGGATTGTTCGTTAGACTTCATGCCTAACTAGTGGAGTCAACACTTTTCGAGTCCATAACCGAGCAGAAAATTCTGCTAGCAGTGGGGCAGTAATTTGGGACACTGAACATGGAAATCAGATCACTTTATCTGGAATCAAATAAAACGTTGGTTTTGAGGAGATGGGCAAACTGCAGTACCCAAAGAAAAAACTTTCGGAAAAGGAAAAGAACTTTAATTACGTGCGGCTCGGTGGTTAGTCTCCTACACAGCCGTTCTTTGTGTGGTAACGCAACGCTATTCCCCACACAAACAAGGAAGAGCGTTGCGTGACCACACAAAGAACGGCTGCGTAGGAGACTACCCGATGGTTAGGGCGGTTGCCTTGAGATCCGGGGATCCCGGGTTCAAGACACGTTCTGACCACTCGTTGAATTTTTTTCTGGTAGTCCCTGGTTCAACTTCTCAGCTGCACTTGTAAATAGCCAACTGGTTTGCCTCCGGCCATTCCAGTTGGGATTCTTAACAGTTGTTGTTACGTTCAGTCGTTTCGTTAATTGTGTTTCATTGGCCCTGAAATGCCCTTATGGGGAGTGGTCAATTAAAGTAAAAATGTAAGTGTCAAGTCTTCTTGCGCTGTAGCACTAATTGGGGACACTGTAAACTGAAGTCAACAAATTAACGCAAATCAATTCTAGGAGAGGGAAAAACCGGAGTACCCGGAGGAAAAGCTCTTGGAGCAAAGAAGAGAACGAACAAACTCAACCCACATATGACGACGAGACTGGGAATCGAACCCGGGCCACATTGGTGGGAGGCGAGTTGTCTGACGCGCCATCCCTGTTCCCCATCAACCTCGTTACCAGGGTCTCTCTCTCTCTCTCTCTCTCTCTCAGCCTCCATTGTCGACAATGGAGGCAGAGAGAGAGACCCTGGGAACGAGGTTGGTTCCCCATACGAACTGAAGCCGAGTTTATCCCGGCAAACCGAGCAAGCCAAGTCGACCGGGATCATACGAAGAGTCCACCCTATCAGTGATGTTGTTGTTTAAGTCCCAGCTAAAGCACTATGCAATCATTTTTGCACCATTCCAAACCCGATCTTTTAACACGTCTTAAAGGTTTCGGGACTTTCGGGAAACGGACCCGAGGGGGCTGTTTCTAGAAAGTCCCGAAACTTTACAGGCCATTTTCGGGTGTCACAATTCCCTTTGTATCTCAAGAACGAAGAGAATTTAATTCGTCAAACTTCACAGTTATTTTTATTTTTGTTACCTTGAAAACGTGTTAAGGTAATTCCTTAGTAATAGAAGTTGTCGTAAGATTTTTTTAAAACTTTTCTCGATTGTTCCCTATATTATGGTGACTCGAAATGTGCAATTAAAAGTAGGTCACCAAGCTCGTTTGAGAGACATAACTTGCTCAAGTTACTCATTTAATCATTGCGCCTTCATCTATCAAGGACAAGTTTATTCCATCGGTTCAGGCTACGTTTTGCACGAACAGGAAGCACAGCTTTGACGTAATTCTTGAAATAACAAAACAGGTGAATTGTGTTGCTCAAAAGGAATAATTTAATGTTTGTTTTATGGCACAGGCACAAGTCTTGAAAAGGCACTGACTACAAATGTTCTTCGGGTGCGTGATCTCGAGGAGACAATTTTGTGTCCACGAGTGATGGCTACGAATACTATCTTTCCTGTAACTTTTTTTTCTGACGTAAATTTTTTGTAATTTTTTTACAGCGCAAAGAAGATGAGTAAGAGAATAAAATTATGCCAAAAAAAAGATAGGTCACCAACCTAGTTTAGGAGAAAACAGAAAGCAAACCAAGCTCGACCCCTCGACAACACGTCTCCCCGATAGCGCGGTTTCACTTTCACAGTCGGACTTAAATCTTCTTTAGCATTATCAAGGCTATCACTCGACTTTTTGTTTTGTGAGAGTCCAAAACGTTTCTTGTTTTGCTCTTTACTGCTGTGCTCTGAAAACGGCCATTCTTCTTTCTAGCGAGCTTTCCCTCACGAAAGGTCGGCATTTTGAAATGTTTTTGGCCACGTTCGATATATCAATATTCACACATTGGTACGAGTCTTTATGGTTAAATTTAAACATTGTTTTGTTTAGAAATATCCGTTGAGACTTGTGAGACAAAGAGCCATGAAATTTGACCATAAAGCCTCTTAGCCATGCCTGAATACGAACGGGGCTTACACTGTGTTATGCGCAGAACAGGATGCGCAGTGCAATACTAGGGAATCACCTTAAAAGATCGGGTTTCCAAAACAAGCGGTTAGCCATTTCACAGATGGCTTTTAGGGCCTGAAAGTTTTTGGGACTTTTGAGAAACGGGCCCCTGGTTGGTGTATTTTAGGTGTATATAAAAGGAATACCGGAAAATTAAAATTAAAAGCATCAAACCAAATCCATGCAAAACACGAGAGAAAAAACGCACAAGTATCCTACGAGGCAAGAAATTCCGTGTGGGGAACACCCCTTGTTTTGTCCCACCCCATTCTTCGCACGGCCAAAACATCGAAAATAGGCCACTTCGGAAAATACCATAATACTCTTTGTTTGTCCCCCCAATTTTGCATAGGCATTGTTTCCAGTTTCTCTTGGGACTTACAATGGTCCCAAGAGAAAACGAAAACAATGCTTATGTAAAATTTGGGGGGACAAAGAAAGAGTATTATGGTATTTTCCGAAATGGCCTATCTTGTATGTTCCCTGCACGGGAGCGTTTGCTACGCATGCTACATTCCCAGAATCCCAGGGACTTGGATTGACAGCGTCTTAATAATAATAACAGTGGAAAACCATTTTGAGCCCCTTTAAAGGAGTGAACCTAGATGTTGTCAATTAAAACAAATTTCCAAGACCAGCACAAGCCATCACAACGTCAAGATACTTTCCACTCACTCACTCTTTTGTACATTTTTAGCATTTTTGTTTTTAGCTTATTTCATTTTTTTAGCATTTTAACATTCTGCTGTTTTGTAGCCTTTATTTCTTTGTAAATTTGTATTACCTATTTATTTCTTATTCAACACTGGGCACCCGTTATAAATATTTATTCTTATTCTTATTATTTTTATTGTTATTTTTATTTTTATTATCATCATCATCATCATCATTACTAATGTCTGCAAAACACGACATGTATTCATTTAGCAAATGCAAACTAAAAATCACCATCACAACTTTTACGTATTCATTGCCAATGGCAATAATTTTAATAAACCTCTTATTATTTACATATATATGCACATTTCTTTGATTTTCTGAAAAAACCCATCACTTTTGATAGCCACAGATATCTTATGGACAAGAACGCACATGTGACAAAGATTATTGTCCTTGCCTTTCATAAAGTTGTGTGATTATACATCAAGTATCATACACTACAATAATATTCCTCGCACATAATAAAACTATTAGCAACGCCACATAAAAGCCACAATATTGGAACTAAAACTTTGACCAATACGGTCACCATTCACATTGTGACATAAAATTACAGAGTAAAAATAGCTTTTGTCACAATTTTTAAGATAGGTAAGGCAAAAGTTTCCCTAAAACTTCAGGAAAAAATCTTACTGTCATTACCACTTGAAATAAAATTCCCATAACTACACATTTATGTTAAAGCCTCACATTTTGAGGTCAGCCTCTGCTTCCATGCCTCCAAGTGCCACTTTTAACAGTGTACGAGTATTTGCTATCACCACAATAACTAATACACACATTTTTAAAGATAACATGAATGAAAATATAATTTTTACATCTTAAGTTACCTGATATATAACTTACTGGGCAAATGAAATTAGCAGGGTTTCCATTGAATCTTAGGGTGTGCTGATTGACTGTATTCCGGAACATGAATACATGGAATAGAAGTTTGAAATCCTTCCTGTTACAGCAATTCACTTTTAAATTGTCGAACACCTGCTAAAGTGCTATTTTAACCCACTGATTCCTGTCAGTGGGGCTAAACAGATTTTACTCTGTCTAACATCAGACCATTTCACTCATCAACTGGAGGCATATTGGGCCACCTGATGAGTGAATGGGTTAAAAATATCCTTTATTATCCTTGTTGCTTTAAACTGCCACATAAATCATAACATTTTAAAATAATAATCACCCACACTTTCTTATTCCGGAATAGGGTCAATCAAGCACACCCTTAGTTTTCAAAAGCTCAACCAGCTAGAGTCTGGTTAGGACAAAATGTACTACGTACAGCAATATGCTTATGCATTCATAACTTGAGAAAACCAGCTTTATATATGTTTCTCCTTCTCTTTTCTCCTTCTTTTTTACAAAACCATACAGTCACAACTCATGAAGAAAATTTAAGGAAACTAAATTTAATTACTACTCCGCAATTGGGTCGTGTTTTATTGGGATCACCCATTCTTGGTCAGTTGGGTGTTTTGGTGTTCTATCGGGGAAAAAAACATTTTCGGTTGGTTTGGATGATCAACTTTTTCAACCGGTATCAAACTAGGTTCAAATGGTAAAAAAAGCATGGGCATTTACCATTGCCATTCATGCAGGCTTTTTAAAGTCAGTCACAGGCTCCAGCCATGTTGTCAGAGAATTCTGGGAATGACTAATCCAAGGAGTTGCCCATTTAATTATGTTCTTTTGATCATATTTGCATGAAAATGTACATTATAATTTTTTAATTAATAATGATAATAATAATTTTTTTAATTAATTAATAATTTCAAAGAAAAACGGTTGGTAAAGTGTTCCATTGGGAAACCTCAACCACTTCAATCTAAACTGGCTGCAGTTGAAACAGTTTATCCCAATAGAACACAACCTTGCAAATAATTACGTATTAAGCCTAAAGACCCTCTCCAGTTTTTGCAACTTTCAGTTAATCCCTTGAAATCTTGGCACTTTGATGTTCTTTTTAATAGATTTTCGTAGAGGAAAACACATGCAATGGAATTGCAAAGATCTCCCTAGGGAAAGCAACACGAACCCCCTAGGGTATCAAATACTGGCCATTACAACAATTGTTGGAATTGGATCAGAAAACAACAAACACAACTATACAACATAAACAATGGACCCTAAATCAGGAATCTTCAGGATTCTGAAGTGAAAATTAGCCAACTTTAAGGTTTTATGAAGGTCATCAGCATCTTCAAGACATATAACAAAAAATTACTTTCATTTTCTTCCCTACTTAAGTGCCGTGCCCTTGTCTTTTTAAAAGGTTGAAATAGCCATGAAGTGATTATAATACTCAAATTTATAATTTGAGATGATGTTGTCATTGCTGTCACCGATGTCATTGCTTAAGTTCTCGAATATGGCATAGTTGCCGTCAATAATAATTAATGAGTACCCTGCTATCAATTTATCAAATTGCATGATGTCAAATACTTTATTGAAATTAATAGGAAAGGGTCAAGTTTTGAAATTTCTCAAAATGGAAAGAGCCTTCAGATGAGCTTGGAAGAACAACTCTCAAAACATAACAAGACTCTCCACTGATTCTAAATCGAACAACAATATCATGCGATTTTTCGTTTATAATTATTAATACACCCAAGAAAATTATCTCAATAATTTCACATGCAAATAATTGTGTTGATGAAATGCATTCAGTTATGAAAAACTCTCATTCGATTTTCAAATAAATTTTATCTAGCGTGGAAAACCTGTGGGAAGGTGGGAACTAAGTGGGAAGCCTGTGGGAAGGATGGGAAAACGACTGGTAGGTGCTTGGGGATGGTCCTAGGTAGGACTCTTTTTTTTCCCACCCTTCCTATGAATGCATTGCACCTTAAACACTAATTGTAGCATCTGAAAATTGAATTTTGTAGGCATGACTCTGTGGAGCCCAGAGACCTGTGGGACACATTATCCATTGAGTACCTAGATAAACGATCCACCTCCCCTGGGGTTCCACATACAGTGTATATCTTATTAGATGTTTTGGTGTGTAGTATTGCTAGGTATTTTTACAAGTTGTGCTGTATTTTGACAAGCATGTTAAAGCAAGTCAAAATACAAGACTTACCGGTAGTGTAGTTACTTATTGGATAGAGAGCACCTAACCGGTGTTACAGAGGTCATAAGCTATTTATTATCCAACTTTTTTTTTTTGCACCAAATTTTTAGCAATTGAATCGTAAACAACTGAGAATGTTTGACAGATTTGAGCGTGCGGGGCAACATGAGCAACTAAACTAGTCAAACCAGTTCTCTACTGTACAATAACCAAGTGTACAAATAACTAACTTTATCATATGGCCCGTATAGCCCTGCACGTGCTTTTATTGTAAAACTATTGGGAAAATTCCCGTATAAGGGCCATACACATTAGCATGAGCAGGCCCGGAAAAAGCCGTACGGCCCTACTGGGAACACGTACTGCTCCATGCGATGCAATTTTAGGGGGTTCCGTCGCTTTTAAACATCCAAGTAATTTAGAGCCAGAAAAGCAAAAGTTTCCCAAGTTTTATCCAGGTTTGAATACTATTCTCTGTATCATTCATGTTTTTTTTTTAAGATGACCAATAATTTATTATTGTTTGCATTAAAAATAGCAAAACTACTTTCGAGAATTTTCGTTTTGATTCTGCCACTCATAATTGTGTGGTTGGCATAGCAGCTTCATAGGGACTCGAGACAATACCATAATTTGGGCTTACTATTGTACTGCTCGTATCCGATCAGATTTGAGTAGTTTTGCTGAACATATTACCAGTAGGTACATGTACAGCTACTACATGTACAGTAGTGGTATTTGAATCAATATTAAACTGTAAGTGTTTCAAGCACTTAACAGGGTTTAAACTACAGGAAGCCAACAGGCCGGAAGAAACAAAACTTTTCTTTTAGCTTGTTTGATAGCTGGCTTTGTGTACTCACAATACATGTAACTATTAAACAGCTATTGTAACCAGACAGGAATGGAAATAAGCCAAAATTAAAATTAAAATTGTTCAGGGGCACAAAATGGCCTTTGTGACATCCCATCTCCCATCAAAAGGCTGTATCTGACATTCCACTCTTTGGAGGCAGTCTAGAGTCAACAATAATTATTACTATTATGAACAAACACAAACATGCTACCGTCTTCTCTTGGCTGACACAGGTGGGTGAGGGGACGATGGCTGTGAGGAACTTGCACTGTTCACTTGCCGGGTTCTTTTTCTCTTTGGTGAGGAATCAGGAGTGGAAGTGCTTGCTGGAGAATTGCTGGCCAACCCTTGAAGTTTGACAAGAGCTAAAATCAAGATCACACTTCCCATTAGGGGTAAAAAAAATCCTCAAAATATATAGCCAAAACATCTTGACTTTGTGCATATCTGGCCTTGGCAAAAGAACTTAAATGCAAAACAATAATATTAATTCTATTGTCATTTGTTCAGGACATGGAGATTGAACTTTTTGCTGGAAAACCATGTATAGTGTATGTCAGGATGAAATTTGCTGTTGGCTCAAACTCAATAAAAGTATTTTTATTTCTGGCATTTCTTGTCTACTAGCTATTCTCTATTTTCGCATTCCCCATAATACACTTTGTTTGCCCCCCAATTTTTGCATAAACCATTGTTTTCAAATGCTCTTGGGAATATGCAGTGTCCCCAAGAGCATTTGAAAACAATAGTTTATGCAAAATTTGGGGGGCAAACAAAGTGTATTAGGGGGAATTCGAAAAAAGAGAATAGCTACATGAAGCAAGAATGTGTACCAGAAAGAATTACAGTGAGAAATACACTGGAATAAGAAGATGACAAGCAGAAGCCTTCTGTTTGCTATTACAGTAAAAGCTACAATAATAATGTTACAATGAACAAATCTGCAATACCTTCATCAGCAGCAGCAGACGATTCCGAGGCAGAAGAATGAGGCTTGGCACTAGTTTCAAATATTTCCTCTGGTAAATTAAATTCTGTTTCGTCATTAGGAAATGGCAAGTTCTCCAGGTCATCCTGTAAACAGAAATATTCCATTTGAAAACTTAAAAAATCATAATAATAAAAAAAGGGTATAATGTTTATATATTACACAAGAAAAGCAGAGAGAAAGCTATTTAAAATATTTTTTTTGTTCCCAGCTTCTTTTCACCAAAGTCCAATCCCAATTGCCACCTTTACAAACCATAGTTAGGTCCCAGATCTAACGCGGTCATAAAACAAAACATCAGTTCGCACACAAATCCTCGAGGAAGCGCCCCAATTTTCCTCACAGCAAGAAGATCAAAGACAACCTTAAAAATGGCCTTAACAAACAACACTTTTTGTCATTTCTGGTGTATTTCTGCCCTCATTTCAAGCAGAGAAACTGCCAAAATAAAATTGTGAAAAATTTTTACGTTGACGAATGCTTTGATTTGCCGTAAATTCGAGAAATCACTTTGTGGCCCAAAATTCAGAAGAATTTGTCTGGTATTTAAAGTTCATCCCTTACCAACGCCTGCAGGTTGTAGAGCTCTTGTAAATGCTCCCATATTTGCTTTGAGGAAATATTTCTCTTCCCAGTCGACGTAGCAAATTTGTCGTGAATACAGGCCATATGAAAGTGACGATTTATACCTGTGAACAAGAAGAAGAAAACTTGACAAAAATTCGAGGGAAGGAAATGAGACAAAACTCAAATCCCTGCCTTACCGACTGGCTTGTGCCCCTTCATGGAATGAAATAAACTAACTTCCAGTTCTGGGGTCCAAACCAAGACTTCTTCAGAAGACGCCATTTTGATTTGTTATCATTACTGCGCATGCGGTTACGCACAACCTGCAGGGAAAAGGTTGTAAATCGCAGGCTCATTCTCTTAGCCGGCGGCAATCGGCGTCGAGGAGAGTGTCAGAAAATGTCGCGAAAAACAGTTAGATCCATTCAGGAACTGGGAGAGTTGTTTACTCATAGAGACGGAGTGGACAATGTGTCGGATAGTAAATTATGGGGCCCTTTTAATCGAATTTTTAGAGTTTCAATGAAGTCCAGTAAGATGGCAGTCCCAAAATCCTTTGAAGCGAAACTGACACGCTGGTTTCATCTTCCCGACGACACCAATGACGAACAATCCATCAAGAGAGCCGAGCTTCAAACTGTCGGTAAGTGCTGTATGTCAAATTTATGTTTTTCCATTGCGTGAACGGGACGAAACTCTGGTTACTGTGTGCCACTCCTTGGTAGTTACCAAGTTGTCATGGCAATAAAACCTGGATTAAAGTGACCTAATGAAACTAGCTACCCTAATCTCCCTAATCTGCACATCATAACAAAATATGCAATTCAAACATAAATTTAATGATTAAAATCAAACTGTTGAAAACATTCAAATTTGCCACCATTCTTGCACATGGCACACTCTGACTTGATCTTCTATCAGTCCTTTTTTAGAGGGGTCCATGTCCGAGATTGGGGGCGGGGGGGAGGCGGCATCTGGAACAATCCCACTGTGACAGCCGAACAGTCCTGTAACTGCAACATTAATTAAGATACTTATTCCAGCATCTACATGTATGTTTACAAACCCACAATTGATTCCTCCTGCCCTTTTGATAGGAAGGGTGTACTGCACACACAGCTGGTCTTCAAATGGTTCCTCATTACCATCTCTAAGAATGATGCCTCTCAAGGCTTTCACAATCCTCAAAAGCTTAAAAAACTTCAAAAAGTACCTAGACCTGGTGACTCAAGGGAGTGAGACTTAACAGATTTTACTCATCATCTTGGGGCATTCTAGGGCATTTGAGGAGTCAGTGAGTTAATATCCAAAGTATCCTTAATATCTTTTGTAACCCTCAAACAACCCACTCATGGAATTCCTGCTATGTTACAATCCGAGGCGAAACGAATCAAATGAATTGTGGGTCTGTGCACAAATGTTGAAGCAGCAGCAGAAGTAACAAAGATACATGAAGTAGTACAGATGATGATAGTGATGATGACAATGACCAGAATGACAATGACAATAACAAGGATTATTATACAACTAGCTTGGTGAGCGGGCAAGATGAACCAAATCCTGCACTGTGATTGGCAACCCGAACGGGCAAGCTTGAGCTATGCTGCCCGCGTGGGATTTCTCGCTTGGTCCCGCAAGATCAAAGATCATTTCTTTGGTGTTTTTTCCCATATAATAAGTCCTTTAGTAACCAAACTTGTTCGGTCAAGATGACTGGATATTGTGTGTTTATGGACCTTAACTTCATCTCGGTCCATAAACGCGCAAAAAAAGAACTTATCCAATATCCAGCCATCTTGACCTCAGGCTTGGTCAATAACCCATGTTTATGATGCTAATAAGGTTTCTTTTCCTTCTAAAGATCTTAATGCAAGGAAATTGTTCTAGCACAGGCTTTCAACATATGTTTGTCTTTCAGTAAGAGTATTTGATCGCTGGACCTGCAACCAAACTTGTTTTAATGCTGCAAGGGCTCTTAAACCACTCAACAATGGTGAAGAAAATCCTGTCTCTAGTATGGATGTCTCCAATGGAAGTAAAGTTCCTGGGTGTGACTTCTGTAGTCCCTTTGACTACACTGCTGCAGGTAATCTTTTAAGTCTAATCAGAATGTGGTTCTCACAATTAGCTGTTAAGAGCTAAGCACAGTCTGGTCGTTAGAAGTCAGTGATTAATGATACTTTTGTTTCACCTTGCACCCTATACAATGTGGCTATATTATGTAATAAACCTTTCTATGCAGTGATCATGTTTAATATTACATTGTACTATTTCAGAAACGACAAAAATATTTTTATGTTGACAGGAATGACATAACGGTTGATCAAGGTACTTCTTGTTTGCCTGGCTACAGTTCCTTGATTCATAAATCAGTGCCATATAGATAAATATAGGTCTGTAACTCAATTGTGTTTGAAAGCACCTACAGTGTATATAATTTTCAGCTACTGTTGGCAATGTTAGGAGTTTGGAGACTTCTTAATTGGCAAATATAAATACATTGCATTTAAGTAAATTGTACACAATGCTAACTCTAGTATTAAAGACATTTTCATTTTTCAGATTTGTGGGGCAGGCTGGAAAATGATAGTGGATTAACAGCATCTAATGTTGCTAAGTACGATGCCTTGCACAGTATGGTTGTATTCAAGGAACATCTACCAAGTCACTGGAATAAGGTACACAGACCAACTACATGTCACTGTTAACAAGTTCCAATGTTCAAAAATGCTTTTTCTGACAAACGTTAACTCTAACATCTTTTAACTTATTTTTTAACTCAATCAAGTCAAGCTATGATCCTTGCAGTTATGAACACAATTTTAGCAATTGCATACAGAAGGCTGAAAAACTGTGTTCACAACTGTGAGGATCATAGTCTCACTTCATCTCATATCCGCAGTCTAATATACATGTACATTTCACATAGTTACATTTTGTCCGTTTTTAACTAAAAAGATGTTTAAAAAATACCCCAGAGTCTTTCTTTTGTTGTCATCATTTCATCTGGAGACATGAACAACCTGCAAAAAGAAATAATTCATGAATCATTGGCTGGAAGAGAGAGTACAGAGAGTGCTAAAAGTGTTGCAAAACATCAGTCAAATTTCTTTAGGCACTGGAAAAGGTGTTTACTCAAATGGGGAGATACTCTATGGATGCAGCCATTCATTTGGCCCACACAACTTCATAAAACGTTTTAGTTCCATCAATTCCAGACTCACCACCATTGCCTTCAAATCTGTCAACAGGGAAGGTGGTTCTAACACCTTCTATTTAATATAAAAAATAACAAGCATGAAGACTTGCTTTGAAATGTGCAGCATCTTATATGCATTCAGATCATTATTTTGTCAATCAATCCATGGATGTGTGCAGAGCCTGCTCAGAGATTTGTTTTTGCTTTGGTGCTTGGAGCAAGTTTGTGAAGGACCGGGAGGGGTTTTCTTGCAAGTACGCTTTATTAGCTTGGGAGTCTTGCTATTTGCAGCCTTGCCACTAAACTTTGACTTCATCGAGAGCCTGCAGGCTAAAACCCCAAGGGCAATTCGTCCATTTTATTTTACAAGGTACTATTTAAGTTTCCTGTTTTATTGCTACAGAAAACCCTTGGCAAATTTCAATGAACAAAAAGCATGGGATGCAGAAACTTCTTTTATTTTGGGTGTTAATTTATGTCTTTGTCCATTGTGCTTTCTTTACAGACAAAGTTAGCTGATATGCTGGACTTGTGTACTGAATGGTTTGGCATCACTCACAAGAACAACTCTCAAGCTATCTATCCAATCATGAATTGGAATTGTCGTGCTCGTGCAGGAGCATCACAACACCATGGACATTGTCACATGCTTCTGGCAGAGAATTTCCATTACGGACAGTGGGAGCAGTTACGACAAGCTGCCAAGCTTTATTCCTGGGAACATCCAGGATTTGATTACTTTGATGACTTGGTGGCAGCTCACAGAAACTTCGGGCTTGCTAAAACCTTTGGTGATGCTTGTGTTTTTGCGCATTTAGCACCTTATTGTGGATATGAGTTCAAGGCAGTATCTTGGAATTTTGACGATAATTTCAAACAGGCAATCAATGAGGCTGTCGAAGCTCTCATTTTTAAGTTTGGTTCAAAGTGTTTCAATTTATGCATTCATTTTCCTCCTCTTGAGAATGGCAAACTTCGAAAATTTGAAGCTGAAGAGGAAGTGAAAAATAGTTGCCTGGAAACAGGTGAAGTTGCTATGCCATTCATAGCTCATCTTGTAGACCGGGGAGGGGTTCAAAGCTCATCATCTGATGTCTGTGGAATGAGAATTTATGGAAGCGCTATAGTCAATGAAGATCCTTTTTCAATTGCTCAGCAGCTAGGTTGGCTGGCATAACATGCTGATTTTTATTAGATATTTCCAGAGTTGCAAGTATGAGACACAAGTTTATTATGTCAAGGCGTCCCCTTACTTCTCTCCTCATTTTAGCACCACTTATACTGAGAAGTGTAGTCAATGAAAATGAAAATCTAGCCTTACTCCTCAAGTAGACACAGATGAACACAAACAGTATCTTGAATCCCAACTTACCAATAACTCAAGCACTCTTTATCAAAATAAGCAAGAATCTTAATACTTGCAACTTGATGTAGATTTTATAAGTATTTTCAACAGTTTTTATTGCGGATTTTATTTCATACGGACATGGTTGTCCAGCATAAATGAATTTGTGATAAAAAATGTAAGAGGTTTATACAAGAAATTATGATAGTGGAATGGGAAAGTGAAATCTTTGTGGCCATTCTGTTTGAGAAAAAAAATATTACTTGCCATTGCACTTCACTATTGAGCAACAATATCTGAAGCTGTGAAATAGATCTTTTAGTGGTTTTTAACTTTCTTTCAAGCAGATTCTTGACATTCGTTTTTCTAGAATTTCATCATGTAAATCTGCAATTTTTCCTTTCAAGGAGTTTTAATGGTCAGGAGTTTATTGTTTTAGTTTATTTATAACTCGGAAATCCAGTGCAGAATGATGCCAGTAGATTTTGTTTTTGAATGAACAGAATTTCTTAAAAAAAAGCTCAATTGACATAAGGAAATGAAAGAGTGTTGTTAATTCAAGACAAAGCTTCGGTGAAATATATTCCAAGTAAAACAAGACAATTAATGAAAACAATTATTTTAATTATTATTGGTCTTGAATACTTTCTTTCCTTTATCTCCCCCCAAAACACCATAAATTCCAACGGGGTGGGGGAGTCCTTGCCCTTAGATTTGGAGCCTGGATAACTTCTAAAAACCTGGCCACAATAATAATTATTGTGAGCATTTGGTGGCATTCTTTGAAGAATGAGTCAGAATACAATCGGTGCATTCTATCATATTTTGAGGATAGCTAGGATCAGGAAGTATTAAAATTGTCTGAACAATCTACCGTTACATTGGTACATGCTTTTGTTACATGCAGACTTGATAATGGAAATGCCATTCTGCATGGTTTACCTAAGAACTTAATTCGAATGTTGCCGTCTGTACAAAACTGTGGAGCTCGCTTGATAACACGGAACTCTAAGTTTATGCAAATAACACCTATACTTAAGGAGCTCCATTGGCTACCGGTAGAGCAGTGCATAATTGTAAAGATGTTATTAATAGTATTTAAGGCTTTAGATAATTTGGCTCCTATACATATAAGTAGCTTATTTGAGCCTTATAGTTCCAGTCGTAGTTTAAGGTCAAGTAAAAAACTGTTGCTCGTTGTTCCTCGGTCTAATCTAAAAGTCTATGGCGACAGGGCTTTCTCTGTTGTTGCCCCAAGGCTTTGGAACGCCTTCCTGTTGAAATTAGGCTTAGTAGCTCAGCCAGTATTTAAAAAAAAAACTTAGAGACCTATCTTTTTAGTCAGACATACCCTACAACTTCTTAATTATTATTTTCAAGTTGAACTGGTCACTTTTTACTTATTTTCATT
>NC_090886.1:4151880-4189380 GCF_036669925.1 Montipora capricornis | reverse complement strand
GAATGCCCTGCAATCACACCCAAAACAGTAACGCCACAAGGGGGAATGCTAGAACTCTAATGGCCTACCAGCAGACCATGATGCCATGCACCCATAAATGCCAATGCTATGCCAAGCACTGAGAATACGAGCTCTCAGTCGTTAACTGAGTTAAATTATATTTAATTATATTTAAGTCACTGTTGAGTTTTTGTGTTTTTTAATTGCAAACAGAAAATTCAACTAAACCACAAGGATCACGTACAAATTGTTCATCGGAAGGATCACCCCGAAAGTGGTACAGTACAGCTGTATGTTGATCATTGTTGGTGGTGTGTGAAGACTGAGGTTTTTATCAATAACTTGTACCTAGTGTCAGGACATTCCCCTTTAAAGGACTGAAGTAGTACTGACATTATATTGGTACTATCAAAGGTAGGCTCGAGTACCAGCCATTTTGCGAATGCGGTTAACATCCAACTCCCAAATATTATGAACGGCTGGCTCACTGGTCAGCATCGTTTGTCTGTGATGTAGCACCTGTCACAATTGTATTTTGTACTTGGCAGGCAGGCAACTTTCTGATTGGTGGAAAATACAATTGGCCATGGTGTGCGTGAAGGAGCGCGGGCGCACAAAACAGCTGGTCAGTCGAGCTGAGCCTTGAGGAGGAATTAAGTGGAATTTCGGGGGAAAAGAGCCAACACAGTGAATCCGAACATGATGTTGAGTTGAGCTGAAACTGTGTCAAATTTTTGTTTTAATAATTAGCTCTATTGAAAAGCTACACAGGTATAGTGTACGTCATGATTTTGTACAAAAAGTAAAAGTTATTTACAACAGTGAGAAACAAAACAAAAAAATGGTACTTTATACTTCTTTTTGTCAGATATTGCGTTTGTGTTTCACAATTTGACTTTCCCAAAGGAAGACCAATCACTTCTAGAAAACACTCAAGAGTATGTCATTGATACAGGTATGATGTTATTTGTGACTTAACCTAGATTTATACACTTAGATGATGACTCGGGGGAGTATTCGACCGTTATGCAAACCCTCCACTGCATCTCAGGTTTGCATAACTGTCTCAAATTCTCCCATCTCCCTTCGTGAGGTGAGATGAGGCTATGGAAACACCGAAAAAGTCCATTATTGCTTGTATAAAATATTTCTCAAAGATAATTCAACAAATGAAGGAAAATGCTGGTTTTCTTACTTCTTGATTGAAACAGATTTTCTTGACACACGCTCATGTTTCCTACCAACCAATCAAAATGCATGTCTGACAATACATACATGTTATGTAACCAATCAAAATTTGTGTGATGTCACAGCCGTGTTTCCGTACTGTCATCTAAACACAGCTATTGACAAATGAGAGTCCACATACTATCCTAATTATTTTATAAATTTCGTTAAAAAATGGATGTTTCAGTTAACTGAGGTATTATATTACAACAAATTGTTTCTAGAGGAGGAGGTCTCTGAAGATGAGGATAATGTCTCTTCAAAAAGACCACATAGTGAGGTACGCTTTTCATGCACATGAATTGATAAATAAAGAATGGAATGTGCTTTAATAGCCCTTTTCACGGTTAGTTTTTCTCGTTTGCATTACAATATAATCTAGCATGTATGTGAGGCAGTTTCGGGCTATTTTGTAGTTTTAACCTGAAATTGCCTCACATCCATGTTAGATTACATTGTAATGCAAATAAGAAAAACCAACCGTGAAAAGGGCTATTGTACTGTCATTGAGCATTCAATTACATGTACATGTAAGTGGCTAGCGCCTGAAAAAAGATGTAAGAGGCATGAGCTAAATGCCTTTAATTTAGGGCTAAACACTCTTTCTGTTCCAGCTATATACTTGTAATATTCTAAACACCTCAGTCACTTGCAAGTAAGTATCAGTTTAGGGAATCTGAAGGAATCTATACTGTAGCCGGAGCCAGTACCATTAGGTCTTGTACATTTTTGGAAGTTGTTCCCTAGATTTGTTAGCTCAGATCTTTAGCTTTGTCAATTTTTTAAAATTTGCTCCACCTATTTCATCCAAAAAAATGATAAATGGTAATTAATTTTAGTAAATGGCAGACCCTGCAAAGAAACACTCATTTGTCACTCAGCATCAAGTAGATGTGAATGCATTTTAACCTCCCCAGTTTATTAGCAGGTACATTTAGAGCTCATGGTACATCTTTTGCTGGGAAATGAATGAGATTTTAGCAACAATTTATCCTGAGTATTTGTTATTGTTTGGTTAGACTGGTGATACAGATGAAGGGCCAGCTACAAAAAAGAGGCATGAAGAAGAAAGAGGGACTTTAGTTGAAAAGGAACCAAAAATGGTGGCTCATAACTCTATTGCAGATACTTTGCTTTGCAGTATCTGTCAGGTAACAATGATAAATAAGATTTGTTTATTTTACTATGCTGAGACTTGGTACAATGTACATTGTATGACTGGAAAAATTGTTCATTCTGAAGAAAGTGTTATCCAGCAGTCAAGAATGATAGCAAGTGAAGAAGGGAAAATTGGGAGCCCATATCAAAGTGGATGGAATTTGTCTATTATGATGACAACTGTATAGATTATAAACCCTTAATGGGTCAATAATGATCCATTATAAGCCCCACAGGGAGTCCCCATAGGCTCCGTCTTACAACCCTTAAATGTTCATAATCTTGTAGCACATAAAAGAGTCCACAGAGTATTTGCAAAGAGCAGCTCATGGCATGGGTTTTGATAACTTTTAAAGTAAATGACTGAGCTAATCAATGTAAGCGGCAGTCACTGTTGTGTTTTACAAGGGCTCGAGTGAAAATCAAGGCCGATTAGCCGGCAGTGAGAGGCATATTTCTGACAAACAGACGGCGGTGTAATGTTGGTGACCAGCTTCTCATGAAACCCCTGCATGGAGTTCCCGTTGTTGTGGTTGTCCTCTGTGGTATAAATTATCATGGTTGGGAAGGGTTAATCTACAGAGATATTAGCTACACCAAGCTACTCTAAAATCTGAGGGTAAAGAAAGATGTGATGATGATGATGAGGGAGGTTCCCCATTGACAAGTAAAAATGTTTGACATTAAACAAAGTAAAATGCAAAAGTACCCGTAGGTTTGTGAGGGGAAAGGGTTGGAGATCATCTTTATAATAAATAAGTGATGGCCCAAAGTGGGAATTGAACCTACTATCCTTCACACTCTATCTGGATAATCTAATTCTCTAATTTCTCAAATCCCATAATACACCTTGTTTACTCCCAAAAAAATTTGCATAGGCATTGTTTTCGATTTTCTCTTGGGATATCTTCATGTTCCAGGAGAAATTACAGACAAGGATTATGCAAAATTTTGGGTGGTAAACAAGATGTATTATGGAATTTGTAAAATAATGAATAACATGGTCATTGGAGACTATGCACACAGATAACCCTTCGTAACCTCTGAGAGTTTCTTCAATAATTCTGCGACAGTGATTATAACATCCCGCTACCATAGAGCTTGGAGGATTGTGGGTTAAAACCCTATTTGAGATTCAAAACTTTCCGAGTTCCAGTTGGTCATCAGAATTATTAATGTTCACTATAATTATCATAAAATAAATATTAATTTTGACAATAACCATTCTTTTAATTATTTTTTTAAGGATATCTTTCATGATTGTGTGAGGTAGGTTTAACAATTAATTTTATTAGACTAGATTTTTGTATAGTTCAATAATTGAAAGTTGCAATAAATTATTTATTGTATAAGGCCATAAATCAGAGATGAAAAACAGTTAAATATTATTTTTAGTGGGCTATGCTTCTAAATTGACCATTTATGGCATGCATATACTATTTGATGAATATAATTATGTGTGTTATAGGTGGAGTAAATAAATGACGGCTTAACCCACCACTCCTCAAACGCTCTAGGACACCTTCAGTTGACAAGTAAAATTGTCTGGCATTAGACAAAGTAAAACCTCTCAGGAATTAGTGGGTTAATATGTGGCTCCTAAATTAAATGAGAAACTTCTATAAGCTGGCAAGTCTAAAACACAGGTCACGGGTTACAGATAAATAAACAACACCAAGAATGTCTCCCCACTGTAATAACTCTAGAAAAAAGTTGTTTCAAGTCTAGGGGAAACTATTGACTTAAATGTTCATCAGTAGCCTTGTCAGAGAGTTCTAGTGTTGACCTGTGAAATGAGACTTGTAGTTTAGATCCCTGGGTGGGGGGGACTTTGCATATCAAGGGTGGGGATGCTCATGGGAAATTTTGAATTAAACCCCTAACGGAGGCCAATCTGGGCATGGCCCAGGCTTTTTTAATACCTTAAAGAGACCTCATTTACAACATATTAAATTTATATTTTTATATTTCTTTGCGTACAACCCTAAACGAGACCTTCATGGCTACATGATGGTGTTTTTGCCCAAAACACCCGAATTGAGATCAAAATCTGAAATTTACACCGCTATGTGAGATGACAAGCATCCCTGCACCTTTCATATGTGAGTTACACCCTCCCCCCAGGGTTTTTTGGTTGCACACTTTGGCAAAACCCTGAGACAAAGCATTATTGTGCAATTGCATAATACTTTCCTGTGAACATTGGCTCCAAAACCACTTGGTCACTTAAGTATTCTGTCTCTAATTTATTTGAATTGAACATTGCTGCATCTTTACTACCAATATCAAATCAAAGTATTTTTTTCTTAGTCTTCAGCCATGTATTCACTCATTTTGTGCAGCGTGTTATTCACAATGGATGGATCGCTCCAGTGATTGTCCCAGTGTAAGTCATACTGCTCCTTTAAGTCAGTGAGTCTCATTGTTTATTGTGCATTTTCTACATGGATATACCAAGAAAAAATGAACCACGGTTATCAGATTTCCAGCATTTGCATTAGCTTGCTGGACACAGGGTATTAGTTCATATACCTGCTGTACCTAATATGGTCAAGGAACGCGTCACTAATAAAGCGAGCTGAAAACGTTTTTACAGCTTTGAGAAAAAATAGCCAACAAAAGGCGTTTTGGACTGGAATTGACCAAGGCAGAAATCGATGCTTTAGTGGAAGAGTTGTTCATCCTGGAGTTTTTAATAAACAATTAATCTACTCAGGCTTGCTGGATATAAAATGATTATAACCAACTTGGCACTATGCGCCTCATTGGTTATCTATCACTTCACATCCAGCGTGCTCCCGTGGAATAATCATTAAATAGAGCGGTTTTCAAGTTTTTTAATTAGTGAATTCCTTTTGGTTTTGCAAATTACTTCACTCAGTGATTGGTTCTCGTGCCACTTTTTCAACCAATCAGAAGTGAAACCAAAACCAAATTGTGGCTCACACGTGCACATTTCCCCACGCTTTGCGTCGGCTACGTGTGTAATTACTTCGACTCTTGATTGGTTTACTGGATTGTCTTTGTCCTTTTTGATTGGCCAAAGTAATTACTTTGGTTTTGGTTTTACGACACTCGATTGATATGCGCTCTAATGAATAATAATAGTGATTACAATAATACTAATAATAATAATAATGATAATAATAATAATAATAATAATACTTATTAATAACAACTGCATGGCTAAATGGAGTTAGGGTGCCTGGGATATGTCCAGAGGCTTCCACTGGAGGCCAGCCAACCACAGCCCCTTGACCAATGAATGCTCCCATGGCCAGCAATTCCCACAACCCCACCATGAGATCATATGCCAGGCATCCAGGGAACCGTCACACTGATAAACAGTGGAAGTAGGGAGGAAGGGGGTGGGGGGGAGAAGCAAAAGGCCAACTGGACAAGCATTGCACAAAGTGGCTGGAAAAATGGCCGTTCAATTTCCATGTGTTTAAGGGACTGAATGAGCATGTGGCTGTGTCAAACACCGCTTACTGCTCTTTGATGATTGGCCAGCCCATACCACTACCACTATCTGTTGTTAACTTTGTTAGACTGCATTTAACTGCATAATAGTATTGTTGTATTGGTTGAAGTGGCCAAACGTTTTGGGGATGCCATACAACTTGAAACTTCTACTGTATGTTTTCTTGCTTGTGTTGTAAGTAAAGATGGACAAGGAGAAACGGTTTAAGTCAATAGGTATTTATTTTGTAAATGAGAGAATACACCAGAATATTTTGCAGCTCTGCCGTTAGACAGAATTCAAAATCTATTAATATTAAGTATCAGTCCCAGGGCTTGTGGGTTAATTATTGTCGAATATGACCAGCAAAAAATTGGTCAACCATGATGGGCTTTAAAAGATACAGTAAATCTATTAGCCACTATCAAAAATAACATAAGCATTGTTTTACATGTGTATTATTTTTCTCTTGGGACTTACAATGGTCCAAAGAGAACTGGAAACAATGCTTATGCAAAGTTTTCGAGAGCAAACAAAGAGTATTATGGTATTTTTGATAGTGGCTCATTGTATTTCACTGGGAGTGGAATGAAAATTTTGCCTACATGTAGTTCTTTCTTGGCTTTTTTAGTGTCGGAAAAGAGTTAAAAGAATAAGCAAAAATCATATAGTCAACAATCTTGTGGAGGCTTTCCTTAAAGAACACCCAGGCAAGTTAATAAGACGGTTATTCATTCTTCTATCATTTTGTTGTTGTTGTGATATTCAGTTCAATTATTTTAGCAATTAGATTATGGAAGTGAAAAGGATGAAAAGTCACGGTGGTTTAGTGGTCATCAATCGTGCCTCCTACCTCTGCGACCCGGGTTCAACTCTGGCCTTGGGTCGTATGTGGGCTGAGTTTCAGTCAATCTCAATCTGACTCCGAGGGTTTTTCTCCGGGTTCTCCGGTTTTCCCCCTCATCAAAATCGACTCCCGGCCTATTCCATCAGGCTGTGGTGCTGTGCTCCGAGGTCATACATGGGTCGTGTTCAGGGGCCGAGCGCCTAGCCGGCAGCACAGCTCCTTCGGTCCAACCTCGTTGAGCTGCGCCCTTAGTAATTCAGTCTCCGACTGCGAGAAAGGGCGATTAGCAGGTCAGATATTATTATTATGTTGATCAGAAACATTAAAAATTTTGATAATTTCTTTTCCAACTGGCTTTAGAAAGGTGCCGATCAGATGAGGAAATGAAAGAAATGGATTCTAGGAATAAAATTACTGAGGAAATGGTAGGTGTCAGGGAGAAGTAAAACATGTCAATGTATATCAAACGAATGATTTCTGATATTGTTTTTTAGAATAACAACAAAATCCTGAACATCTAAAGTTATAAATGTTATTTTGATTTATTCTCAATTTTTGGAAATGCAGCTCAGACCAAAACGTGGAAGAAGATCTAGTTCTTTTGGCTCCTCATTAGATGATTATGACGATGCTGATAATGATGAAGATTCTGAATATGACAGCGAAGATGACGACGAAGGTCATGAGGACAGTGATTACCTTGAGGATGACGAAGATTCAACGTATATATAATATATATTGCTTTTTTTCTATTATACAGTGGTGATAATGTTTCTTGGGTTGTCATAAAGTGACTAAAAGAAATCAGCAGAATTGGCTCCAGATAGACTGTGCACGGCACAAAACATCCAGCCTGAAGCACTGAGGAAGCTAATGGACCTTAGACACCGGTGTCCATGTTGGTCAAAGACAACAGAGATTGTACCCCAAGCCTCTAGTTGATGTGACTGGTAGCAAGTTCATAGGGTGCAAAACAAAAGTTTTTTGTCCCTCGGGACTCAAAATAGTCACCATGTGAAAATATCCACTGGCCACTTGGTCTGAGCTCTGATCCATGGATCAGATACACAGGAACTTGACTACCTTCGCTGTTGCCTTTAAGGCAACATTAATTAATTTAATAATTTTTCTGAAATCCCAGTTGAAAGTCAAGTGGAATGGTCCATTTTTTTGGGGGGGATCTGTCAAAAGCAGTGTCAGGCCTTCTTTTAAAAGTGATCCTTCTACTAAATCCCAGACTCAAAGTTGGGAACTTTTTACGTAGCAGTTTCATTGTTGTTAATTAGTACATGCATATTGGTTTTTTTTTTCAGAAGTCCGAGAATTATAGCTATAGCAGAACCTGCTTCTTTTGGGAGTTTCTTTGGGTTTGCCTCGTCAAGGTAAGTTCGTAAATCTCAAAATGTATTAGGCCAGGAGTCCCGTCCAAATAGAATTTTATTATTATTGTACTGTTCCTGTGGATAAAAAGTGAACTTGGAAATATTTGCAAGTGAAAGTAGAAATCAAGCTTAGCTGAGGTAAATCCTTTCTTGAAAGCCAAAAAAAATTAATGCATAAACTATGTACTTGTAAGGCTGCTGAAAATATTACAGAAAAAAACTTGTGTACTGTCAAAATATAATTATTTTGTTCATTACATTTCAGTGGAAAAATACAACAAATTTGTGGAAGCACTTAGAGGCAAAACTGTTTCAAGTTTAGAAATGGAAGATGGAATAGGCCATTTCCGAGTTCATGTCTGCTCCCTCTTCAAAATGAGTCTAAGTGCGAAGTTTTTCTTATGAAAATTAGTTTTCATTTATATATAGAGTAGAACTAATTGCCATGACAAAAACTTTGCACTCGGACTCGCTTTGAAGAGGAGGCAGATATCAACTCGCAAATGGCCTATTATTTTAAATGTCCTTTTGTCCCTGTTTTCAGGTTCCTCTAAGAGCAAGATGCTGAGTCAATAGGGTTTTTTTCCTATTTTTTTAAATATTCCAGGCCAATTCCCACAAACTGCAGGTTGTGTCCTGGATACATCACTCCTTCTCTTTCTCCAGCAACCAGTGCTGCCAGTGCGAGTGAAGGTACATTTGTAAAGCCATTTTCTGAAGTTTCCTTTACTCAAAGTGGTCTTATTTTGTCAAACGGTGACTATAATTAAAGACTCTTTTTTACTGTTTAATAGATGACCAGGAGTGTGTTATCGGGTTTAAAACCACGAGGCAAAACCAAGTGGTTTTAGATTTAATGAAACATGATGTGCGAGTTTTTTGACCGGCTTCATAGACATTCCAAAAAAGGCGTGTCCCTCTGGAGTCTAAACAAGGTTCAAATTGTGAGAGGAATAATTATATTAGCATACACGAAAAACAAGCCGGGCCTCATTACTATTTTCTAATATATGAAAAATTCTAAGGAGGAGTGTTTTATTTGGTTTAAAGCCCATGCACATGACGTTTTATTGGCAGGTGCTATTCATGATAGGCTGTCAGGCTCATGAATAATTATTAATAAGTTCTTAAAAATAAGATTAATACATTGAAGTTTCTGCCATTGATGTGAGACAACAGCTTTTGTAAATCTCTCTGATTTCTTGTCTTTTTGAAGGCATTTGTACACACTGTAATTTCAAATCCATAGTTTGACACACTGCATATATTAGACTTAAGAGAGTCTATGGTTTGATGGGGGTTTTCCAGGTAAATATAAATACCACTAATTTTTCTCTCATAATTGGAAGCCGTGCTAAGCTGAACTGCACAACAATGTAATGAAGAGTGTGAACTGCAGGCTGCAGATCTTTGTTTCATCATAGCTGAAACAACCCAAACCTTTACTAATGCTAACATTAGGCCTAAACAGTATGCTTTACATAATGTTTAAGGTTACCTTAAAGTTTCTAGTTTTTTTGTAGAGGTTTGGGTTGTTTCAGTCACGGTAAAGAAATGATGTGCGTCCCTAACCTGCAAACTGCAACCTGCACTTTACATGCTCTGACAAGGTAATTAAGTTTTGTAGCATTTACAGTTCTTTACTCTTAACTCCAAAGTATGTACTAGGCAATTTTTTTATTGGAGTTGATTAGACAGATGACTTAACAGACCAGGGGAGGATTGGTTGACATCACTTCACATTACACTCTAATCAGTTAAGTCTGTTGAAATATAAGTGCTACACGGCCAACGTTTGCAAAAACGTAACCCTTCCTTGTACTTGTACATGTTCATTGCCGTGGCTTTAACATCTTCAGTTCCCATGGCCTGCTCCTTTCTGATCTTGTGGCTCAGTCGGTAGAGCAGCGGTGATCTAACCCGAAGGTCGTGGGTTCAATTCCCACCCTGGTCAAAGTTTTTCTCTGTCCCTGTGTGGGCCCATTTCCATCAGTAGGGCTAACGCTCACATGGTTCATATGGGGTAGAAAACTAGCACTTCACATTACACTCTAATCAGTTATACATGTTAAACACTTTGTATCTTCAGAAGGAAAATGTTTCTTTCTCTGAGGTCTTGAAAACATGGTCAAAGATCCATATTTCATAATAAGCAGAGTTTCACAAATCACTTTCCAGGCTTGAAAAGTTTCTGTGGCTTTTTAGAAACAGAGCCCAGGTCAGAGGTTAGAAAGGTGTTCATGGTTATAATTTGGCCATAGTAAGGTATTTGGTTAAGATTTCATTATAGAAGTCAAAGTTTCTGAGCTACAATAATCCGCAACTTATGCATTGATTTTGTTTTCTGCTATAATCATAAATTATTATTCTCAGAGGACCCTAGGCCATTTAACCCATTGACTCCTGGGGGTTCCCTATTGACGAGTAAAATTGTCTGGGGTTAGACAGAGTAAAATACTAAATCTGGGCGGTTTAGGCTGGTAATTAGTCGTCAAAGGGTTAATAATTTTTCCTGAAAAATACTCAGTTATTGCTCATGGAAGGACTTTGTATTACCAGTAGGTACAGCAAGTTGCAGAGTGCCTCCAGATTACACATGTACACCGGATCAAGAGCATGCATTATGCCAGTGCTGCGTCCAGCCCATGCCGAAGACCTGGTCTGGCACAACTCCTTTAGAGACTATCCCTCCACAGAAATGTAAGTCATCATATAAAGACAAAAACAACATTTTGCTTCACAGTTTGGAAGAAAGGTGTGCACAGCAATAAGTCAGAACAATCAGGCAATAGATAACCAGCATAGAAATTTTTAAAAGCTTTTTACATTCCTCTTAATTATGCCACTCTTGCTGTTAGCCCTACTTACATGTATAAAACAGGGTTGACTGTGGAGATACTGCCCTTGACAACCCAAGAATTTCAAATGTATCATATATAATGTTGTAATAATCATGTTTAAAGCTTTGTGCCTGGCACGAGTCTTGGTTACCTGCTTAGATCAAAACCATTGGACCACTCATTCAACTTGTTATTTTGATACTTTGATTTTACCCAATTCAGCAAGAAACTCCATCAAAGTGGTTAGTACAGTTTTTTTAAATTCCAAGTATCCTCAAGTCTAACCAAGCCTTAAAGACACAATTATGTGACACCCAAATGGAACTCAGAAAAATTCGGAGTACCAGATGGGATGTGAGGCCAGGTATGGGAGTTTGGTCCAATTCAAACCTTTATAACTCATAAATGTGGCTATTTAAATGCAATTTAGGCTAAGTTAAACTCTAGACAGTGTGTGCCAGCATTGTCCAGTTCAGTACATTAGGGTTGGTCACGATGAGTTTAACTGCGTCATACTGTCACAATTTAATTAAGCAACAGAGAAACCGGTAGGTGTCATATATTTTCTGTGTTTCATGGCTGATACAATCATACTAATATCATAGCTTGATGTATCCCCAAGTCAGTGTTAAAACAAGAATTTCATCTCTCCATAGTTGTAAAGATATGTTAATATGGTGAGGTCATAAATAAAGAACTTATTATTCTCTGCTACATGTATCAGAGGTCTGTCTGTAGACCTTTGAGAGACCTGTTCTTGCAAAAGAAAGTTTATTGACGCACTCTAGACCTACAGGGTAAAGCTGACTATAATATATGTAAATTGTTTATTGAGCAGGTAGGAAAGTTGTATCCAGTCAACGTGGGTCGCTTTACTCTAATTGCCAGACCATGACTTTGTAAAGGAAAAGTGATGATTTACCATAATTATGTATTCAATTAATAATTGCCCTGGGCACTTATTAAATTTTTGGACCTTGGGAGTGGCCGCTTATTCGAGGTTAGGTGCTCATTTGAATAAATACGGTACTCAATTCTTAGTTGGGCTAACTTAAAGGTCATTTTTCAATGCCTCATTTACATTTATCCGATTAAATCTGTGGTGACTTTCTAGGACTGATTTATCAACAATAAAAACACTTTTTCAAGTGAACTTATGCTGTCATAATTTATGAAGTCTTTGAAAATATGTAATTGTTTTGTTTTTCTTTAAGGTACAATTTGTTCCAAGTACTTCTGTCACATGTTGTGGGGATGTCAAAAGACTGGTTGTCTGGGATGTCTTAATAAGTTTGCAGGTACATGTTCTTTGATTTCAGCGTAGTTGCTAAGATGAGAAATGACTTAAAATGACCTAAAATGAGGTACAACGGTATCTAAAATGACCTAAAATGAGTAGGTCATTTTAGGTCATTTTAGATCATTTTAGGTCATTCCTTATTTTATTTATTTTATTAACTTTAAATGGGTTACAATAAAATAACCTTTAATAGTATCACTACCTTTATTTGCTCCTACTTTTAATTTTAATTAATTTTATTTTATTTTTATGTATTAGATTTTCAATTGAGTGAAAACAACCTTGCATTATTGATCAACAACAACTTACATGAATCCCAAATCCTGAAGGTGAGAATTAAGTAATTTAAGATGTTCATGAATGCGTACATGTATGCTGCATTAGGGTGCGGTGTTCCAATTTTTTGCTCATTTTGGAGAGTTTTCTGGGTTTTTTAGACTTTCGTTTTAATAAGCATACACTGTCGAATTGTAACTTTTTTTGTAATTTTGACATTGAAGTTAAAAATTCTCCAAAAGACTATTTTTCCCCTCCGAAGTGAAGCTACATGATTGTACATGTAGGATCAATTTATTGGGGTTTAATTGTATCTTGTAAGGGGGTCTGGGAGTCGTGCAAGCACAATTCCATTCCTTTTTATAAACTAGGAGTTTTTTTGAGATTTGGCCTTTTGCCTTTGTAATCAACAGGATTATCTGACGGAACAAACCGTAAGCAAAGAAGACTTGTTACAAAAGTGTCTGGAGAAGTTGGACTCCAAGGAATACAGAACAATTGGTTGGTTATACCTAGATCAGGGAGTAAAACAATTCTTGTAGTGGAGTAGTGGTGTTGCCGTTTGGACAGCACTCTTTATGCCTCAATATTAATTGTTTTTGTTTTATTGATCTTAAAGGGATATTGATGGGCAGGTACAAAACACAGGTCACAGATCACAAGTCATTGCTTTACAAATACAGAAAAAAACCTATAACCATTAACCAATGCTAACATTAGGCCTAGGGGAGGGGGTGGAGGGCATTTGAGGTGTGATTGGCTTTATGAATGTTAAGGATTCTTTCTGTATCGGTAAAAAAAATGTCCTGTAACCTGTGTTTTGTCCCTGCTAGATATTGACATTAGCATAGATACAGTCAATTCAAAGAAAAACAAAGAAAATGTATTTGAAAAATACAAAACAAACCATAAAGACAAAAAGGCAGCTTTAGCCATAACTTGTGGGCATTTTTAACAAAACAAAATATTCCACTTGCACTTCTTGGATATAAGATGATTATAGCCAATTCGGTGTGTTGCATTTCGTTGACTATCTACATGTATCATGTCATGTCCAAAACATGCTTGTTGAATAATAAATATTATAATCATACATCAGACTCACTATGAAAAATCTGATTGGTCGAGAGCCTTCGGCTTCGGCAGATAACACAAACCTCGGTTTTGATAATTCATGATATCATGCTCAACCTCATCCAATAATTGTTTATTGTTATATGTGGTAAGTTTTATGTTTGAGGCGAATGGCCAGGCTCCCATTGATGGCTGCAGTGCCTGCCAGACACCGACTAATAATCCGTCACACAACAACAGTTCACCTCAAATGGGGGTGCTAAGTTTATTGACTACCAGCATGTGTCTACCACTTAGTGTCATTGTTTGTCACTACTAGCTAGCTTGTGGTTGTCTTAAATTCATGGTTTCTTTCATGGTTCATGGTTCATTTATGGTTGATTTATTTCACACTATTTACATAACATTAACATAGAAAGAAAAGGATAGTCACAACACATGGTAAACAAGATAAAATAATTACAGTACAGGTTATAAAATGTGTCTGGTGGTCAAAGTAGCGAAGGCTTTCTAGTTGACCACCAACTAGCATCACCCGTATAATATTTGTATTTTCCACATGCCATTGCTGTGTTTTTGACTTGCTAGTCCCCATGAAAACTTTCAACACAATTCAAGTAATCTATAACCTGTTTACTTGATGTTGCTTGTTTCGGTCATTGTAGTGAATCCATCAGACACAGCAATGCCCTCAAAGTAGGAATCACTATCACTGCATAAATATCCGTCATACCACAAACTGCAGGAACTTGTTCATATTAAATTTTTGTGCTGACAATTACTAAATTCAATTTTGTATTTTCTTAGATGGAAGATCACATAACCTTTGTTCCTCCTCAGTGGTCTGCTATAAATGTGGATTGCGGAATATTCAGGAACTTGCCTATCAGTTCCGGCGGGACATTCCTAGGGATCAATTGCCTGGTTAGTCTCAAATTCCAGTAGGGCGATAGGGGACTTACCTACAAGTAACTAATCGTATATTTTTGTCAGGCATGAAAAAAGATCCCCAAACTAAGCATCGTAAGAGCACGGGAGACTTACATGTGCTAGAGTCTTTGGTACTGGGAGTGCTAATGAGTTGTGCGGTAATGTTTCTGTACAGATTCTGTCCATTCCCGAACTGATTGCTATTGGGGGAAAAACTGTCGGACACAAAGAACCAAACCTCTTCATGCAAGGTAATAATGACTTGTAATAGTTTGCATTACAAGATTTTATGTTTAACCCATTGTGTCCTGTCCCAAAAGCATGATTTCTTTAATTGATTAATGCACCCTCTCCTCTGTCCACAGGTCTATCCTGTCAGACACTAACAAAAACCGTCTTCATGTTTTAATTTAATGTTAATAAATTATTCAAGTTGTGTGTTTCTTTTAGGTTTCTTGGTATAAAACTGTAGAAATTACCCTTAATGATTATTTTTTTTTGCTTTCTCCCACAGTCGCTTCAATCACATATGTGAACAGACACGATTTACGTAGCAGCTGTTGTCACTTGTTTTCTCATCCTTGGTTTCTTTTTAGTGCCATTTTAGCTATCATTGTGATCCTCTTTTTATTTCCTTGGAAAATTAATGATGTTCCTCCCTACTGTGAGAGAACCATCCCTGTCATCATTAGAATTTCCTTTCGTGGATCAAATATAAAATGTACCGGCCTTGGTATCTACCCCGCTACCAACATTTTTGTCTAAGCATGGACACGTGACAGGAAACATGCTCTAATTGGCTGCAAATGTGACAAGTTTTGTCTTCAGTCATTCGAAGTTTGAGAGATGCTCATGCTAGTTTTCCTAGGATGGCGGCAAGACTGGACGTCAAGGACTTTTTCTAAGAAATTGACCCGAATTTGATAAAGTATGCTTCAAATACTTTCAAACTATCGCAAGCAAAAGTTTCAACTATTTGCTTAATGGCTGCCAAACTGAATGTTCAAAAAAACATGTTTTTCTGTCATGTGTCCACACTTAGATGAAAACGATGGTACCAGCTTTTGCAGCCTGAAGGAACATAATTTTATGGGTGTGAATCAGTCTTTGCCCAGTTATTTAATTAAAACTTCCAAGAAATGTAAAACTGGCATTTGTGTTGACTTTGCTTTCTAATTAGGAAATTACATGAAGAATAAGCGTAGTTATTTTTTTTATTTATTTACCAGATAGTCTCTTGTGTTACGTAGAATTCAATGACATGATTGACCATAATTATGTTGTCCCTTTGAATAATAAAGCTAACCTTTTGACATCATTTGTTGTCATTTTTGGGCTTTTTTAAAATTAATGTATAAGTTAGCATCTTTTCAGTTGTAATACATGTGCGGGCTATTTTCTAAGTTTCGCATCAACTTCTGGACACAAATGCTTTCAACTGAAAATCTTTGCAGCACAACAATGCAACAGCATGTCACACATTCCAACCCCTTTTGAAGGAAAATAGGGGGTATTTTTTAGTGCCAAAAGGTGCTCACATGAGCACCTAAGGCTCAAGCCTGTAGAGGGGTCTGGGGTTGACATCATTTTTTTGGTATTCTGTAAAGTAGAAATACTTCTCTGCCTTTTTTGGAGCTGCTAAATCGATTAAGACTGCTGGCCTTATGAATCTGCACAACACAGGGTGTTCAACGGAGAGACTGGGCAAGACATTATATGATAAGAAAGTGTAATAAGCAACGTTTTACACTCAGATTGCAAAAAAATAATGATAAAGTGGGAGAATCTGATAAAAATTGGGAGGGTTTGAATGCCTGGCATGTTATCGACAGCACTTTATTAACATAACTACCACCTGTCAACAAAATTGACAGAAATTGGAATATCAATTAATCACACTTTAGGACTCTATGCGAAAAATCACATGCAAAGAAATAGTCATGCTGCATTGGAGTGTACGAAGCCCAGAAATTTGGTTGTACCAAAAAAGTCTGTAAATGTGAATTGGGAACTTGAATTTTGGTGTATATAGGAGAAATAACAATTTTGCCCAATAGTAGGTTAAAATAAACTTCAGATATGAAGAGTTAGATGTGTTATGAGCATAACTAAATGTATCCATGTCATTGAAGAAAGGTTCCACTAAAAGTACGTGTATGTATAATTTTATTTTAAAAGGCATTTCAAAATCCACTTTTCAAAAGTACTCAAAAGAGCTTAATGAAATTGGGCTTGATGATCACAGGTCAGCTTTTAACTTACAGGGGAAATAGTTTTTGACTGGACCTAGATGTTATTGAGGGGGGTGGCAGTAAACTTCAGGGCCCGGTTCCTGGAAAGCCGATTACCGCTAATCTAAGATTAAAAATTAACCAAGCAGTTTATTTCTCTACTCCCAAATGCTGTTCAACCCAGATTTTTGGCAGAACTTTACATGAGAAGACGTCAATCTTGAAAAACAAAAATAAGCAAAAGAAACTTTCACCAAAAAGTTGAAAATGTGAAACAAAAGTTTACGCTAATCCTGGATTAAGTTAATCGGCTTTCGAGGAACCGGGCCCAGAAAGACAATGGTTGGTAAGGAAGCTTGTTGGTTAAAGAGCCCTACAAAAAGGTTGCATGAATGGTTCTGTGAAGTAACTTTTTAAATGAAATCTGACATCATTTCAATCAGAATGCGCATGCGCAACTAGTCCCAGTTCTATGCTGTGTGTTTCAGTGAAAAACATGTAAAAACGCCCAGGGCACAAAAGGAAGAGGTGGTTTTTTCACAGCTGGATGGGAACCATCTCATCATTTTTCATAAACTGTAGCATGGAATTTCTATTTGGACAAAAAAAGGAACTGAAAAGCGTATCAAAGGATGGCCTTATGACATCATAATAAAAGAAATAACTTTTTAAAAAACCAAGCTACAGATTTTGTGTTAGACTGTTCTCGTACTGTTGCAATTAATAGTTAAGTCACTGAGTTTTTAGGCATTTTCTGTTTGGGTCACATGATTTACCAAAATTCAAAATATGGTTTTGAGTCAAACCAGACAAGCAAATGTTAAATAGAACACACCTGGCAAAAAATGGTAACTGTAGAGTCAAAGAGACTCGAGAAATGATTATTTGAAGGGGTCCCTAGCAACAGTTTGGTAGTTAAGGGCCAGACCCTTAAAGGAAACAGTGGACTTAAATGTCATTAACCCATTCAGACTCCTAAAAAGCAGCTCCCATTGTTGAGTAAAATTGTCTGCCATTAGACATGGTTAAATATTTCAGTCTCAGTCTCGAGGGAGAAAGCCGGCTGGGTTTGGTTTTCTCCAATTTCCCAAAAACATCATATCAAGGAGTTTTCCCAAGTGATAATTAAATTGTAGAATAGACTGAGTTTTCCAAGCTAAATTCAGCAGTTTTTCGATGCAGGTCCAACGTCTGTGGTTTTTTCCTTCTTTATAAAAATTCTTCAAAGATACAACATCGTTTCACAATTACCCAGTTCAAAGATCACAATAAGGTGTCCAGCGATTGTTTGGTTACTATTTTACATGATAAGTAAACTACTCTAACTTCCACTCGATAGTGGCATCATAAAAATTAGTTTACAATCAATTGTGTGTGAGAAGCAATAGTTTTAAAACATATGCCACCAGTTGGACCCACATGGAAAGCCCAAAATTGAACATGGATCAGGATTAAATAAAATTATCTTGCACAAAATTCACACTTTTTAAAGGAAAATTCAAGTGATCTTTAATCCATCCATGAACTTTATGTTACGACGTAACAATCAAGTGCCAGAATATTTTCAACATTGCTCTACCTGCGGGTTTGTTTTTTCCTTATTTTTTTGTGGGTGGGGTCTTGATTAAAAATATTACTGCTTTCATGATGGAAAGACAAATGCAATTCAGAGGGGATTTTCAATCCGACATACCAAAACATTTGCCACATTTTATTTGAAGCTGCTGAATTGCTGCGTACTTTTGAAATTGGATGTTTTTTTTTTTTTTGTCGATTTTTTCTTTTTTTCCTCCTTTTCTGGTTTTCTGCTTTTTGATTTTTTTTTAAACCCCCTCCACAAATAGAACAATATTGTCAATTTACAAGATTTTTTTTTACAAGTCTGAAAACGAAAACAGGTAGGACCATGACCATAAGGCCGTCACAAGTCAGTAGTTTCAGTTGCGTCTGCCTCGGCGCCTTCGAGTGTATGGCGCAGTCTCCTGACGTCTTTCCTCCTGTGAGAAAAAAATCACATGAGTGATTACTTCCTTAAAGGATTTTTTTTACCAAGCTCAACAATTTGTTGCAAGAAGTTAACCCTCTAGATAAAACCATTTTATTTTATTTAATGATATTTACCCACGAAGCTCCACTCACGCGGAAGTGGTTTTCAAGGAGGTCCTGACCATCCGATCGAATTGGAATTTAGAAATGTTGGTTTTTGAGAAGAGGGGAAAACCGAAGAGAAACCTCTCAGAGCAGAGTAAAAAACCAACAACAAACTTAACCTACGAATGGCCACGAGTCCGAAATTAAACCCTGGCCAAATTGGGGGAAGGCAAGTGCAATCACCACTAAGCTATCCCTGCTCCCAATTCACCCAACAAGTTCCTAGAGTCAAAAAAGTACTAGCAGGTTCTGGTATTTAATTATTTTCCTGGGTACAAAATAGGAATCAAGCCTTACCTCAGAGACAAAGGCCTCTCCGTTCCACACCCTTCTCATTCTCCGGCGACGTGTGCGGTTGTTTTGAGCTTGAGCCACACGCTCCTGCAATTATCGAAGCAAAACATCATTGGGCTTTCATAAATCACGATGAAAGCTCGAAACAAGGGCAGACAGACAAAATGTATTTTTTTAGAAATGGGCACCATGACATCCGCAAATCTAAACAGGATTTGAAGACAATACTAGTTCCCAGCTCTCCTCTTGTCCCACGTGGGGACGGGACCCAAAGTCGAAAACACACCCTCAGCAGACATTTTTTTAATCAAAAGAGCTTCAATCCCCCTATTCTCGGGTTTCACATTGACGTCAATGCTGCTATGTTGGTGTTCCTAAACAAAGAAACGGTGGCCACGTTGGTGTCCCCACCCAATCCTCTAGGAATTGAACTCTGCTATTATGCAAACGTTTTCTTTTGTTTCCATTGAAAAACATGGCTGTTGATCACATGATTGAAACCCAAGAATAATTCCACACACTTCTCCAGAAAAGTGACTTAGTATTGTTCAATTAAAAACCTTTGCACGAGTAACTTACATCAATTGGCTGACCCCAGTTGGGTGGCAAGGCCGAGACAGCAGCAACTTGTTCTTGGTAGTTTGGCCCAAACAATGCTTCAAAGGCTGCTCGCACATAGTAGCAAACAAGATCCATCGAACCGGAAGCACTGGCTTGCTCATTTGCACCAGTGGCAACTGCCTCTGGGTCTTCAACCTCTGTTTTCACTGTGGCTGTGAGGGGTAAAGGAAAAAGGGGGGTAAAAGTCAACACCCCAGAAGAGACACCAGAGCCAAACGACTCTAGTGTCTCTTATGGGGTGTTGTCAGCAACAATAAAAAAAATGTCACTGGGTTTCACTAGAGTCACATCAACTTTGAGAATGAAAATAGATGTCCAAATTAATTCAGTCTCACAAGAATATATCAAACTACCTTTTGCCTCAGCCAGACACAATTCTGATGGTCAATCATCATCAATGGCTCAGCCTCTTATAACCAGTGAATAGCACTTCTATCATTCACTTAACAACGAATTAAAACACAGGTGCTTTAAGCCTACCTCCAAGTAAGCCTTGATGGCTTTGTCTCGTACATCCAACATTTCCAACACTGGGTGGAGTCACAGCACTTTCTGGAACAGGTCCAGACAAAGCTTCACCAACACTCACAACTGATAATACTTCAATCCCGTCATTTGCTGTTACAGGAATCGGACTGCATGTAGATGCTAGATCAGTCTGGACAGCCTGGTCTAAAGGTTCCATGTCTGCTCCTTTGGGCAGTCCAATTTCAGTCCTTTCAATGTCGCCTTCAACTTGTGACAATCGTTTCTTTTTTCCAGTCTTCTGCAAAGTGTTCCCTCCTTTCCGCTTTCTTCCAGTCCTTGAGATATTTGGAGGCATTTTCTCAGGTGCCACGATGCAAGTTTCCAGGTTATCAACCAACTCTGTGACCATTTTAGGACTGTGACTGTCTCCATCGGCTGCGTGGGCCAAATCCTGCACAATGCCAGAAGGGAACGATCCAGTAGCAGCCACACCCTCAACTTCCTCATTCAAAGCTAGCATATTTCCAGAGGACATGGGAGCAGCAACTGTTGCAGATTTTCTTTTTGCTTGAGAGAGCCGTTGCTTTTGTCCTCTCTTGCGCGAGCCCTCATCACTTCCCTTCTTTTGCCAAGCACTCAAATCTGTTGACGCTTGTTTCTTAGCAGGCAGCAGACGTTTTTCATCATCATCATCAGCGTCCATTTCACAACTGTACATGTCCACCATAGGTACTGCATCTCCCCCATTCTCACTCACTGGTAAAACACATGCTGGCTCAGCCTCAATTAAATGCTCCAAAACAGCACTGCTGGGCTGAGAAAGTGCATTTTCACCCAAAGGAAATGCACATGCTGGCTCAGTCTCAGGTTCTTGGTTGAAATCCAGTTCGCTGTCGAACTGAGCAGGTGCAGCTTCAACCGCAGGAAACGCACATGCTGGCTCAGTCTCAGATACTTGGTTGGAAACCACTGCACTGTCCATCTGAGCAGGTGCAGTTTCGCCCATAGGAAATGCACATGCTGGATCAGTCTCGGGTACTTGGTTGGAAACCATTGCACTGTCCATCTGAGCAGGTGCAATTTCGCCCATAGGAAACGCACATGCTGGCTCAGTCTCGGGTACTTGGTTGGAAACCACTGCACTGTCGATCTGAGCAGGTGCAGTTTCGCCCATAGGAAACGCAGATGGTGGCTCAGTCTCGGGTACTTGCTTGGAAACCATGGCACTGTCAATCTGAGTAGGTGCAGTTTCGCCCATAGGAAACGCACATGCTGGCTCAGTCTCCGGTGCTTGGTTGGAAACCACTGCACTATTGATCTGAGCAGGTGCAGTTTCGCCCATAGGAAACGCAGAGGGTGGCTCAGTCTCGGGTACTTGGTTGGAAACCACTTCACTGTTGATCTGAGCCGGTGCAGTTTCGCCTGTAGGAAACGCACATGCTGGCTCAGCCTCGGGTACTTGGTTGGAAATCACTGCACTGTCCATCTGAGTAGGTGCACTTTCGCCCACAGGAAAGGCACATGCTGGCTCAGTCTTGGGTAATTGGTTTGAAACCAATGCACTGTTGCTCTGAGCAGGTGCAGTTTCACACACAGGAAACGCACATGCTGGCTCAGTCTCAGGCACTTGGTTTGAAACAAGAAAGACATCTTGCTGATGCAGTACAGTTTTGTCCATTGGTGCTGCACCTGCTGAAGCAGTCTCAATTGCCTGGTTAGAAGCTGACCATTTGCCAGACAAGGATGGTTCAATTGCAGTCTTAGGTAATTGAAAGCCTGAAACCGACTCCACTGCTTGGTTTAATGACACCGCACTTGAGGAACGTGTAGGTGGAGTAACGATGATCACGGGCAAACCACATACTGAATCAGTCTCTAAGTATGAAGTAGAAATATTGCTCGAGATGGATGGCAAACTAGCCACAGGTAACACACAAGGTGGATCAAGCTTGGATGCCTGGTTAGAAGCCAAGATTTTAGCTGCAGATGGTATTAACACAGCAGTTTTACTGCTGCTGTTCATGGCAGACAAGGCACAACCAGAAAGCTGACTTGATGCAAGATCATCTTTTTGTGATGCAGCTTGAGTACTGTTGCTGTAAGGTGGAGCAAATTCACCCACCGGCAAGGCACATGGAGGATAATTCTCCACTACTTGGTTCGTAACCAGCTTCACATCTGGTTGTGGAGGTGCACTCTCACGAATAGGCGACACACTTGTTGACCCAGTCTCAACTTTTTGTTTTAAATCTGGGTTGCTGTTGGCAAGGGGCAGAGCACTTTCACCCACAGGTAATGTACATGCCCACTCTGTATCATCTGCTTGGCTTAAAAGCTGAACACTGTTGTACAGGGATTGTCCACTATGACCCACTGCATGCCCAACCAGTAAACCACTCTCACTTGTCTCGTTTGAGGCGGGTAAATGTTCACCAAAGGAAAAATCAGTTCCAAATGATTCAACTTTCCTTGTCTGTTGCGACAATCTTTCCTTTCTGGCTCCGCTCCTGCGTGAGCTTCTCCTGCTTTTTCGCTTTTGCCCAGTCCTTTCAACCTGCATTTGAATGGTTCTCTCAACAACCACTTCAGTGTCCAACTGGCTGTCCACAAAATGTTCTCCATGATCTCCTGAGTGCTTTTCCATGGAGAGTTCTTCATTTGTCAACCTTTCAGGAGCCAAGTCAGATACAGCCCCAGTCTCAATATACTCTATCATGTCCATTGCACTACTGGAAGCAGTTTTGGCATCTGGTAGAGCAATGATTGAGTTGACCTGTATGTCACTTGTGGAACTCATTAAAGGAAGATTCACCTGGGATGGAGCAATACCTTCATCTTGCAGGACACATACTGCTTCACCCTCGACATCATTGCTCTTCCTTTTTCTATTTGGTCGCTTTTCTTCACCACCAGCATTAAGTGCCATTGCAGACTGCAACAGAACAGTTTCACCCAGACGAAACTCACAGGCTGAATCAGTCTCAATAACTTCATTCGAAACCAGTAGGCTGTTGGTTTGAGAAGGTGCAGTTTCACCCACAAGTAAAGCACAAGCTGACTCAGTCCCAGCTTCTTGGTTTAAAAGCTGAATACTGTCACTGAATGGTGGTGCAGTTTCACCGTCACGTAACATGCAACCCGACTCTGTCTCAGCCGCTTGGTTTAATTGCTGAACACTGTTACACAGGTATTGTCCACTTTCACCCACAGGTAGCAAGTGCAGAGAGCCACTCTCGGTTTCCTGGACTGAGGTGGGCAAACATTCAGCTGAAGATGATGCAGTTGCAACTGACTCAAGTTTGCCTCTCTGTTGTGACAATCTTTGCTTTCTGGTTCCACTCCTGCGAGAGCTTCTCCGGCTTTTACGCTCTTGCCCAGTCCTTTCAACCTGCAGTTGATTTGTTGTCTCAACAACTACTTCAGTGTCCAATTGGCTGTCCACCAAATGGCCTGCACAATGATCTCCTGGATGCTTTTCCAAGGAAGATGGTTCATTTGTGGTCCTTTCCAGAGCCATAACTGGTATGGCCCCAGTTTCCGCACACTCAATCTTTTCCATCAGGCCACTGGACACTGTTTTGGCACCTGGCTGAGCAATAATAGCCTCAACCTGTACATCGCTCTTGGAACTGAAAGACTGAATGCCATGCTCTTTTGATGATGGCTTCCTGTCCCCACTTTTACCCGAGCTTCTTTTCCTTTTTCTCTTTAGTCGGTTTTCTTCACCACCAGAATGAACTTCAATTCCAGAGTGCGATAGGGCAATTTCACCCACTGGGAACTCACAGGCTGAATCAATCTCAACAACTTCATTCAAAACAAGTAGGCTGTTGCATTGCGGAGGTGTAGAGTCATCTATAGGTAACGCACAAGCAGACTTAGTCCCAAGTACTTGGTTCGAAACCAGATCACTGTCACTGTGGGGTGGTGCAGTTTCATCCACGGGTAACCCACATGGTGTCTCAGCATCAGCTACTTGGTTGGCAGTTTCATCAACAGGTAAAACAAATGCTGCTTCACTCTCAACAACTTGGCTCAAAACCAGAACTTTTTGGGGCTGAGCTGGTGCAGTTTCACCCACAGGTAACGCACAATCGGACTCATTCCCACCTTCTTGGTTTAAAAGCTGAACGCTGTTGGACAAGGATTGTCCACTTACACCAACAGGTAGTGCAAGCAGTGAACCACTTTCAGTTGCCTGGTTGGAGGTGGCCAAATGTTCAGCCGAAGATGATGCAGCTGCAACTGACTCAAGTTTGCCTCCCTTTTGTGACAATCTTTGCTTTCTGCTTCCACTCCTGCGAGAGCTTCTCCTGCTTTTCCGCTTTTGCCCAGTCTTGTCAACCTCCTTTTCATCAGTTTTCTCTACAACTTCATCAATTTTCAATTGGCTGTCCACTGAATGTTCTGCATGATGTCATGGGTGATTGTCCAAGGAAGACAGTTCATTTGCAGTCTCTTCCGGAGCCAAGACTGATACAGGCCCAATACCAATGGTCTCCGTTTTGGGCTCTAGTGGACCAATCATGATTAACTCATCTTCCATGTCACTCTCAGATGTCAAAGGAAGATTAACCAGCGATGAAGCAATAGCGTCATTTTGCAGCTCACATTCTGGGTCAGACTCAATGTCATTGTTTGCAGGAGCATTATCACAAGATGTTGCTGCTGCAACTACAGTCAAGGAATTAGCCAAGTCAGGTGTCTCCGCATCAGTTACATCATTAGTGATTGTGAATACGGCATCCTCGCATGCACCATTTTCAGCCATTGGTGAAGCAACAAGAGGTAGGTGAGATGATTGAACACATTCCTCTTTTAATGATTGCTTACTGGCCGCACTTTTACATGAGCTTCTCTTCCTTTTTCTATTTGGTCGCTTTTCTTCACCACCAGCATTAAGTGCCATCGAAGATTGCAACTGGGCAGTTTTACCAACAAGGAACTCACAGGCTGAATCAGTCTCAACATCTTCATTCGAAACCAGTACGCTGTTGCTTTGAGAAGGTGCAGTTTCACCCATAGGTAATGCACAAGCAGACTCAGTCCCAAGTACTTGGTTCGAAACCAGATCACTGTCACTGTGGGGTGGTGCAGTTTCATCCACGGGTAACCCACATGGTGTCTCAGCATCAGCTACTTGGTTGGCAGTTTCATCAACAGGTAACACGACTGCTGCTTCACTCTCAACAACTTGGCTCAAAACCAGAACTTGCTGGGGCTGAGCTGGTGCAGTTTCACCCACAGGTAACGCACAAGCTGACTCAGTCCCATTTTCTTCGTTTAAAAGCTGAACGCTGTTGGACAAGGATTGTCCACTTACACCAACAGGTAGAGCAAGCAGTGAACCACTTTCAGTTGCCTGGTTGGAGGTGGCCAAATGTTCAGCCGAAGATGATGCAGCTGCAACTGACTCAAGTTTGCCTCCCTGTTGTGACAATCTTTGCTTTCTGCTTCCACTCCTGCGAGAGCTTCTCCTGCTTTTACGCTTTTGCCCAGTCCTTTCAACCTGCAGTTGATCAGTTTTCTCAACAACCGCTTCAGTGTCCAATTGGCTGTCCATCAGCTGTTCTCCATGATGATCTCCTGGGTGTTTTTCCATAGAGAGTTCTTCATTTGTCATCCTTTCAGGAGCCAAGTCAGATACAGCCCCAGTCTCGACACACTCTATACCGTCCATTGCACTGCTGGAAATAGTTTTGGCATCTGGTAGAGCATTCATAGAGTCGACCTGTATGTCACTTGTGGAACTCAGTAAAGGAAGATTCACCTGGGATGGAGCAATACCTTCATCTTGCAGGACACATACTGCCTCACCCTCGACATCATTGCCCTTCCTTTTTCTATGTGGTCGCTTTTCTTCACCACCAGCATCAAGTGCCATTGTAGACTGCGACAGGGCAGTTTTACCAACAAGGAACTCACAGGCTGAATCAGTCTCACCAACGTCATTCAAAACCAATGGACTGCTGGTTTGAGAAGGTGCAGTTTCACCCACAGGTAACACACAAGCAGACTCAGTCCCAGCTACTTGGTTCGAAACCAGGTCACTGTCACTATGGGGTGGTGCAGTTTCATCCATGGGTAACCCACATGGTGTCTCAGCATCAGCTACTTGGTTGGCAGTTTCATCAACAGGTAACACAACTGCTGCTTCACTCTCAACAACTTGGCTCAAAACTGGAACTTTTGGGGGCTGAGCTGGTGCAGTTTCACCCACAGGTAACGCACAAGCTGACTCAGTCCAACCTTGGTTTAAAAGCTGAACGCTGTTGGACAAGGATTGTCCACTTACACCAACAGGTAGTGCAAGCAGTGAACCACTTTCAGTTGCCTGGTTGGAGGCGGCAAAATGTTCAGCCAAACATGATGCAGCTGCAACTGACTCAATTTTGCCTCCCTGTTGTGACAATCTTTGCTTTCTGCTTCCACTCCTGCGAGAGCTTCTCCTGCTTTTCCGCTTTTGCCCAGTCTTGTCAACCTCCTTTTCATCAGTTTTCTCTACAACTTCATCAATTTTCAATTGGCTGTCCACTGAATGTTCTGCATGATGTCCTGGGTGCTTGTCCAAGGAAGATAGTTCATTTGCAGTCTCTTCCGGAGCCAAGACTGATACAGGCCCAATACCAATGGTCTCCGTTTTGGGCTCTAGTGGACCAATCATGATTAACTCATCTTCCATGTCACTCTCAGATGTCAAAGGAAGATTAACCAGCGATGAAGCAATAGCGTCATTTTGCAGCTCACATTCTGGGTCAGACTCAATGTCATTGTTTGCAGGAGCATTATCACAAGATGTTGCTGCTGCAACTACAGTCAAGGAACTAGCCAAGTCAGGTGTCTCCGCATCAGTTACATCATTAGTGATTGTGAATACGGCATCCTCGCATGCACCATTTTCAGCCATTGGTGAAGCAACAAGAGGTAGGTGAGATGATTGAACACATTCCTCTTTTAATGATTGCTTACTGGCCGCACTTTTACATGAGCTTCTCTTCCTTTTTCTATTTGGTCGCTTTTCTTCACCACCAGCATTAAGGGCCATCGAAGATTGCAACCGGGCAGTTTTACCAACAAGGAACTCACAGGCTGAATCAGTCTCAACATCTTCATTCGAAACCAGTACGCTGTTGCTTTGAGAAGGTGCAGTTTCACCCATAGGTAATGCACAAGCAGACTCAGTCCCAAGTACTTGGTTCGAAACCAGATCACTGTCACTGTGGGGTGGTGCAGTTTCATCCACGGGTAACCCACATGGTGTCTCAGCATCAGCTACTTGGTTGGCAGTTTCATCAACAGGCTCACTCTCAACAACTTGGCTCAAAACCAGAACTTGCTGGGGCTGAGCTGGTGCAGTTTCACCCACAGGTAACGCACAAGCTGACTCAGTCCCATTTTCTTCGTTTAAAAGCTGAACGCTGTTGGACAAGGATTGTCCACTTACACCAACAGGTAGCGCAAGCAGTGAACCACTTTCAGTTGCCTGGTTGGAGGTGGCCAAATGTTCAGCCAAACATGATGCAGCTGCAACTGACTCAATTTTGCCTCCCTGTTGTGACAATCTTTGCTTTCTGCTTCCACTCCTGCGAGAGCTTCTCCTGCTTTTACGCTTTTGCCCAGTCCTTTCAACCTGCAGTTGATCAGTTTTCTCAACAACCACTTCAGTGTCCAATTGGCTGTCCACCAACTGTTCTCCATGATGATCTCCTGGGTGTTTTTCCATAGAGAGTTCTTCATTTGTCATCCTTTCAGGAGCCAAGTCAGATACAGCCCCAGTCTCGACACACTCTATACCGTCCATTGCACTGCTGGAAATAGTTTTGGCATCTGGTAGAGCATTCATAGAGTCGACCTGTATGTCACTTGTGGAACTCATTAAAGGAAGATTCGCCTGGGATGGAGCAATACCTTCATCTTGCAGGACACATACTGCCTCACCCTCGACATCATTGCCCTTCCTTTTTCTATGTGGTCGCTTTTCTTCACCACCAGCATCAAGTGCCATTGTAGACTGCGACAGGGCAGTTTTACCAACAAGGAACTCACAGGCTGAATCAGTCTCACCAACGTCATTCAAAACCAATGGACTGCTGGTTTGAGAAGGTGCAGTTTCACCCACAGGTAACACAAAAGCAGACTCAGTCCCAGCTACTTGGTTCGAAACCAGGTCACTGTCACTATGGGGTGGTGCAGTTTCATCCATGGGTAACCCACATGGTGTCTCAGCATCAGCTACTTGGTTGGCAGTTTCATCAACAGGTAACACAACTGCTGCTTCACTCTCAACAACTTGGCTCAAAACTGGAACTTTTGGGGGCTGAGCTGGTGCAGTTTCACCCACAGGTAACGCACAAGCTGACTCAGTCCCATTTTCTTCGTTTAAAAGCTGAACGCTGTTGGACAAGGATTGTCCACTTACACCAACAGGTAGAGCAAGCAGTGAACCACTTTCAGTTGCCTGGTTGGAGGTGGCCAAATGTTCAGCCGAAGATGATGCAGCTGCAACTGACTCAAGTTTGCCTCCCTGTTGTGACAATCTTTGCTTTCTGCTTCCACTCCTGCGAGAGCTTCTCCTGCTTTTAAGCTTTTGCCCAGTCCTTTCAACCTGCAGTTGATCGGTTTTCTCAACAACCACTTCCGTTTTCAATTGGCTGTCCAATAAATGTTCCGCATGATTTTCTGCATGGTCCTTGTCTAAGGAAGATAGTTCATGTGCACTCTTTTCCAGAGCCAAGAATGATACATCCCCCATTTCAACAGAATTAATCTTCTCTATTGCACCACTGGACACTGTTTTGGTCTCTGGTAGAGCAATCATTATGATAGAATCGTCTTCTATGTCACTCTCAGATTTCAAAGGAGGATTAACCAGGGAGGGAGCAATGGCTTCATTTTGCAGTTCACATTCTGGATCAGCCTCAACATCATTGTTTGAAGGAGTACTATGACATGATGTTTCTGCGACAGTTGCTGTTGAGGAATTAGTCAAATCAATCTCGGTTGCAGTGTTTAAAGTTGTTTCTGCATCAGCTACATCATTAGTGCTTGTGAATAGAGCACCCTCACATGCACCATTTTCAGCCAATGGTGAAGCAAGGACAGGAGGTATAGCCTCACTTGCAGGTAACGCAGATGGAGAATCACCCTGAACACCTCCAATCAAAACCAGATTGTCATTTGAATGAGGAGACGCACTTTCATCCGCAGGTAACGCACATTCTGACTCAGACCCAGCTTCTTGCTTTGAAAACAGAAATTCCTGTAGCTGAGCTGGTGCAGTTTCACCCACAGGTAATGTACATGCCAACTCCTCATTTTCACTGGCTTGGTATAAAGGCTGAATGTCATTGGACAAGGAAGACACACTCACACCAACAGCTGCTGATGGAGGATCAACCAAGTCAACCTCCATTACAGTGTTCGAAGTTGTTTCCACATCAGTTACACAGCTGGCACTTTTGGAGAGATGCCCCTCAGATGGACCATTTTCAGCCACTGGTGAAGCAACAACAGGTAGAGTGCAACCAGAAAGCTGAGTTGATTGAATGTCATCCTTTTCTGATGATTGCTTCCTGGCCGCACTTTTACGGGAGCTTCTTCTCCTCCTCCTGTTGGTTCGTCGGTTTTCTCCTGCACTGGAACGAACTGACATTCCAGAGTGAGTCTTGGTTACTTGGTTTGAAACCAGAACTTGATCAGTGCAGGGAGGTTCAGTTTCACCCACAGGTAAGGCGCAGGCTGACTCAGTATCAGCATCTTGGTTCAAAACCAAACTTCCGTCAGTGTGGGGCAGTGCTTTTTCACCCATTGGTAACACAGAGGCTGACTCAGTCTCAATTGCTTCGTTGAAAATCAGACTGGAGTTAGCCTTGGATGGTTCAGTTAAAGGCGAAGTTGCCACCTCCACAAATGCACCAATCGACTCAATTTCAATTTCATTGTTGGATGGTTGACTCTCTGGGGGCAAGGCTTCATCCTCCTTGAAGAGCACAGCTGTCTGAGCCTCGCTGTTGTTGGTCGTCACAGACAATGAAGGTGAAATCACTGGCATTACTGGTAAATCAGCAGCCAAGGCAGATGCAACCCCATTTTCAATTGAATCAATCGTATCCAGTCCATTCTTGGAAACCATAATGTTGGATGGATGAGTAACTTCTGACTCAACTAAGATCTGATCATTGGAGCCTGAGGGTAGGTCCCTATGAGCCATTCCATCCTCTGGTAGGACTTGTGGGGAATCAACCCCGTCAACCTCCATTGGAGGGTTCGGGGGAAGTTCTACCTCGCTTCCACTGTTTGATGGTGGGAAACCCGGAAAGTAGGATATAACAGTTTCAGCCACAAGCTCATCACTACTGGAACCAAACTCAAGTTGATCTCTAAAAACTGATCCGGTGTTAGTGCCTGACACACTGCAGAGAACCACAGGGGAAGAGGTAACAGATCCACGCTTGGCTTGATCTTGTGGCACTCGTCGTTTTGTGGAGCTTCTTTTACCAGAGCTTCTCCTACTCCTCCGAGTTGGTGGAACTTTTCTCCCGCTTGAACTAGGAGAATCACATGGCTGAAAATCAGCAATTTCATTGCAGGAACTTTGCCAGCCCACAAAACTTACTGGTCCATCAGCTGGCAGTGATTCCAGAGACCCAATCTCCACCACAACTGAACCAACTACAATTGCATTTTCTGAAGGTGTCTCAGATGGTGTCTCGTCCACAATCAAACCAACACTGGATTTGCCCAGAGTTTCCTCTTGGGGTGGCGTATAAAGAGATGCTGGCACACCAATAACCACTGATTCACCCTCACTGCTGGCATGTTGTGGAAGAGGGTGATCAGCTGATACAACTTCTGGCAATGCACAAGTTGACCCAGTTTCCACATTTGCCGCAGGTTCAACATCAACCGATTCCACCTCAATGGCATTGTTTGAAGGCTCAGAAATTGGTGTCTCAGATAATGCGGACACTACAGCAACAGGTGGCACTTCAACTGAATCAGCCTCCACTTCAGGTGGAACATGAACAGACTCTACTTCCGCTACATTTTTTGGTGGTTCAAAAATTGGCACCTGGGGTGCTGCAGACACCACATCAACAGAAGGAGTTTCAACTAACTTGACCTCCATTTTGGTGACAGCGGGTGCTGAGAAAAGGGTGTTCTCAGCTAAATTAGCATCCACTTCACCATCAGGGGGTGAAGGAGTTAGAGCTAAGGATTTGGAACAAGCAACTTCAGAATGGATGCCAGCTTCCTGCTGTTCAATCCAAGTATCTGATGGTGGGGAAATCAAATCAGATGGTGCATTCTCCACAAGTGGCTGAGTACCAGTTGAGCCAGCCTCATCTTCATTGCATGGTGTTACCATTGGAGTGTCAGATGTTGAAGATTGAACTTCTGGGATTGTATTAGAAGTAACCTCCATTGCTTGAGATGTCATAAGAGCGCTGCTTCCCTGAGATGACAGTCGTTTTTTGGACCTATTCTTACGAGAACCCCTTCTGGTTCTTCGCCATGGTTTAGTCCCTGAGACAGGCTTCTCTTCTGCTGGCATTTTGGTTTCCACATCAGCCATTGTACTGTCCAACTGACAACACTGGCTATTCACCACATGTGCCGGCACTTCTCCTTCCACTTGATTATTAGATGGTGCATTTGCAGTAGCATCCAAACCCAAGACTACCTCAATCCCAGTTTCAACGGACCCAATCAAATTAAGTCCACTGCTGGAACTTACTGGTGGAGATATTGAGTTTGATGGTTGAGCGCCTGGCAACTCAGTCTTAACGCTACTGCTTGATCTTGCAGATGCTGGCTGCAACGGCGCAGTTACGTAAACTGGTGGAGTAGGAACTGACTCCACTTCCATAGCCACGTTTACAGCCACAGGCAAAGCCTCCCTGGATTCAACCTCAACTGCAGTGTTCGATGGTGCAGTAACGTGATCCTGGGATGGCACAATTTCAGCCACTGGTGCATCACCAACTGACTCATTCTCATCCGCACTGTTGGAAATTGCAGGTAACATAGATTCAGATGGTGCAAGTACAGCCAATGGCATGGCACCAACTGGTTCGTCTTCTTCTGCATTGTTCGAAGATGCAGACGTCGGGGTTCCCGTTGGTGCAGATACAGCCAATGGTAGAGCCTACAAATTAAATTTGTACATACTCACAAAAATTAAATTACGTACCTCGACTTGTGACTGAAGCATCACAGTTGCATTACAGTATGTTTAGCAATTCCAGATGCTGCTGCTGCAAACATGTCTCTCTCAACAACAACAGGCCACTTCATGACTGCATCATCAATGTTTACCACAACTATTACACTCCATTTTACCATTTCTACTGCTCTGTTGCAACCCAAATAGGCAGTAGATTTTGTGCAAGAAAACCAAAATGTCTTCAGGATTGTGATAGTTGTAGTAAATTAATGCATATAACTAAAAATGGCCTATTGTGCCTCTGTGGAATCATTATTCTTACAAATCAGTCGCAGATGTTCAAGATTAACATGCCTGACTGTGCAAAAAATTGGCACAGATAATAGTAGCACATGCCTTACAACTTATGACAGGTGCATGTATGCTCTGGTTTCAACTTCTATTAAAAACTCCACCAAGTAGGTTTTTTTAAAACTCTCTGTTATCCCTATGTAACATGAATGGTCATTTCCATGAAACATGCAAGTGAAAACTAGTTGACTTGATGTCCGAATAGAGAATGAGGCTGGAGATAAGCTCATTTTAATGCAAAACCACAAAAGCTATTTTTCCCATATAAATACAAGGTAACTGGCATAAGAAAAACAAAGGAGTTTGCACCAAACAACATTACCTCCAGCCTCAATAGGGAGTTTAAGCAACACTAACTGAAATCCAAACAAGAATCTCCCTGACAGAAGAAATTTTTAATAGTCTTGATTTAAAAACTTTGAGAAAGAATGAAAGATTCCAATTCTATACCAAAGCTTAAATGAGCTTTATGCATGATGATGGCACATGCTGAAAAATTCACCGCCAGGCTCGTTCACATCATCTGGACATGCAATACTGTTTGCACGAGGGTTGCTCCTTTGGGATTCAGCTCAAGCAGGGCTCGAAATTGCGAACAATATTTCCTTCAATCATTCGCCATTTTCAGCGGTTTCTCTACACACAAGTATTGCGGGCTCATATTTTTTTGCTAAACCGCTGACAACACAATGCAGCGCGGCGATTTTGTGACTAAAATCTGCGAAATTGCGACTAAATTTTCGTATCCTATCACAAAATACAACTGGATATTTTTCGTTAATTTCGAGCCCTGTCAAGCTAAAATTTACAAGTTTGATTTTCAAAATTTGAGACTTGGTGGTGAAATCAGCAAGTCAGACGTCATCACATACAAGAGCTATAATTTCAGTCATTCATGCAACTTTTTGGAAGGTTATGGCAATCAAAAGTTCCTAAACATAAAACCGAACTGAAGAGCTACATTTTTGTGACAGTTTGTTGCAGTTCCTACAGTAATTGCTAAAACTCTCTATTACCAATCCGTACATCAGATATCACACAACACAACTATTTGAAGGCCTATTAAAAAAAGGGCAAAAAGCCTTGAAACCAGAACACACACAACTCCTGATACAGAGGTTCAAGTGTGACTTTCATAAAGACATACATGTATTATAGAGAGCTAAAGCAACAACTGTGACAACAGCTTCAGAAAATGGCATCTAAAACTTCAGACATGTGAAATCATTTGCTCATTATTCCACTCCATCAAGATCTGGCATGAAAAATGTGGCTGTTTGAAGAGTTATTCATTAACTGCTCACATTCTCCAATTGACCTCACATTTGCTCATTTCACATCATTGCAAGGATGAGAACAGTGTGCAGATTCATTGTTTTTGTTTATTAAACCTATTGTTTTCTTTCTTGTTGCCCAACATCGTTGCTGTTTAAGCTCCCTAACACATTACTAACAAGTTATTCTGTTTCTTATCCACATCCAGGGGCATGTAAGCTAAGTAAGCACTGGTTTTAATTTTAAAAATTGTCAATTTTTTTTTTATTTTTTAAAACTAAAATAGTGAGCAGCACTCCGCAAACTGTATCTGTAAAACTTGTTTATTCTCAGATGCATTTCATCTAACTAACATAGACTTCTTCTGGGAGTTTTACAAGCCATATGCATATCTGATGACAAAAAATCACGGCCACAAACATTAAGGTTTGACCGGATTTTCGAAAGGGAATAAGCGCAGCTGTAAAATATTAGGGCAAGGCGTAAGAAACAATGTTTTGGGGCCATGGTTTTAGCTGAACACTAAACATTGTTTCTGTAAAATTCCCTGAAGAAGTCTATGTTAGCTAGATAAAACACATGAGAGAACAAACAAGTTTTACAGATACAGTTTGCAGAGTGCTGCTAACGAATTTAGTTTCTTTTTAACTTTTTTTCAACTTGCGCCACCTGGCTTACTGGTAAAAAATGGCCAGGAACACCCCTGAGTCATCCCAAGCAAAATCCTAACCATCCATTTTTTGCCAGCATCCTTTAGAACCAAAATCCAAATGGTTTATCTTTTGTCCACTTTTTTAAAGCAAAAATCGAAACCTTCCTTGACTCGCTATCCTATGAGGGGTGTGGATACAAAACTGGGGCTTCCAAAGTTTAAGACTGTCATCTCAATGCTGCTACTCGCAAATGTACGGCTGCCGCTCGTATACAAACGCAACTCTGCTTTTGGTTTTTCCTGAAGAGAACAAGAAATCCGATCTTATTCCAGACGAATTTCTCGCTCTCTTCTTCAGAAATTGTTCGAGAAGCGGCCAAGCATGGGAGCAAATGCCAGCCTCACAATTGCTGTTGCAGTAAAATTGGTCCTTAATCTTTCTACATATTTTAAAGTTACGGACACTTACCCTCAGTGCACTATCAAGCGCCCTCAGAGCTGAAACCAGAGTTTCTTTCTGGTGATCATCGGCTGTTTCATCGGTTGCTAGCTGTAGCAACAATTGTCGAGCCTCTGTAAAAAACACATCAATGAATATCAACATTAACTTACTTTAACTTCTCATTTCTAGCAAAGCTCTACTTCGGGCAAATAAGGGCTGAATTAAGTAAGCTTTACACAAAAATCAAGTCAATTATAACTCCCTTGAGCTTTACCAAAGCTCAAAGCTTCAGGCCTTACATGTTTCGGAGTTTTGGAATTCGCGCCATTTTTATCATTCGCCGATGTCGTAGAACTTCGCGAATTTCGAGGACCACAACACTGGCAACTAGTGAATTCAATTCCTTAACCCATACTGGAGCAAATGAGGAACTAAAAAGAGTTGACATTTGTATCACACTCTCAATCAATCAATGTAATTCCTCGTGAATAAACACTTCTTTTTCGATGGCGTCACCATCCCTTCCCAAGAAATCCTCTTTGTCACGTGGTCAGTTTTACCCGCGGGATTATGACCCGTATTGGGCAACTTCTACATTTCGTCTAAAAACCCGCACTTCACTTGTTTACATTTCTTTCATCAACTGTGTGCCTTCATAACTCAGTTGGTAGAGTATTGCATCGGCAACGCAGAGCTCATGGGTTCGAATCCCGTTAATTGAAGCCGCCTGAATTTTTCTTGAAGAGACAATTGCTCAAATTGTCTAGTTAAGCGCAAAGATCACTTTTACATTTCGTAAAATGTTTACCTACCTGAAATATCAGTGCCGACGGTGTTAGAAATCCCAATAGAGTTGTTATGGATGCTATTGGGAGCTTTACAATCCATGCTATCATGGCTTGAATTGCCCTCCTTGGAGAGAGAAAAAAATAGGAACATATTTAATGAGCAAAAGTCAGAGCGTGAATACTTGTTCTAAAGGTGTTTGTTTGCGCGCGCGTGAAATTTATAAGCGAGGAAGTAAGGTGTTTGGGGAGGCTTTACATAAAACGGTGGCTTTCAATTGAATGTCTATCTTTTTTAACGCTAAGTGGCAACCTCAAAAGTCTACCGATCGGTCAGTTGGTCAGAGATATTATCATGGGTTTGTTTGTTCATTCAATAATTTTAAAAGCCACTCTATTCCTGGCCTGTATAGCTGGCTTTTTTTAGATCTTTTGATCGACTACAACCATGACTTTGACTCCATTTTCACAACGCGCGCTTAAAAGAAATCTTGACATTCCAATCTAATGCGCGTGCTCATAACACAAAACTTGCGCTCGAGACGACTCCCAATGTAAATATGACGCTTAAGGCCTTGCCAAACGCTCGCAACATTTCAACACAACATCTTGTAACGTTGTTGCATGATGTTGCGACATGTGTTCGAACGGGATGGCTAAACGCACGCAACATTCTCAACATTTTAAACGCAACATGTCAATGTTTATGTGCCTCAGGCCCCTGGCGCGCAACAAGTGGGCCTGGCTCGCATGCCTTGGTGCAACAATAGGCTGATTTAGCAACAGAACGGGAACGTCCATGGCGACGTCGCGCGCAGCAAAACTACCAATGAGAATTTAGAATAGAGAAGAAAAGAGTGGAGTCTATTCTATTCTGAATTCTCATTGGTGTTTTTTTCTGCGCGCGCCTTCGCCACTGACGTTCCCGTTCTGTTGCTAAATCAGCCTAATGTTGCGTGAACGCGGCCATATGAGATCAACATCATGCAACGTCCAAAACGTTTCACGAAAAATTTGCACGTTTTCAAATTTTATCAAATATTATCCAACATGTTGCAACATATCGCAACAGGGTGTCCAAACCTATGCAACACGTCGTGCCCAACAATGTTGCGTTGGAATGTTGCTAGCGTTTGGCCAGGCCTTTACATTACACGCAACGATTCGAAACGGAGACTTTTGAGACGCACTGAAAGTTATCTCGTTAGACGAGTGAGCCCTAATTTGTTTTTCGATGGGCTTCAAAGAAATTTCCAAAAACTTGTCCTCTAAATGAAATCACAGTAAATCGGCTTACCCCACAAAATTGTAGGGCTAAAAGTCATTGTTTCTGGTCATTGCGTGTAAATATTTAACTCAGTTTCACAGATAACGGAAAGCTGTTGCCCAAGTAGTGAGCATCTATTAGCCGATGTGTCCTCCGTCTATCTCGAGCTCTGTAATTGTATCTTTAAGTGCATACATATATTGAGTATATTATAATGCTGTTAACGCATATCGTAACTCATTAAAGTTAAGTTGTTCACATCAGAAGGCGTTTTGTATCAATCAATGCGCAATGACTTAT
>NC_090886.1:4144380-4149380 GCF_036669925.1 Montipora capricornis | reverse complement strand
TATAAAATATGTATGCATTAATGATATGCCTGCGCAAGTATTATCCTTTGTGTACTTTCTCTATATCTGTGCATCTATGCCTGAGTGTATAAGTTTTATCTATGAATACATCAGCCCTAGCGTGTATAACATCTGGCCATGTCCGCACATCCTCATGACTATGACCTCAAGTGCATTGAGTTATATTAAGACAAATGCATTAAATAATTTAAGTGTACATCAAAATGTAAATAATTTACACAAGACCGTGACAAAACAGTGTCATAATTGAGTTGATTGAAATTAAATTGTATAATTAAGACAAGTCATTGGTGACGTATTTCACTAATTGCTAATTACTCGCTAATTAATTGATTCTAATGTTACGTCACTAATTATTTTCTCCGCCTTTCTATAACTTTTTTTGTCTTAGCAGAGAAAATCTCTGACCATCTTTCCAAGCCACTAAAATTTGGAAAAAATTCAATGACGCGATCCGGAAATTCACGCGCTTGGATTTTTGGATACTGCCAATTGATTTTTCCCTAGCAGAAGCTTGGAAAAAAGGTTTTGAGGAAAAAAAAAATAATAAAATGGAGTCATACCTCCTTGTTAGATGTTTCCGCAGGGGGGGCATTGTTATCCTGACTCTTATCAGTCATGTTTTCACTTTCCGTAAACTTTGAAGAACTTTGTGAACTTTCTTCGGGAGCTTCGAAAAACACGTCTTACCTCTAGCGGGGTAATTCGCAAATGAGCGATTGGTAATAAATTCGTTAAATTAAACGTCATAAAGAGAACTCCAATTAGTGTCAATCATCATTTACTTCATTAAAGCGCAATTAACTTCCGTTGCTTTCTTCCAAATGTTTTCACTTCCGGTAAGAAAAAAGACGGTAAAGACAGGAGTTTTGTTTTGAAAGCAACAACGATTTTCAGTTTACAGTTTACTTTAGTCAATAAAGATCTTATTGTTGTCTTTTTAGGGAGATTGGAATGGCTTGAAAAATCGCTTTCCAGAGTCTTGTGAAAGTGAGTTTCGACCTATTTTTCGCGAAAATGTCTGCTGAGCTCACGTGATTTAATTGCTTAATCGATCCACTGTTACCTCACATCACGTGAAGTTGAAGCCTGAAAAACCAGATCCTCGTGAAATCCAAAACCTGACAAAACAAGGAAATTAAGCAGAGAAAGTTGCTCGAACAAAGGATAATTGGGACAAATTGAAAACCAGAGAAAAAAGTTTTTCTCCATGGAAAAAATGCAGAAAATATAATAAAAAACCAGTGTATAATCATCAAATTTTGATAAAAGATGCATGACAAGAAAGCATGATCGCTTGTCTTCAAATGTACCACATTTTGACTTGACTCATTCGACAGAAAGAAGCCAATTTTCAGCTGAATTGCCTAAATTCTTCCTCTTACTTACCGTCAATTTTAGAGGATTTTTGATTTTAATATCATTCTTTTCATGGTATTTTCATCCTCGTAGGCAGAGCTACCATCGCGATATTTGGTTGCGAGGGTTGAATGAGAGATACTTTGTAAAGAAAACACAACTACACTCGAAATATGTTGTGCAAATTGTGCTTTATTTCTGGGGAATATATTTCAAGATAACAAGATCACAGTACTTGCCTTTTGTTGAATACTTTCTTTAAGATAGAAAGTAAAAACGAGAAGCAAACTTTTGCGCATTATTGCGGATCATGCTATCAAGTGGTGACTCGCGGTGAAATGCCGCATCTTCCACGGAGAACATTAAAAAATGAGCCTTTGTTAGCTACACTAAATCTTCACTTGACGTCGGACATAGCACAATACGCCCTTTCTTATCTGCAGTGTTTGCGAAATGAGTTATTGAATGTTCCAAGTTTGCTCGCAAAATATTCGTTTACTCTCTTTCAATCCTCTTGTTTCTTGAACCGTGTTGCCTATACTTATAATGTTTTTGAACGTCGATCAAATATCTGGAAAAAGGTCTCTTTTGAGTATGATTTAGAACCGTGCAATTGTATAGCCGTTCATTTGCCGCCTCGCGCTGAGAACAAAATCTTGCAAACACTTCGTGTTCTAATTTTCTCGTCATAGTTGCAGAATTTGCGAATAAATCAGTAAGCAAGAATGACGAGGATTTAATTCAAAACAATTCAAAGGTATTTATTTAAGAGGGACTTATGTCCAAGAAGAAAAAAAAAATCTGTATGTAACTTAAGTTTATATACTATGGCTTACTTTTCACATAAACCTTTCCAATAAGTTTTGCTGAGGTGCCAGCCCCGGAAATGTGACCATACGAAATCAGGCTTTCAATGTCTTTTGTTTTATTGAACGTGTCGAAAATTTCGTTTTGTGTTCAAAAAACACGTGACCACGCTTTAAAAATCAATGCGAACACCTTTTTTTTTTCAGCCTGAAGAAACGAGCAGTGCAAAATATCGCACGAGTTCGCGCCACCTTGTCACGCACGACTATCTGCACATGCGCACGCACGAACGATACAAAGTAACAACAGACTGGAACAAGTAGACTACGCTTTTTATATCAACTTTCCGACAAAAATCGGCGATGCCATGAAACAAATTAAACAAACCCGGAAAGAAAGGAATTTTTCCCCCAAGTTGGCAGAATCTTCCTTTGTAGCGCGGAAACATAACCGTAACCAATCGATTACACTATCATTTCAAGATCTCTTAAAAAAAGAACGCTTTGCTTTTTTGTTTTCTTTTGCCAAACGTGTGATTTCGATTGCTTGGAATTGTATAGTTTCTTTAGTTCGCAAATGACGAACTCTTGCAAATTTGTTGTTTTCTGACTTCTTTTTCATCTTTTCTAATTTTCCAACTATTTCATCCTTCTTTACCTTATTATTTGTTTGTAATCCTTTATTTCTTAAATAAAAGTTTGAAAAATAATCGAATGCATTGCTCTCTTTCTTTAATTAGTAAATCGAACAATGGTAATTGCTAATTAAGAGACGCCACTTAAATACTTAAAATTCCCTTTTTTCTATCAGGGGCTTGATGTCAACGTGTGAATCATGAAATTCTAATGAACGAGGCAAAATTGTCCTAGCAGTCTGTTGATGGCCGTAACAGCAATAGGCTAAATAGCCTGCGAACGGGGTCTTTTGTAAGTAGCGCGCGAGAGTGCTAGCTACTCGCACGACTCGTAAAAAAAGAGCCTGCCCGCAAGCTATAAATTAACGAGAAAAGTCCTTGAAGCAGATGCAATGTGAAATGTGAACGGCAAAACAAAATGTACGATGGGGGAGTGGGGGGGGGGGAGAATCTTCTTCCTTTCCCATCCCCCTCCCCCCTCCCTCCTCTTGCTCTGATTTTCCTTCAGAGTGTGTGTGTGTGTGTGTGGGGGGGGGGGGGGGGGGGGGGTAAGGGGGTAATTCAGCCAACTTCGAATTCCGTCTCTGAGAGTTTTCCCGCGGATTTTCACAATGTTCCCAATTTATTGCCATTATATTCCACAATAAGATTGAAATAACTTAGGATTGTTGGGGAGCAATTTCGCCGAGGCAAAGATTCCCTCCTCCCTTCACCCCCCCCCCCCCCACCACTAACTATTGAAACATGAACCAAAGTGATCACACTGCCCACAATGCCACAGATTTGGGTCGATTAAGTCAAAATAGAAACCTATATGGCTACATCGACCGTTCAAGCATGATAAAAATAGTTCATACGCTGCAAGAGAAATTAAAGACACTTCGTTGCTTTGTATATTTATTCATTATTCAAGTCCAGAAACATGTGACCTCTATCCTCTATGCTCCACCCCCTGAGATCGTCATGCAATTTTACAGGGCTTAAAACGAAAAAAAAAATGCGTTGGTTGAGAAAACGAAAAAGAAACGAAATTTACGTTTCATAACTCGTTTCATAAGTATGCCAAGTATCGTGTGTACAGATGTGGGACAATGACACCGTTGCCATGGACACTTTTCAACAGCTGAAAACATCAGTAAGTGGTGCATGATTTTGGCAGTTTTTCTTCATTCTAATTCTCTAGCCTCATAGTTTTTCTCTTTATATTGTTATCACCATTCATTGTAATAATTTTACGTCTTTGCTTCCCTCACTGGAAAAAAACAAAAAATTCCAGAGTCGCACGGACTTTGCAGCTGTTTATACACGAGACATTTCATGCATGCATAATCAACGTTATGTCTAATTGTTTTTAAAAGTTACGTGGCGCACTGGGTTTTGTACGCGATTACCTAATATTTTCGTGTGGATCTCTTTTACAGCGCTGGTATTTTGTTTCCCCATTCGTTCCAACTGTGAGACTTTTGAGAAAACGTGCCTAGGGGTAGCGCCACATCTTGGTAGTGCTCCATCGGTGAAGTTGTGTTTTTGTGAAAACGGTCTGTCGTCGTTGACAAGAACCCTCAAGAAAGATGGACGGTGGTGGACCAGGCGACTCGTTTGATCCTTGCGAGTGTATTTGTAGTCACGAAGGTGCTATGCGAAGATTAATTTCCTTGGTAAGCTTTATGTTGGAGATTGCAAAGAAGTTAACTTTAATGCAAGGTGTTTTCAAGCAAAAGAAGCTGTGAAAATTATTCTGCTGTGTTAATTAAGAAGCCGGCAAGCTTATATATGTATGAATACATGATTGGACATTGCGTTGCGAGGGTGTGTGTAAAAATTTTCGGTTTGCTCTTGCAGCTGAGAGATTCACAGAGCTATTGCACGGATAACCAGTGCCTGCAAGAACGTGAGTTTGTTTTGACCGTTATGGCTTATGTACGTTTAACTTCCGTACATTAAATGTTTTTCCTTTCAAGGACAATGTCCGTTATCTACTTGGCTTTGACCTTTCCTATTTCTCTCTCTCTTGCCTCTTAATTTTTATGATTAAAGCCATGTTGTTATGATCTTCGAGAAACTTCTCCCTATTATACATTCCGCGGTATTTGGTAACAACCATGTTAAAATGTTGTCGATGTGAACAAGAGTAGATCGAGACATAACAGAAGAGACACTCGGTCCCTCTGCCAACTGA
>NC_090886.1:4131880-4139380 GCF_036669925.1 Montipora capricornis | reverse complement strand
CTTGCCCTCGATCGAACTGACTTTTGGTTTCGATCGAAACGAACTTCGATCGAAACGACCGGTTACCATCCGAGATAGCGAGATAGCGAGCCAATGAGAGCGCACGATTTTGTATAATCACCTGTGTATTTATACTAATTATTATTTTTCCATGAATTTCATGCACATAGGATAAGAGCCAGTGAGGTACATACGGTGTTTTAGCACTGATTTCATGGCTCACTGTCAAACTAGTGCATAATGGGCTAAAATGACTTAAAATGAGCTACCTCTGTTGGTTTGCCGGTTACTGTTGGTCTTACCAGTTATTTATTAGTTATTTATATAATTATTTATCTACTTATTATTTACTCATTAATATTTTGGAAAGTACTTTTATCAAATGTGTTCAACGATTTGTTTCATTTTCTCAGACCACAGAGTATGAGACAAGGAGCAGAGAAGCCAAGTCGCAGTGATGTAAGTGGAGCGTCCGTTTTATTTCCCAACTTTGATGTAACTGTATGAGTTTCATTAGAATCCGGTCACTGGCAGTGTACCGCTGTCTGTCTGTCTGTCAGAAATTTGCCTCCACTCTGCCGGCTATTCTGCCTTGATTTTCACTCAAACCCTTGTAAAAGATAAGAGTGACGGCCGCTTACATTGATTTGCCCATGGATGCATCTACTTCAAAAGTTACTGAAACCCCTGAACTGAGCAAAAAATATTACAATCCCTGTGGCTGAAATGAAGGCAATTTGCTCAACGCTTCCATGCAGAAGAAACAATTTTTCAAAAGAAAATGTGATTGTGGCTTCTAATAGTGGTATTTTGGTTTTCTTTTTAGCGTGATCCAGGTCCACAACCTCCTGCTCCACCTGTGCATTAGACTGCAAGAATCGTACTTGTCAGTAATATTTGTATAGGTCCTCAGTTTCTTTGTGGTTAATAATAAGAAAAAACGACACTTACACAACCTTCCATCAAAGGTCGGCAAAATTCTGTGAGGGAGAGGATTTCCGTAAAGAGAGATTTGGCATCACATTTTGGTGAAATGGCAAACTGCAGGCTGTTGTTTCCTCTAAAAGCTTGAATATTTTCTTATCCCAACTAGTCTCCCCCTTTTATGAAGTTGCGTGATATCTTTTGATGCAGGAAAGGGGCTCCACTCAAACAAAGTTTCTTTTATTTGTAGCAAATCTCCAGTGTGCAATGTTTTGAGATGCCTTCGGCAACCGGAAGTGAACATTTCACATACCAGGACAGCAGTGTCTCCCAGATTTTTAAACTAATCATCCCTAATGGAGAAAAAATACTAAGCAACATAAATGTGGTTGTGTGATTCAAGACAAGTTAAAGGAGAAAATGCCTCACTTCCAGTTGCCGTCTCAAAAGCGTTGTGTGCTTAAGCTTCCTGTTTTAGGGTGAGGTTTTCTTTAAATGTCATGCTAATTCTCTCTATTAAATAGGCCATTTTCAAAATATCAAATTATATTCAGCTTGATATTGAGGCAGTGAGGACAAAAACAATAGAAACACGTTGGAATGAATGTGAAAAATATTCACATATCGTCCACTTTCCTTTGTCTTTGTCCTTTAAACCTCTCTTTCAAGCTGAATTTTAATATAATTATCGAAAAAGGCCTATTGTGAAATTCCAAGGGGGAAGGGGGGGGGGGGGTGGGGATGGACAAGGGGAAATTCAAAGCCTCTTTTATGGGAGGGTGTGGAATATAAAAAATGTCTGTCACAGTGTGAAAGTGCTAAGTACTATTATATGTTTGTAAAAATGTTTGCTTTAATGTTATCTTAAAATGTTATCAAAAACTAACCACAAAATGGCCAGAAGTATGGCATTATGTAATCTAGCGCTAATTTGATCACAAGTGCTTGATGGAATTTACATTCTAATAATACTTGCGTTCATTTGTCTGCACTTCTAACACAACCATTATGTCCAGGGAATGGGAATTGCACAATTTTGTAGTTCAGATGTCATTTAAGATTTTAGGCTGCCTGGAAGCATGCATAACAACTCCAAAAACGCCTCGTTAACTTCAAACAGCTTTCATTATTGTTTGTATTACAGCATTGATAACCTTGTTCCTATTTCCATGGAGACTATGTCTGATGTACATTCAGGATTTCAGCATTGTTCAGAGCTGTGTGAATTTATTTTCTTGCATTTTGGATCTCGCATACAAAAAAAAAAAAAAAAAACGTGGAGTTGTTGGGTGAAACTTAACTAGTTGCTGTGATTTTCATAAACCTGCAGAATCTCATCGTCAAGAGACAATGGCCAAAATGCCTTGTGGCTTCCATCAATGAAGCTGGGAGTTGACGTGAAACCATTGATGTGTGACATAACCTGCTAATCAGAATCTTTGTTTTCCACGATTCCAATCAAATTTGATACCAATGGAAAGCGATGGAATTTGTATAAATCTTTTTTACTGAAGAACCTATAAAAAGATAATTATCATAAAAGTATTCAAGCCATGAACTAAACAAAAATTCCAATTCACTTTCCTGAGGCGCAGTGGATCTACCCAGCTATGTTCGGAAATTTGATTGATGGAAGCCAAAATGCAGTTTGTCACTTACCCCTTGAAGGTGAGATTCTGCAGGATTATGAAGTCACAATACCCAAAAACACAACCATGTTGCATTATGGTATTTGGCACCAGGAGTTTTGATTTTTTGACTCGATAGCTATGTTGCAGGCAGCCTTTAAGGTTGTAAATAGTTGGTTTACATAGTGATTCTTTGATACTTTTCTGAATGTATGGGTTGCAAGTTTCCAAAGGAAATGATTTATATTAGTGACAAGTTCTTTTTTGTAGTTTTGTTATCACTCGACCAAGTTGTAAATAGACTAAAGACAAGATTCCTTTAGGGAATAAAATGTGATAAAAAAGTGGTAACGTTTTCGGTTTCATGGTTGGAAGTGTAGGTGAATGAACAGCTGAAGGTTACTGACAATGAGAATTGAAAAGTTGAATTAAAATTCTGTTCTTACCACAGGTCTATGTTTAAATGTATCTAACTATGATGAGGGTTGGAAAGAGCTGTGCAGAACAAGAGGCTATGCGTAGCCTACACTCTGTTCGAAGGATTTTTAGCCGATCTCCTTTATAGTAAACAGTATTTCAGTGTTGTTTTAAATTTTGCAATATCTTGGTCAATATCCCATTCAATTCCGAAGTCTAAAGTCCACATTCAGTGACCCAATGATGGGGTTAAGTGTGATTGTAGAATAGCATTTTAAACAGCATTAAAATTTACGACATTGAATCCAATCAAAACCAGTAAACAGATGCACAGGTAACTCTTTGAGGGGTTCCCATTGACAAGTAAAATCGTCTGGCATCATACAGTTAAGTCTCTTATGGGTCACCTTTGTTGTGACTTCACCAGCTAGAAGCTGGATTCACAGGCATAACCAAACTGACATGAAATTAAAGATAAACCACCAACTCTTAAAAGAAATTTTACATTTTATTGCCCTTTCAAACCACCTTGAATTATTAGAGATGTGCCAAATTATAGTACTGTTGTAATCCAAGACCAACTTACAGGTATTCCATGTGTTTAAAACCATCAACATCGTCTATGAAAACTTTGCTAACCCCTAAACAATATTAACTTATCACATCCATATTAAAATCAACCTTCTGTTTATCATTACTTTTGGCACCCTTAAATTCTAACTTGTACAATAAATAACATTGATTGATTGACAGTGTGTGGTGTGAAACGGAATGAAAATTGTGTAAGGAAAAAGAAAAGCATTTGATTTTTTTTTCATTTGTAACATGTTAAAACAATGATTTCATGAAACTTATCTTACAAAATTCATCGTTTTTGACTCTTCATTGATGTTTTATCCAAGGTAAAAATCCTCTTCAACATGAAAAAGATGATTTAGTAGAGCGAGTAATAAATTATTGTTTACAGCAATAGACTATAGCTGGTAAGGTGTCTGATTTATTCTTTAAAATATCTATAACAACTTACGGTAAAGTGGTGCTTGAATAGAGATAAGTTGGAGCTCTGCCTATAGAGATACTCTCTATGACATAGCCCATTGTTATGTACGCATGTACCAACTAGAGATTTATCGTGTGTTGAACTAAGGACTTATGTAGTTCTTTGGTTGGCAAATTTGAATATCACAAGAAACTTGAAATCAAATGAATGTTTGTGAATGGTGAGCAAACCATCTTCTACATACCATAGGGGATGTAAACCACACAACATCCGTACACTCAGGTGTAAAGAAGTGCTGAACAGAAACCCACTTTTGAAGAACTGTTCAAAGACAAGAGTTTCAAAAACTTGTTGGGACTCAAGACATTCTTTGACATTACATGACCCCAGCATATGAGTAACATTGTATTTGAGTCAATATTCTTTCTCAGTGTGATTTACTTTCAACTCATTTCTGGCAACAATTCATCAAATTAATAAAGAACTGTGAGCCCAAGGATCAGTGGAAAGAACAATCATCTTGCCTCAATGTGTCCTGGGTTAAATTTTGAACTTGGCAACATAAGAGGGTTGAGCTAGTAGGTTATTCACTTAGCTAAGAGAGGTATGTCTGTGGGTACAGTGTACTCCACAGGCAGCCCAAGCTCGGTATAGGATTTATAGACTTTGTATGGGAAAATGAACTTTGAGCTTACAAATGCTAATATTTAAAAGTCAGCTGTAAATGTGGAAATAAACTTCATTTACCTCTACATACAGTTGTCCTCGTCTTTTCTGTGCAATCGGAGCACAAAGTGTGTCAGTTTTGGACAGGTTTGTGGCTTACAAATTTTTACAATTATATAGTTGTCATTTCCCCACATGCCACAAACCGACCTTGGGCTGCCTGTGAATACTCCTGCTTTCCCTCGCATGAAAACGTATTTCATCTAATGAGTATTAGAGAGAGATGCCCTGTTCCCTGAGTCCAGGAATTGACCGCAGGCCATCTTGGTGAAAGACGAGTGCTCTGACCCGAGTCGTAAGGAGGTGATAGAATAAAATGAGGCCAAAATATCTTCCTCATACTTCTTATTTTGTGTCAGCTCATCTGTAAGAAGTTACAAAATTATTATTAACTTTGCACTTTTTTTAGCTCACAGTTTCACAAAATAACAAACCAAAGTTTAAAAAGTACCTAAGCTGTGAATACAGTCCTTTAAATGTGATGACTGTAATTTCAGTGTCTGTAATAATAATTGGTAATCACATGATTTGGAGTGCAATTTTAGAATAAATTTACTCTTAATAATAATTATACATGCCAAAATTTGACAGCATGTCAATTAATCCCTGAGAGTGCAGAAAAGTAAAATTAGGGCAGATAGTTGAAATTAGTACAATAAAGGTGAATTTTTTTCATGTATATCAATGTTAGTAATGGCATGATTTTCCTCACGCAATTTGAAATAAATAAGCACTTGGAAAATTTTATTAAGACTACAAATTTCACTTGCCCGAATTTGGTTCATCTTTGAATTATTTATTCCAAACTGCACGAGAAAAATCATGTGATTACTTACAATAATTATTGATATACAAATTTTTCATCAGAAAAAATATCACGCAATCACAAGAATAATTGTGCCATGCATCTGAGAATTTTTTGACCATTGACCAATCAGAATGCTTGGTTTTTACCTCTTTTCTGCACTGTGTTGCCTGAAAACTGCATTTCTCTTCGCCAATCAGAATGAAGACACTTTTCCATCTATATTATTTATGGCCAAATGGAATGACAAATTGGAAACTCTAAGGCTAAATAAAAAGCTGCATAAAAGACCCTTAGATTTTTTGTGCCACTTTCACCACAGAATAATGGTGTAAATTCAATTTAAGAACTTTCCTACATGAAGCAATGTATTAACAGCCCCAAATGTGACAAATAAAACTACAACCAAAGCCACATCCAAGAAATTGCCAAAAATAGGACCAATAAATAATTATTGGCTTTTATCATTTTCAGATCATCTGACCCAGTTTAGGTCAATGAAATTAGTCCTGTTCTTGGCCACAAAACTAAGTGGGTATATACTTCAATCATTCTTTTAAATTATTACTTCAAAGTGCCCAGCACAATTTCTTTAAGATCACGTTTGCAATCAGTCTTTCCTAAGTTACGAAAGTAATATTGAGCCCATTCTTTATGAATATTTCACAAAGTTAATGCTTGGCATAATTATTAGCAAACCTGTTCACCAGGGACCAACTCCTTTGAAATACCTTTCTCTTCCCATGTTTCTACACCCTTAAACTAACCAGGTTGCTCGTGTGGGAGTAAAGTGCGTGTCACACAAGCAACCTTGGACTGTCTGAGAATCAATCAGGCTACCCTTAAACCTGAAATATAATATTAAGCAACAGCGTTGCGCAAAAAGAACACAAACACCAAAAATTCCTCAAGATTAAAATCAGTCCCTGTGATTCTTGCAACAAAAAGCTCTTGAGTACATCCTAAATGCCCTTAATCCATTTCGTCTAAAATTTCAGCATCTTTGCTATGATGCAAGGCTTGTGCTTCTTCTTTTGTGCTCTTCTTTACATCTGCAATGTTATCCCTACAATTTACACATGAAAAAATTACCATCACAGGCAAAGAGTAATTAGCGAGTAAAATCATCTGATGTTAGCAGGAGTAAAGTCTTAAAGTCTCAATCTCGAGAGTCCCATTAATCACTCACTGAATACCATTAAAGAATGTGATATGTATCATTTTTATGGATTGGGGTTGGGGTCTGAATCCTTCTGCTTTCTTTGATCTAAGTCATACGTGAGTTCTACAGATTCTTGGAGGAAGGAAGGAAGGAAGAGGAGACTAGGAAGCTGGTATGGCACCATTCCATCCCTGAACAATGAATATTATTATTCCTCTCTTTTGGCACTCTTTATTTTTCTTTTAGTATTGTGCTAATAAATAAACAAGCAAAAAAGGCAAGTTGGCCTTTCCTGTGGAATTTAACTCAGAGATGTTTGATTTCAAGGATTGCTGTGGCACATTAAAAACAAAAACAATTCTGCTTGGAGAGCCAAGCAAGGAGGTTACTTGTTTTAATGTTTCATGCCCAAAAATTAATTTATGGATTATACTGTGGGAAAGGCAAAATAATGATAATTTTAATTGAATCCTAAGTGGATGAAAGGGTTAACATGAACACGAGGAAGAACTTACTTGATCGGCGATGTGCTAGATGGAAGCACACCTTGGAGTCCAGTTAAGTAACCCATTAACTGAGAAATATTTTCCTCTTCAGGAGGTAGTGCTGCTGCAGAAACCTAGAGAACATGTACAGACATATTAAACCGCTTGTGTTCAAATTGGAATGCATCTACAAATTTACATGATTGGATCAAACCCTGGCAAGTATGTTGATCTTTCGGAGTCTATTAAACATTACGTGTATTTGCTTAATAAGTAATAATTTGCAAAAGTTTCACAATGACTGGTTTGTATTTTGTCAGGGATTTCCACAATAACGCAACCCTTTGACGTAC
>NC_090886.1:4104380-4124380 GCF_036669925.1 Montipora capricornis | reverse complement strand
TGGACATTGCCTCAGTCATAATTTTTTTCTGGCTACGGCCCTACGGCATCACGTTTTTCCCCGCCAAAATGACGTTGGTTTGCGTGCGCTCACTGTTGTTCTATGAGAAAATCTCGTACTCATACAAATGTAGTCATTCTTGTCCTAGAATCTAAAGCTCCCTATTGACATCTAGCAGTGAGACTAAATAGATTTTACTCTGTCTAACGCCAGACGATTTTATTCATAAAGTGGGAGCATTCTTGGGCGTCCTAGGACACCTGAGGAATAAATGGGTTAATGCAGCCTACTTAAAGACTATGCTTTAAATAATTATCATGTTTCCTTGCATTTTCTTGAATTTCTATCACTCTTTTATTATTTCCTTCTTAAAGTAGCATACCACGCAGCAATTAAATTACCTTAGGGTTGGTGTGTTTTACTATTGGAAACAGATTCATGATGTCATCCTCTGTGAAAGTTGGGTGTTTCCTGCTCAGAAAGTCGTACTCTCGTAATATGACCTGGACACCTTTGAACACAACAAGAGAGTCAGAGAAGATTGATATCTCTGGTTGCAGATGCCACCTTCTGTGAAAAATCACCCATGAACACTCTTTCATGACTACAGCTGTATCATCACAGAGCCCTGCTTCTCGTGTGTAGAAGCATACTTGTGAGTTGTTTGTTACCTTACAACAAACACTTCTCCTTCCTTGCACAAATATATTTTTCCAAAGAATTAGTTACAATAAGCTTTCAAAACTAACCTGTCCTTAAGCAGAATGACCTGAGCAATGAAATTCTGTGAATATGACACTTCAGGAGGGCGTCTTCACTATTTTTACTACCAAGAAGAAGCAAAAATGTTCCTTTTTTCAAACCAAAAATATGCAGTTCAATGTAGTTTAACAAAGTTAACAACAAAGAGCAGCAGTGGTCTGGGCCGGTCATCATCTAAGAGCAGTCAGTGGTGGTTGGCAGTACTGTCAGGTACATGTTCACTCAGTCGCTTAATCACATGGCAATAGGCCAGTTTCGTATTCTAACGGTTGGACTGGATCTAGCATGAAATGGAGGCTAATGCTGGCAAATTAATTTGCATTTGAAAAGATTTGCCTGCATTAGCCTCCATTTCATGCTAGATCCAGTCCAGCCGTGAGAATTCAAAAACGGTCTATTCATCTGACATTTTGTACAGTCGGGCATTTGCTAGTCAAAAAGTGGGATGGTCTATTACATAATGAGACCATTTTTGTCAGTGCACATATATGTAGTTTCTTCTCAATCTATTCTGCTCACTTGCATCACTAAAGTGTTAATTATTTTGTTGGAATGGTTTTACAGGAGCCTATAGATCCTTAACCAGAATCATCATCATATTAATTTTTTCTTGGATTTTACCCTTGGATTTTAGAGAAGCTTGGTCTTAGCTAACATCTCTGGGAATTTACCCTTCCAACGACAATATAACACAGGACAGAGGACAGATCACAACACTGGGTACACCACGCCCTGCTCTTTGGGAATAGTGTGTGAGTTCTTTTGTGGCCCACAGGCTTATGAAAATTGAAGGGATGTGAGACGGCCTATGGTTTATCGTCTTTATGGGTGAACACTAGAGTCTAACCATTTGCAGATGTCATTACAAATGCAGCACTTTTTTTCTCAGTTATTTTAAGACCCTGATGATCTGGCCCCAGTTGTACAAATGATGGATAGCGCTATATCCACCGGATAAATCACTATCCAGTGGATAATTCACAGCGAAACGAATTGCACTATCCAGTGGATAGTGATTTATCTGGTGGATAGCGATATCCACCCCTTGAAAAACTGGGGCCTGGTCAGAGGTTTTTCCCTGCAACCTCCGGCACAGTCGTCTGATGCTCAACCAATGCAACTGAGCCAATCGGTCAGCAGTTGGCTCAATTGAACCTGGGACCACAACAAAAATAAATAATTATTATTAAATTTTTATTATTCCTACCAGTTAAGTTCAAATCCAAAGTTCGTTTTTGTTTCTTCTACAATTAACTTCCATAGTTCCTCTGGGGTAAGGGTTGCCCAAGCCACAGTTAAAGCTACAAAGGCAACATTCGATGAGTCAAAAGTTAATTTATTTTACACATTTCAAAAGAGTACTGCTTGTTACACTGACCTCCATTTGCTGACGTCTTTAGGGGTTTTCTTTTGTTCTTTTTCTTCTTATTTGCAACCTGGATAGACAAATAAATTCAAAGATAAAAGGAAACACCTCTATTAAACACTTCAATTTGTAAGGTCACTCTGAGTTTAAAACCCCAAAGTGAGACCATTCAAACGAAACCAACAAAACACATAATCTTCTTAACCAATAAGAAATGAGTGTAGCCGGGCAAAAAAAAACTCCTATTTCCTTCCTTGTGATTTCTCCCTCTCTTACCACCCTGCTGCAAGTGTGCTTTTGGCATGGCAGGGATCAAAGGTGTTTAGAATTCAAAATACAATAGACCATTTTACAGTTGTAGCCAAGAATGGAAGAGAGGCTGCCAGAGACCCCGCTTTGCTACAAACCTTTGCGCTTTTCTAATGTCGATGTAGACTAATTAGAATTACAATAACACAATTCACATGATAAAAGCAGTAAGGTCTGTATCAATACAAGGTCACCGGCAGCCTCGCAGCCATTCATAGACTAGGTCACTGAGCAAACAACTGTAAGATGGCCAATTATTACACACCTCTTCAGCTGGAAGATGAGGTACAGGACTGGGGTACATACTCTGAAAAGAAAACATCTTAATTTACTTTATTATTCACAGTCTTTCAATTACAAAGACCCTGGTAACCTGCAGTTAGCATAGCTATCGGAGGCAGGCTGCTTTAGCTGACACTATACAAAAGAGCAAAGAAAGACTTGGAAGATAAAGACAGCCAAAGAAAGAGAGCAAATCATATCTTGAGGAATTTTCACTCAACACTCACACCACATACAAATTAAACTTTTTCATGAGCACAATTTGCACTGCAAATAAATATTACGAATCGTCTTACTTATTTAATTTGTAAGAACAGTATTAACCCACACTCACCAAAAAACAATTTAAAAAATGACTAATGGCCACAGAAAGTGTCTTCAGGGTTGCTGAAACACAACAGTGAAAAAAAAAATTATGGTTTTCCTTTGGGCGCTTCCACTCAAACGGATTAATTATTGACAAACACACGCGACACACCCCTTATTCATATACTCATGTAGGTGATACTTTATATTACATGCTGTATTGTGTTTCAGTTTTTCCAGAACTCTCGAAGTGGTCATATTGTTTTTTTCTACCTCACGTAGTTTTTCTCCCACCCACCCTCCCTGCATGTTTCTTTATTTCTTAGTGACAGGGTAGGTGGCAGAGAAGTTTATTTCTTTTGATGTTCCATGATTTATATTTTATGTCTTCGGATGTTGAAATACAGTAAACTTCTCCCTTGGTCAAAACAAACTGTGTTATTGATATGTTGTTGGTGGGGACAATTCTTCATAAATAATGATTGGGCAATTTTGTACCTACACGTATTCTACAGTACAGAGTACTAAATTTAAAGTTTGCTTCTGTTGATGGATGCAAAGATCTTGATATATTATCATAATATCTCACTATAACCTCAATTTTTCAGGCTGTACTGTAAAGTGCAGCTTCTTGGTTTTTTCCCTAGCTCAATGAATTGGACTGGAAAACAATAATAATTTATTGCACATGGTAACTTATAGTATAGCCTTTAAACTTGATTAATACAGTGTAAGAGAATGATATATCTTTGGTTTGTCCACTAGAAATCATAAAAAGACTCCTCCAATGACGACAAATTCTGGAATCTCTACACAACATTCCCATGGTCATAACTTTTGTTGGGTATTTAAGGACCAACAAGCTGTTGAAAATGGTCGGGGGCCCATGTAATGTTCTAGATAATGGTCTTGCCTTTGTGGTATGTGTATTTATTTACCATAAACAAGTGGGTAAATACTCAGAGACATTGGTTGCCTCACAGCCACGCCAAAATCCGAGAGCTCTTATGATATGATCATGAACTCACCACTTTGCATGTGAATTTTAAATAGTTGCTTGGCACTTCTAATAATCATTTCCATAACTGAAATTTTCTGCAAGATATAATAAGAAAACAGGCCCTTTTTGCCCATATTATCTCACAAAGTATTTAACGCAGTGATCGAGCTTTGACCAAGATGACGTTTCACAATGAATGAACTCCTTTATGAAAATCAAGAGTTCACTTACATACACATGTTCTAGATCTGCTCGCATCGATAAAATTGCTGTTAATTTTCCCAAGTACCTCATGTTTATTCCCCTAAACAAACACAAGAGGAAACAAGATAGGAATCAAAACAATTTCAGAGTATGCATTGCGTGATAATTCATTAATAACAATGAATTATCATGCTTACTGAACTTATTGTAAAATTATTCTGTGAGGGCAAGTTGGATACGAATTGGCTATAACCAGTCTCATACAATGATATCTAACAGGTACAAATGGAATAATCATTGATAATAAACTCTGAACTGTTTCAATTTTACAAAAATTAATGCATGGCTACATCTGTATGACATGATGAAGTATGAACAGCAAGTCTTGGGAGACGATTACACAGACACACAACCTTAAGGCAGTCTTTACATGTATGTGGCTAAATCATGATCAACTCAAATTGAGACAAGGTTGCCCATCAGCACTAACATCCCCAGCAGCCACAGTACTCTTAATGTAACACACTTGCATTCACCACACGAACTGCCACTGATCTCTGCAGATCATCCTCTTGCCATTGTTGCAAATCACTACCTCCTTTTGATTTAAGTTTTACATGTTCTTAATCTCCTCTTAAAGAGTTGCTAAGTTTGATCAGATACAGTACATCTGATTGACAAATTGAAAGTTAGAAAAATCTTGCATTATTAATACTTATTGTCTTTGGTCATCTACACTCTCAACTGTTTGTTCCAAAAGTAAACTACTCTACACTTAAGCATCACGCCTTCACTCATGCTGCACATGTGTTATGGAAGGCATTGCATGCCACTTACTGTTAGAACAAGTAGCAGCCTCGCTTGTTTTAAAAGACAACTCAAGTTATTTCTTTTTAGGATTGCTTTTAATCTGTAAAATTAATAGTATGATTTCCAGCTTAAGTGTTTAGAATTTTATGTAAGCAATTTTGAATACCGGTAGTTTCTTTACAGTGTTAGTGCTGTATAAATAATATGGCTTATTAGTATAATTACCACACAGGTGAATAGTGCTCTCCACGTGCATTGATTGGCTAACTAGGAGGTGATTATCCAAGTACTATTCACCTCGAAGTAGGTGGCACGCGAAAATTTGCAATTCTCCACTGTATTTACAACAATAAAGTTTTTTGGTTCTTTTTTTATTCAACCTGTGTGGTATATACTAAAACAATCATTCACCTCAGTTACAACAACTGCACACTGTACCTGTTATGCATTATGTCTGTTAATTGAGACCCATCCATAGGTGTCTGTGATAAACTAATAAAATCCTCCACCTGGTCAGAAAGGAAATTCAAAGTCGTTTATTATTAATTATGTTATCAACCAAAACACACATGTAACTTTGAATCAAATAAAGTGGATGTTATGACTGATCTTTTCCCCTGATTTAAGGGTCAAGTGTAGGGTAGTTAGAGCCTGCACTTATTTACCAAAAAACATCCAAACTAACCATTTTGATAATGACAGTTTCTGCTAAAAATTCTGAAGCACCTTGAATAAGCATCTTGTCAGTAGAGAGAGCATCTTCCTGATTAAGGAAAACCAAAAGCTGTCATGATTAATTTTAACTACAGTACTAGCTCATAATCCACTGAGCTTAATGACACAATTCATTCTTAACATGTCACTATAACATAAATTTCATTTCTGTCACTGCTCCTGCATAAAGTGCCTAGGAATTTTGTCTACTTGGCTAAGGTGCATAGGGCAACGTGAAATAAATACATGCCCACATTAATTTTACTCATTAATTGGGATGCTTTAGTTCTGAATGGGTTAAGGATTGCATGAAATACTAGTAAAACCTCAGTTATGTACTCAGCATTATTAGCTGAATTGTAAAGAGATGTGCCAGATCAGACAGGGTTAAGAACAAAGACAAATGAGCCATTGTGCAGACACTGCACCTTGTAGGAGAAGGCAGTGCTGGAAATAATTTTTCTTTATTCAGAGCACATATGCCCTTTCAAATCTTCCTTATGGTCGGACATTTGATAAATTGGACCGGACATAATTTATTGACTGACAACACCTTGAAGAAGACTCAAGATGTGCTGGTGACATGTTCGGTCATCGTGTCCGATCATAATGTGAAATTGGCCGGACATTTTCAAAATTTGGTCGGACAATGTCCGATGACCAACTGTTATTTCCAGCAATGAGAAGGGGAGGGGGAGGGAACCAATAATTTCATTGCAATGCAAAACAATGTGTCCAACCCATTTCCAAATTGAGGGGGTGGGGGGGGGGGGAGTGGAAGGAAGAACTATGACAAAGTGCTAATAGATGAAATGTGCTTTTGCTTCAAGTTCTCATAGCAAGATACTGGTAGTAGTCACTTGCACAAGCTGTACCATGTGACAGATAAGCACTACACACGCTCTTTAGCAGTTAAGAATGAAGCGTTAATAAGTTCAGCCAATGAAGTTGAATGTTTTAATTTTCAAACTAAACTGCCTTTATCTTAGTTATTACAAAAAACAATGAATGAAATTTATAACTTCCCTGATTACAAAATGTCATTAATACTCCACTTTCAGTACTGCTCACCATTGCATTAATCAAAATTATTATTCTAGTGAGTCGGCCACATGTCATCAGTCAGAGGACCCATTAAATCTTTACTATAGGTCTTAATTTTTGAAGCCACTCACCTCTGATGACGCATGTTTTATACCAGGAGCATAGATATCAGGATTGAATCTGACATCAAACTCTGTAACGAAAAACAAGTTCATCCCATGAGTCACTCCATCACTGATCTTGAACTTAATTCTTACAGTCATGAAAGTAACTGCAATGATCTGAAGTAATCATATTATTGACATGCAAATTATTTTATAATCTAGTCAAAGGAGCTTTACATGAATACACTGTCATGTATAATGACTTGTCTGAAAACTAACTTGAATCACATATTGAACCAACAGCTTTTGCAGCCGATTTGATTGCTTCAGCTGAAATGTCACTGTCATCTGCAAACAAAAAATAATAGAATATTCATAATAAAAGGTTTACCTTTGCAATGAATGAATATTTGTTTGACAACAGTTACATGTAAGTAAGAACAATAACAGCAACATTATTATTTTTAGAGGGTAAGCACACAATAGTTTAGTAAAGATATCCACAAAACTGTGGTGAGCTATTAGACTCTTATAATTAACTATTGTATAATTCCTATAGAGTGAGTTTCAATCGAGTGTCAAAAAACCAAAAACAAAGTAATTGGTTTGGCCAATCCGAAAGGACAGAGACAATCCAGTAAGCCAATCAAAACTAAAAGTAACTACATGTACAAGTAGCCGACACAAAGTGCAGGAAAAATAATGTGCACACACGAGCCACAATTGGTTTTGGTTTCACTTCTGATTGGTTGAAAAAGTGGCATGAGAACTTTGAACCAATCACTGAGTGAAGTAATGAAAAACCAAAGCAATTTGCTAATTACTTTTGACACTCAATTGAAAACTGCTCTAAATAAAGCTAAACTACTATAATATTTGTTCCTTTCTTTGCAAGGTTATGGACCTCACCTTGTCAAAAAAAACCCAAAAAACCAGGGAGTAAAATGAGACACTTAAAGTTGATCATTAGAAAAAAACTGTTTAACCCATTGGTACCTAGGAGTGAGACTTAATAGATTTTACTCTAACACCAGATGATTTTACTCATTATTGGGTTGAAGTCATAGTTTAAGATGGCTCCAGCTTAATGATCATACAGCTGGTGTACTATTTCTCAATTCAGCAGATCTGACCAAAAATTACTTATCATGTTATTATCAACCGAAACTTATTTTTGGAGTACCGGTAACAAACATAAGTAAGTGAATATATTTTACCATCATGGTTTTGAAAGGAAAACATGAAAAATTCACAATTGAACAGGCCAACTTGGAGCAACAATCTCTGCGATACCATTGCAGTGCTAACTCTCTCCATAAAAATAAATTTCAAATACAATTAGGCACACCAGAAGGTGGTAGATCTTTTTTATTAATCAACTTTAATGATAAAATCAAAAATGTCAAGGCAAACCTGCAGTATGTTCAGCAGATGAGTCTGTGCTCTTGAGATTTTCTTCAGCTTGTTTCACAGCTTCCTCTAGCTTGCTATCATCATTGTTCATTCCATTCTTGTATGGACATTCTAACTGTTCACCATTTGCTTCATCTAATGGCTTCTCTTCACTTTTCTTCTAATTTAAAGGGAAATACCACAAATCAAATGAAGACCAAAAATGTAAAAACCTTCAGCGACAAACACAATTCTGAAATTGTTTAATTATAATATAATAATTATATAAATAAACAAAATAGTGGTAAATATTAATTGCCCACCAATGTGGCCCGCATGTGATCCACCGACTCGACGTCATATGTAGGTTGAGTTTGTTGGTTCTCTACTCTGCACTGAGAGGTTTTCTCTGGGTACTCCAGTTTCCCCTCTCCTCAAAAACCAACATTTGACTTGACTTGCATTATTTGCTAATTTCAGTTTACAGTGTCCCCAATTAGCACTCAAGTGCTAGAATAATTAGACACTTAAATCAAGTGCCTTTCCTTTAATTCAATAATATTGCTACATGTATAATTTGTTTCAGTCCTGGGAGTACAACAGGAAAGTTATTATTGTCACTTGGCAGATGATCCATTATGTTCATCACTGAATGTCTGTTAGTTTGTCTAGCAGAATGTCAACCACTGTACGCCTGCATTCAAGCCCAGATTAATTTATCATCATCAAGCAAACAACCACTGACTGACACTTGCCCCAAACAGATGATGAATTTTGGCATAAATTTAGCACCTTCAAATACAGGTATCAACAGTTTCACTACAAACCTGCATCTCCTTCTGTTTGGCAGCTGATACATGCATTGCGACGAGTTTCAGAAAGAGCACATAGCGGAATCTGTAGAAATACCATCAAAACAAGCATTAATTAGCAACTCTTACCCACCAAGAAGCTAGTCTCCTGAGGAAAGAAAATAACGTTTGAGTAACTTACGCTATAAACCCTTCAATCAACTCAGGTCTCAGACAACATAGCTTGTGCTTGTATGGCTGTGGGACGGAAGACTTCACCTCTTCCTCTGAGTTATCAGGGGGTTGATTTTTCTCAGTGACTGGTCAGAAAAAAAAATTGCTGTCAGGAGAAGATTCTATGTCTGGAAAAGGGTGGAGAGACTGCCTTCCTTTTTTTTTCAATTGTTAGTATTAGTTTAATAACAATAATGACAACAGTTTTTGCCATAACAGCCCACTTTTGATATATTAAAATTCAGTCCTAAACAAAAGACATCATCTCGAGGCTTTGGGGACAAAACTCATACAAATCCTTACATTTATTCCCCAGAGCCTCAAGTTGACGCCTTTTGTTTGGGACTGAATTTTAATATATCGAAAGTGGTCTATTGTGAAAGTACAGTATGTTCACAAGTACCTAATAGTAGAATGTGTACAAGTAGTTACAGATATGAGTTTTATAAGTCACTCAATAAAATTTGGACAAGAGAAGTACAATAAAACCATGAACTGTGTTCCATAAAATCTCAGTACGTAGGGCACTCATGTGGTTACGACTAAGGTGTGCAATATCAAAGGAGAAAATTAAAACTGCCATAGTCACTTTGCAAATTAAAAAAAAGACAATCTAAAACAAAAGCAAAAAGTGATAATATTGGGCAATTCCAAATTGACTTGATTGTAACTTCTGATACAAATGATACTCTTGTAAATTCCTAAAACACTGAATGCTGTACCTCCAACAAAATTAGCGTCAGGTGGAAAAGTTCTGAAGAGATCCAAAATGTAATGCCTTCCATCAGCTCCGATGATACCCTGAGATTTGTAAACATGATCCAGTAAAAGGCTGCTGCATGCAATTTTACCCACATTTCAACTATTTAATATCTAATTGGAAATTGTTTCATTTCTTAGTTGAATGCTGAAGTAGCAAAGTGCCTAAAACAAAAAAATTAATCAATTTCTAACTATGGCTCTGTTGGTTGCAATTTCAAACCTTTATTTATGTCTGGATGAAAAGACATCTGTTGGTAAGCCATTGGTTGGCCAATACATGTAGTTGACCGACCATCGGCTGACTGTCGGTAAGGTGTTGGTATTAAACCTTTCGGTAGAATGTCAGTAACTTTATGATGTCAGTAAATTTATGATTTGCAACCCACCTGTCGCTATAACCTGTTGGTTACCTGTCAGTAGTCTGTTGGTCGGGTGTCGGCCAACTGTCGGCCAAACGCGGCGAAAGCTCAATACAGTAATGGGTATTGAACTCTTCTGGCAAGTTTTAATGTTATTATAAGGAGCAGGGCTCGAAATATCCAGTTGCAATTTTGCAACAAGATACAAAAGTTTAGTTGCAATTTCACAAATTTTAGTGGCAAAGTAGTCGCGCTGCATTGTGTTGTATTTTAGCAAAAGCAGTGGCAAAGTGGCAACTGCAAGAGCGAAGGTAGAAAGCCAGCTGCAAATTTTTTACTCCTCCACATCTTTTAGTCTCAACGGTAAAAACATTCAGTCACAAATGGGACTGTGTTGGTCGCAATTTCATCCCCTAAGAGATAGTTCAGTAACAACCATGGGTTTAAATTCTGTTCAAAGCCCAAATTTTCAAGCTTTCTATTTTGTTACTGCTACTGTAAATTGACATTCATAACATAAGATAATCTATTAATAAATATGTGTGGCTTTCATAAACTCTAGACTGATTCTTCATAACTTGACTTCGTTGTAAACCTCATAAAAAGAAAACATACAAACCTTGCATTCCACCGATGAACAAAGTTCAACTTCGTCACCATTAGAAGTGACAACCCTTGAGGAGAAGATATAGGCATTGAGCAATATGTACATGAACATGCTTCAAACCTCAAATCATTTTGATTAGAACCCTTAACTTTGATGATCACTTCAAGACATCCTTTTAATAATTGAGGGAAAGGGGGTGATGGGTACAATAGCTGAAACAACCCAAACCTTTACAAAAATGCTAACCTTATGCCTAAACGGTATGCTTTAGTTACACTAAACGTTTGAATGTGTCCTTTAGCAGCATGTCATAGTGATGTGGGATATAGATCAATTGAAGCCTTTAAGTGCTACTGTGGTTCTTTATTGACTACGAGCTTTCGCCGATCTACGGCATCATCATGGATGATGATGCCGTAGATCAGCGAAAGCTCGGAGTCAATAAAGAACCACAGTAGCACTTAAAGGCTTCAATTGATCTATATCCCACGTTATGCTTTAGATAATGTTACTTTGGGCCTAAGGTTAGCACTAATTTTTTGTAAAGGTTCGGGTTGTTTCAGCTTTTGTACCCTTCAGCCCCTACCCCTACCCCCACCCCTCATCCCCTTAACCCCCCACCCCCGGAATAGTCATGCCGCATTGGTGGGAGGCCAGTGCTCTCACCACTGCGCCATCCCTGCACCACTTTGTTTACAGCAAATTAAACAGAAAGATAAGATAGTTTCATGAGTGCAGATAGATTAAAAAAAATAACAACCAGAGGGTAGAAATTCTGTCCCAAATACCACAAAAGAACTGTTCTAGCTGACTAAAAGGACTTTAATGTTCTGATTAACAAACAACTTTATCTGCACTTACTTGTGTGGACGTATTCTGATAGATTTCCCTGCCTTGTTTAACTAAAGGATGACGAAAAAACATGTCAATGGATAGACCTGTATGAAACATGACTGAAAACATTACACATACATAATCAAACGCTGTTGACCCATTGGTCGTTTTCACACTAGTCTTGTCGAATACGAAAAAAAAAAATTTAATATTAATAGTCTGGACAGACAAATCATCTGATATGAAAACAGGACAAACAAATTTTTAAATGACTTAGTCGTTAAAAAATTGGCTGTCTGTGAAGACACTAATTTGTCTGTCCAGATGAACAATTCAGCTATTTAAGTCCTAACTATACGTTCATGTTTGTCGAAAAAATTGGAAAAAATTAACCACTGCAGGGGAATTGGAACAAGTGACGGATGCAATGGTTTATGGGGAGTTTTCCATAATGCAGGAGAAAAGAAGGTTGGCACAAAAGGTGAGATAACCAGTAGTGCCAGCCTTCATGCACTCAAAGTTATCCAGTTTCTCAGTCCATTGTGTGTTTTAATGATGTTACGTCGGACAAAACTGGCGCAATTGGTCATGTTGAATTCGCATTAGTTGACTAAACCATAGAATGATTTGTCTGTTTAGACAATTTAATGTTCAAATTCTAGGGTGAAAATGGCCACTGTCCAGAGATTTTGAGTGGATTAATCTTAAGCACTCCTCACCAGCTCCAAGAATTTATCATGACTTGAAATGTTTTTCCCTGAGTCAACAGATCCATAGACAACGGACTGTTCCTGTTCACGCTGGAGAATCCCTGAAAAACAATATTATACATTGTAGCACCATAGTGGAAAGTGGTATTAGCTTTTGATTTGGTTATGGAAAGAAACTGGCAAATCAAAATACCATAGCAGTTCTAATTCACACAACCAAAATTAAGAGCCTGTTCACATCAATTAACTTCCTTTCCTGAATTTAATCCAATCAACGCATTTTATGGGAATGCCATAATTATTAAGTTTAAACTAAACCAATTCTGGCTGGTTCTTTTTAAAAAGTCACATGACTTTGTATGTTTTCAGAGAGAAACCATACTCTGAATTAACCCACAAGTACATAATAAGCAAAAGTTTTAAGCGTATTTAAGAGAATGTATTGAAGAATGATGATGATGATGATGATGATGATGGCAACGACATTGATAGCGACTTATTCACACTGCAGATGAGAAAATGAGTTGATGATCAAAGCAGTACTTCAGCCTGGACTATTCTTGATTGTGAATAGTTACAGATTGCTGTAGCATTGGCATTGTGTGGTATGTACACGAGGTGCAAGGTGTTGGACAAAAAGATGACTGTCTTATGCAGCCATCAAACATCTAACTTAACAATGAACAATCTTCAACAGACTAGAGACAGAACTCAGGTTGTTTTACAAGACAACTGACAGTCTAATTTTAATTAGTATCACCCAACTAGTGGACTAAAGCAAATCCTGCATTTTAATTGGCTAAGCTACCAGGGGACTATTAGTAATAGTCCTCGAGTAGCGAAAAGTGTGACGCTTTCTTTTGTCTTATTCCCAAATAAATATTTGTTCTAATTGAATTTGCTAACTTTCTTATTGCCTTTTCTGTGCGATTAGTTCGGTGATACTACATGTAAAACAATATTATTATTTAGACACTTCCCCCTCAAGGGCCACAGGTCAATAGCCCATTTGGCTTCACTGCTATTGACCTGTAGCCCTTGCGGGTTAATAACAATTGTTAAATAGCTGTACCATAATACTAATGTACACGTGTACACAGATCTATGTTATCAAATGCTAAAATTATGATGAGCTTCCTATCTAGCAATTAGTGAAGAAGGCACTCCACGTACACACCATGCTGCAAGCCAGCAATGAAATTTTTCAAAAACAGTATTACAAACAACCATTACTCTAGCTAATGATTCTTTACCTGGAATAATTGACTGCGCAATGACTCTATAACCCCTGTAATCTACAATGACAGTGCTAAGAGTGTAGAGACCCTAAAATTCAATTTGATAGATCTATTAGCCATTGTGTATGTACTCTAACAACTTATTCAGGGCATTTTTGTAGCAATAACAACATCAACAACAATATTTTATCATACCCCGTAACTCACAAAATGGAAATTTACAATCATTGAAAATCATTGTATTGTTTTGACGACAAAATTATGGTACAAGGCCACTGAAATAGCTTAAAAGTTTAAACTAGTAACAAGGACAAATGAAAAACACTGATGACAGGCATCAGCCCTGTGGAAGTGGCCTAATACATGCCAGCAAAATTCCAGTTTTTTAGTATTTTGGGCTGCAAGTTCTGAGAACTCAATAGTGGAATTAGTTGTCAAACTCATTGGACCAGTAAGACACACATATAGTGACAAAAAGAGAATTAAAAAAACACTTACCACATTATTACAAAAGATGATGGTGGAAGACTTACCTGAGTGTCCAACCAATTATAAGCTGTCACTCCTTTAAGATCACCACCCTAGAAACAGTCCCAGGAGTGAGACTTGTAGATTTTACCACAGATTTTAAAGATTAATGTTTAATGCCTCTTCAATGGGGGCCAATTCACGGATGAATGAGTTAATGCCACGGTTATAGTAGGTAATGCAGATTGTTTAAATCATATAATTATAATCTGAGAAAACAAGCAAACAGCAACTTACAGCAGCAGAATAAGCAGCTTCATCACCTGGGAAAGAGAACAAAGGTACAATGCACATTCATTTGTATTCTGTTGCTCTAACACTGATGTCAGGCATAGAGAACATTAGTTAAAAATAACAAAACCCTCTGCAGTGAAATCACATGAAGTTAACCAATTTCTTTCTTACAATACGTTTAAAGAAAAAGTGCAAACAAAGAAAAGATTCTGAAGAGTACAAGACTCGAACCTGACCCTTTCTATACTGATACTGATATCGACTAGATTAACAAGGCCAGCAGTCAAAACTCTTAAATTTTTAAGCATCTTAATGGAGGCCCTTAACTGCGACCTTATACCTAAATGCTCCAGATCGGTACATTGGCAGTTCTGTATCTAATACCCCAGGATTTTCCTTTCGTGTGCACAGTACTATTAACAGTTAAAATATAATATACTTTGTGTAAAAGATAGTAAGTGTTGTGTGAGGATTTGGCAGAATGTTATCCCGGGGGCACTGGGGTTTTGTAAACTCAGCTTACCACCTAATTCTTGGAAGTGATCTCGACTGTCGAAAGCAAAGCTGAAGAAAATATTGTTCCAGATGAACATTCTCTTCCTAAAGTGAAAAGAAAAGTCCAAAATAAATTAATTTACTTTTTATTTAATTAACCTGTTATTCTGCAGCCAACAGAACAACAGCCTTTATCCTTCTGAAAGATCTAGACTTAGTGTCATACCTTGGTAGATATAACAATTTTTATTACAGGCACTGAGAAAAAACATTATTACTGTATGTTGTGGTTTAATTTTGTTGTTGGTTTGAAAAGTTCATTTTTGTTTTCAAACCAGTTTCAATTTTTTAAACTGGTTTAATTTTTTTAGAACACTGGCCATTTCCATTTTCTTTGGTGAGTACACAAAAAGGTCGGTGAGTAGTGTTATGTAAGGGGGAATAGATGTGCGAAGGAAAAGTGGGGTAGGATAGAGGTACTGGAGAGGATCAGGGAGGGGTAGGTGAGTAGAAGTAAGGAAGAGATATCTAGTTCTTTTTTAAACCCCCTAAAAAAAACCAAGCCCCCGTTAAAAAAAACAAAACAAACACTTAATTTTTTCTTTTTCAGTTTGAAAAAAAATGAACTGGTTTAACCCATTGACTCCCAGGGGCTCCCCATTGACGAGTAAAATAGTCTGGCGTTAGACAGAGTAAAATACTAAGTCTGGCCGGTTTAGGCCGGTTTGGATGTCACATAGTTTTTCAGTGAGTGATTAAAAAAATTTCAAACCAAAAACAAAATGAAACCACAACATATTTGCAAGTCTAAAGTTCATTATTAAAGCCAAGCACAAGTCCTTTATTGATCCAATTTTTGGTTTTTAATACATGTAGATAAAGGAGGAAATCAGAGCTCAATGGATGAAAACCTTTTGGAGCTGAGTAGAGAACCAGCAAACTCAACGCACATACATATGTACATGTACGATATGCCATGTCCTGGAAATGAATGCAGTACACACTGGTGAACAGGGAGTGCTCTAACTACTGAATAGTGACAGCAGGTATGCAGGATTATCCTATACGTACATGTAAGCAGCAGATGTAGAATTAAGTAATTGGCAATGGAGAGAAGTTTCAATATTTCACTAAAAGGTTTGGTCTTTCTCTTCAACCTAAAGTGTTCTAGCTAGGGGCTACTTCAATAAACAAATGGGAAAAAAACCTATAATTGGTGAACTTTGTGAGTGTTCGGACAATCTCTTACTTTTCATCCTCTCCAGGGTTAATAGCCATTACATTTCCATCCACAACGGCTGTCGCTCCTCTAGTGGCGGCTGCTACAAAATCACTTGTGATCTGACAGGAATAAATGAAGTCAATAATTAAATTAATCTATAGGAACAAGGATGCAACATCCAAAGTCAAGCTCTACAGCTGTTAAACAGGTCTTTTTAAATTTTTAATCACTTTTATCAGTTTAAATCTTGTTAGAGTCAGTTTCCCTCTTGCGTATTGATTACCAATAGGTTCTGACCTGAAGTTCTTGCATTGTTTGTACAGATAAATAATTAATTTTGTACACTCATTTTGCTAAGCAAACTAATGGGTCAGGTAGCGATCTTTGGGTTGATTTTATAAAAAAATATCAATTAAAAAAAAACTGTATAATTATTTTCATTATAGACTTTGATGGAAATGGTGATTAAGCTCACCAGCTCCAAACATTTCTTGTACAAAATACCTTAAAAATTGCTCTGTCTCTTAATAGTCTTTGCTGCAATGTATCCTGGGGAAGCTCTCTTGCAGATTGAAGCTCCTCATTCCAGTCACGCAGCTGAGGACAGACCAAAACTAGTTAATGGTAAGACTACGGTACATCAGTATAAAGAATTAACAGAAGCTGTAACAAATAAATATTATCATAATTAAGCTATATCCTACACGTTATTGTTCAGTTAGTTTGTTCACCTCCCACGCAGACATTCTTAGGGCTTCCTCACGCATTCTTCCCCCATGAACGTCTGCTGAAATGAAAAACCACATCCGTTCGTGGATTATGGACCAATCAGATGCCGTTTTCCAGTTCTGGATAAACTCATTAGCATAATGACATAGCGTTAGTTGACCTGACAAATGTTTTTATCAAGCTTTCTACTGGATTTGGGAAAGTGCATATGAATCAAGCTAAACTGTTTGTTTTTCAACAGCTTTGTAGCAGTTGCTTGCAGTAAACTGTTGTGGTTGCTAGTCTTGCCACTTGTGAATTTTTTGAAAAACTAGGTAGACTAGATGGCAAGTCTCGGGATTCCTGCAGTTTCTCTTAGTATTTATGTTGATGAAGAAAGTGCAAAGGGTGTTAAAAAAAAACACATTTTTCAATTGTACATGGAAATCTTGAAATGGCTGAAAAACGAACGCTGGAGAAAAATGTTGTCCAGCAAAATTTACAGAACAAATTAAAGCTGTGTGCAATCACTGTGGACAAAGCCTGTGTGATAAAGCAGTGGTAAGCAGAATAGGGAAGATACTGTTGACGTCACCTATTGTCATTAATGTGCCAACCAGACATTCATCGGCTGTCGAAACAAAGGATCTTTGTTCCTGTGGTTACCAACGTTTCATAATAATCGCTCATTTCTACGTCCCTGGTAGCAGATGAAACTCCAATGACTACTTACATTATTTTGCGACGTGAAACTACCCCATATTTTCATTACATGAAAGCTTACAGCTTCTAAGTAAATCAACTGATCATGAACTATACACGATGCTCTGTGAGGAGGAATTCCAGTTGACTGGTTGTTGTATCGAGGTGGCGATGCTTTTTTCTGCTTTCAAATCGTTACGTAATCGCTTGGTTCATAAGCCACCTTTATCAAAGTCTCTTTTGATTTCTCCTTTGAGTGAAAGAAAGTTACTTGAAACTTTTTCAAACTAAAAAAGTCGCTTGTACAAAGCAATGCACCACACAGATGAAAAGATCACTTGTTGAAAATTCTGTCTTGTCAAAGTCGATAGCACTCTTGATAAGGCCTTGCATATTGACTGAACTTTTATGAAAAACTCAAACTCAGTCTTTATTCAAGGAACATGCACAGAGAAAACAACCTAAATCGCTTCACATGACCTTTTTAGAAGTACAACTGTAAATGAAAAATTTAATCTATGTTAATTTCGAAGTTTCTAGACATGTTTTGCAGGTGTCAATTTCCATTCTTGAGAACATATGATTCATTATCTACAACACAATTAGTCAATGCTGATTAGTTTTTTTAAATAGGCACAAAAAGCCATTTAACAGAGGTGGTTTCTCATTTCAGCAGACGTTCATGGGGAAGGAACACATGACAAAGCCCCTAAGAATGTCTGCGTGGGAAGCTATTAGTTTGTAGGAATGGAATAAACTAAAATAATGACATTTATTTTGATATTTTAGAATAAAATAGAAGTTAACCCATTGACGCATAAAATACCAAGTGCTGCAACATGTAAATTAAACTGCCACACTGGTTCTTCCCTATACTTTTAGATGACTTCTAAAAATAGCTGTGATCATACCACCATTAATTATTTTTGCCTGCATTTTACTTGAATATGTATTACCTGGCCAGGCAAATGTTCTTCATATCCAATTCGGACTACAGCAGCTAAGGGAATAAACAGTGCAAAATATTTGGATACAATAATATCATTGTGTAGCGTTGAAGTTTCTTAACTAATGCATCAATAGATACATGTACATGTAACTTCATTATGGGAATTTGCCATCCTTAAAGCATTTTCATCTCACAGTTAAAATGGTTATCTTCTTCACAATTATTTTTGCGTTTAGTCTAATTTATGGGGAATTGAATTCTTTTGATAGCCCACACCTTCACAAGTTCAGTAGATCTAGTTTAATTTGGGTGTACATGTGGATTATAAAGTTGATATTAATTGCAGACATGTTTACTAATTTATAGTACATCGAACAACAAGGGAAAAAAGGAGAAAACGTTTTATGGTTACCGGAATCTTATCCCTATGAAACACCCTAACTTAACACAACAAGATTGGCTGAATCTAATTTCTCGATGATATACTAGACAAACTTCAGAAACTACCTAAGTATTCCGATTATTAGGTGTTATATCTGTCACTTCATGGCAAGTTTAATAAAAGACGAAATACGTTTTCGATCCTATTTCTGATAAACATTTTCTATCCTCGTCCTATATATGTTCCCCAGCATTTCCTTTTCTTTAACTTCTTCCCTCCAGGTACAGTGTAATTCGGTCACCCTGTCATCTTTTGCCGTCAGGAACCAAGGCTAGCAGTTCTCACAATAAGAATAACAATAATAACAATAATAATATTATTATTATTATAGTTGTCTCTTTGCACGGCATACCAGATAATCTCCAATCATGTGTCTTAACCTTTGCAAAAAGTTGGAAACATTGTGCAATGTAATAATAATTTGTTATTATTTTTACAATGACAATACTCACCATCTTCTGCCCTCAGAGTGTCTTGAGTATGTTCTGTTTGTGGCACAGCCCAGGGAAACACTGGCAAAAAAAAAATAATAATAACTTAGTACGTCATAAGATAATACATGTAGATCGACATGCATTGCTTTTAGTTCAAAGGCTTAAACTGTACCTTGATAGGGTGTCGGAACAACCTCCAGAGGATGTCTCTTTAAACTGAAGGAAAGAAATAGTTTATTAATTACATTAATTTTACTATTACAACAAATTTGAGTACACAGATCTGTCACAGCTCTATCAACAACTGGGAGATTTGCGGGCAATGACAATCTTGAGAGAAAAGTACCTTGACTTCTGTAATTGAGCAAAGTTCTTGCGAAACATGGGGCTCAGCTAGAAAAAATAACAAAGAAATTATTATGTTTTATCATCATTGTATCAAAAAGAAAATATCGTTG
>NC_090886.1:4091880-4099380 GCF_036669925.1 Montipora capricornis | reverse complement strand
TTGCAATATGTTTACGGTAAAACCTTTCATCATAACAATATAACAACATAGTCAAGTTCAAGTAACCCACTAAGATTGTTTTCCCCCCCCCCCCCCCCATCACTTAAAAACAGTCTAGTGAAATTTTCCATCCTACTTTTATTATCCCATTGACTCCTGGGGGTTCCCCATTGACAAGTAAAGTCGTCTGGCATTAGACCGAGTAAAATCTGTCAAGTCTCACTCCCTGGAGTCCATGAGTTAAAAAATATATATTTGTTCAACAGTTATAACCACATCTGCCATAAAACTGTTGAAAGCTTGTTGAACCAAAGACTAAAACTGTTTAAATGCCTTTATGGGACATGCCATGCCAGAAAATACAGCCAGTCAGAATGTACCACATATGTAACATGACTATTTAAATATTAGACCCGTAGCCCTTGCAGGCTACGGGTCAATAGCCCATGAGGCGAAGCCAAATGGGCTATTGATCCGTGGCCCTTAAGGGCGAAGGGTCTAATTGTTTTAGTATCGCCCAACTAGTCGGACAGAAAAGGCAATAATAAAGTTAGCAAATGCAAGTTGAAAATATATTTATTTGAGAATAAAACGAAAAAAGCGTCATGCTTTTCGCTACTCGATGACTATTACTAATAGTCCTCTGGTAGTGTAGCCAATCAAAATGCAGCATTTGCATTAGTCCCATAATTGGGTGATACTAACATAATTATATTCAATAGTTTTCTTGAATATTCTCATAGTGCATACATGTAATATGGCATGATAGAGTAAAATTAACATTATGCAGGGTTCGACACCTGGCTACCTGCATTACTAGCCACCGGGCTGGTGATTTCTAGAATTTACTAGCCCAAAGCAAAACTTGGTAGCCCGGATCAATTTCCCTCGAGGTCTACTTCAACCCCAAACACGCAAACCTTCCTCTAAACTTATTGGCAAGGTCTTTTAAAATGATAAAGAATGGAATTTTTTCTTCCATTGTGATAACATAATGTGTTATTTAAGGAAAAAAGCTAACAAAATGTTCGTTTCACATTCACTTGTGCACGCGGCGAAGGCTAACCGTAGAATGCCAGTGCACAAGCCACGGGAAGCTTGCTTTCCAAGATGGATTAAAAGTTCTCTTTCTCTGAGTGCTCTCGTAAATCTTACTGCTTTCCTGTTTACTGGTACTTTCAGTTTCGGCCGCTTTCCCCTTTCTACATGGTGGCGCCTCGTAATTTGTCAAAAATCGCTCCATCTTTACAATCGGTTCAATTGCGAAGCGATCGTGCAAGGCGATGTGCAAGGCATCACAACATTGGTAGGGAGAAGACTGGGGAAGACATTAACCATTAAGCTCAGAGTCTGGGATCTAGAGATGTTTACGAACTACACGCAAGATAAAAGAGACGCCAGAAGATGATAGATTTGTTTTCTTTATAAAATTATTGGTATTATCGTTACATTTTAAACTTTCTTGTTTTTTTAATCAACTGTGAACTTCAAACTAAAACCAATTATATCTAGTTTATTTCCATTTTTCTACTAGCCAGCAGGCTATTAAACGTCGTTTTTTACTAGCCCAACAAAGTTTTTACTAGCCTCGGGCTACCGGGCTAGCGGAGATGTCGAACCCTGATTATGTAATATTTTTTTAAGTCTGATGGAATATCCCATTTATAACATGCATTTTTACTGTAATCTTCATGAAAGAAGGTAGGCTGTGATGGTAAATAAATAAATAATAAATACTGCATGCTTACTTGCCATAATCTTGTGTACGTGTAAAGTATTACATAACAAAAATTGTGTAAAAACGGACACCAACATACATTGTACAACCACAGGCAGCCCAGGCCTGGTCCGGTAAAAATTACAAGGATTTGAATGGAAAGCCCAATAACAGACTCAAAATATTTACACGCAAAAGTTCTCGGTAAAAATGCCTCATACAGTGAGATCAAATCAATGAACGGTTGACTTGTCATGCCCAAATTAAATTTTGTTGTAAGCAAACCTTAAAGGATTTTGGATATTTGGATCACTTGAACCTTGATACAATGTGAGCAAATGACTAAATTGTTGACTTGCCATGTCCAAATTAGTTGCAAGCACCCCTTGAAGGATTTTGAACATTTGGATATTCATCACTGTTTGCAACAATGGATACTCGTTCAACCTTGAAACTTGGTCAAGGAGAAGTAAGTTTATTTGTGTGACTGTTGCTGCAGTTTGAGCATGACTGATATTGGAAAAGTGTAATTTTATTGGCAAAATGTGAGGTAAGCTAGAAATTACTTCCCAGCCTTTCCTTTATTTTGGTTTGAGTCACAACCAGGGAACCTGAGAAATCAGTGACTCAAATTACCTTAAATCAGGCAAATAGCAGCACTGAAAGCAAGCAACTGTCATCAGGACAGTGTAGCTCTTCATTGAGAAGATGCATGTAAATATTTTCTTGAGACTGTTTTGAGATTCCCATACAAATCCTTATAATGTTTAACATCAGAGCCTGGGCTGCCTGTGGTACAACCAATAATTATTATTTATTTATTATTATTTCATGATGATATTTTCATGCAAAGATAATCTTAAAAGGGTCATTGCTGATAAATGAAAATGTTCTTGATTGACAAAGACCGCTTAAATCTTAAACAAATTTTTGACTTCCCACAAGCTTAGCATCAATTCATTTCGTTGAATTTTAACAATTTGACCAGAAAATCTACAGTAACAAAAAAGCATCAAACTATACATTTTGGCTTTTTAAATGAAAACGATATTGGTGAATAGTCAATGCATGGACTTTTTTTGTGAAGGAAAAGAACATGATTAAGCTCACGGACTCTCTTTATGTGGTTTAATTGAAGTATGTACATAATCTTTGTACCGGTATATATTTGCTTCTTATATGTTAATTGACTGTCAAAAGAGCTAAAAGAGATTTAAATTTGATTCACCTATTGATGTAATGGAATTTGATTTCCCACCTGCAGTCTCGTTCGATTGAGTGGCTTTTTCTTTTATTTCCTTATCTTTTCTTTCCTCAATCTGCGGATTTGCACCAGTTGTTTCGTGTAGATGCGGACAATTTAATTTTCCACCACTTTCCGTCGCGCTACTCTCTTCTAGCGTCACAGCGGGCATTGTTATTTTCAAACTAATAAATAAAAAAAACACAAACACTCCGATTACATGTACATTCCTCCACTGTTAGGAGAAATACAAAATTCAAGAAATGCTAAAATTCAAGAAATATGGAGGGATGACTGCTGTTAGAGGTGAAATTATTGCATCAGTTCATTACTTCCAAAGTGCAAATCGCCGTGACGGCGAAATCAAATATAAACCTTAGCTTACGTTTAATTTTCCACTTGGTCCACGTGAAAAAATTTGCATTTGACTTTGCAGATATTAATATCTTTCTGCCTTAACTACAAACAGAGACAATCTTCCTCGCTTTCAATTGCAAACCGTTTCTCAAACTGCCACAGCACGCTCGATGACTGACCTTGGCATGCGTAGAAAGTCAGTGAAGGGATACTTTTCACGAGCAGATCAGATCATATGTTTTAACAGACCGTGAATGAAATATAGAAGCAACTGAAACGATTTTTACCTTGGGAATGCCCAACTTCCCCAGTTTACTTCTCGAAATGACTCTTTTGGATAATCTGTGGTACGAACGCGGGAAATAGCTAATTTTCCAGCTAAATCCGTGTAAACATCTAACTTTTCCAGTCGTTTGTATATTGATTCATCCTCGTGGTCACCACGCCAGCTCGATCAACGTGATTACGCAACCCTGGAGGTGTGTCAGCGGCTCACGATAATGTATGTACACGTCACAAATTATCCTTCTTACCCCGAATACCCTCCTCCTCTTGGGTGTAAAAACGAGTTGGCATGGGGTGGGTACGGATGTTACGTTTTCAACGTTTTTCCAGCCTTTTCTTGAAGCGGATTGTTTGGGAGATAAAATGACCGGACCGAATGAAAAAAGATTTAAGTCTGGTCATAGAGGTCCCATGATTTATGAGTCAAATGGTCAATGAGACAATGAATCATGAGTCATGAGTCAATGAGACTCACAGTCAATATAGCAATAATTTATTGATTAGGCCTAAGCACTCACTGAAATTTTAGCTTTCATTTTATGGGTTAGGGTAACTGCACTAACTCACTGACTCATTGACTCATGACTCATTGACTCATTGATTCATTGACTCATAAATACCAATCTCGTACCCAGAGTCCTCGGGCTTCTTGGTCAGCGGGTGAGCGCCCGGAGAGACTCTGGGATCCTCTGGGATAATGGCCTTGAACTATATTTTTGATTGGCCGCTTGAGTATCAGTGGCAGTCCGACAGGAAGTAGGTACTGTAAGTAATTCGGAAGCCCCAGAATTTGAAGGGAGATTCAAAATCTAAAACTAGTTTCAGTGCTGTTTGTGTTTTTCTACCTAAGAAATATATAAATCACAAAATTAAAAACCACGAGGTTTGAATTACGTCTTATACCGTACAGGAATTTTCCCACGCTGCTAAAAACTGATTACTGGTGCTGTTGCAAAAGTACCGTGGGAAAACATTATATCAGTCTCTTTGAGGAGAAATCCGTGGAATAAAGTCTTGTCGAAACCATTCAGAATTACGGAAACATCAAATAGTAGTAGAAGAGAACATTTGTGTCGTTTCCACGAAAATTTGTCGATAGTGTTGCTTGCACGATGGCATTCTGAACGATGGAATGTACGCTGAAACACTAAAAATATTACCGAAAGCGCCAGAGGTTTCATCTTCACTTGCTCTTACAGCAACCAATGATCATTTCTCCAGTTTCTTTGTGTGTAAGGCTAAAATTCTTGTTTCTCGAACACTTTCAACCCGCCATTTCTACTGTTTACGGTTTTCTCTTTTCTGTTTCCGGTTAAATTCAAGCATACGTAATAAGACCGGAACCCACGTTTTCTGGGAAAATGGAGTCGATTATCCCAGTCTCTCCGGGCGCTCACCCGCTGACCAAGAAGCCCGAGGACTCTGGGTACGAGATTGCATAAATACTTGATACTCGGTGCAATAAAAAAAGTGTACCTGCCAACTCTCACCCATGTCACCCACCCATCTAGGACAATTTTTCACGCCTGCCTCACACATACATACGGACGCACTTTTCAATTCAATGTCCTAGAAAATATTCCAAAAAATTAAGTGCGTAAAGTTAACTTTGTGTCCCAACTGTATCACAACATGCCAAAATTGTTTCATGTGATGCTTTTTGATGTGAGGAACTCGAAAGAAACTCCGTACAAGTTCGTACTAGAGTCTCATTACCATTTCGTGACATTACTATTTGGTGTTACGGTCACGATGTACATATTCTGATCCTCGCTTTTCTTCGAACCGTTTGCAGTTAGTCGATAGTGTCTTGCACAAGTAGTACGTTTATCAGAAAAATGATCTTGCTAAGAACGATGGCAAAAAAAAGGTTTTTTTTCGTTCCCCTTCAAAACAAGTTAGCAACGTAAACAATATGAGGACGGACAGCACGTGAAATCCCCTCTGCGTTTAACTAAATGGTGTTCAGGTAAAATTTAAGTAATATTCTACACCATTATAAGTAGGCCTTTAAAATGAACTTTATACATACCAAAAAAACAAATCCCGCAAACGTGCGCTCGCAACGGGATTTGATAGGAAGCAACAGGGAGTTTAAGATCTGCGACGCGACGGTAACGAAAACGTCATTTAAAATTCCAACTTCAGGTTAATTAATCTTTTTCGTCGTGTTTTTGAGACGCGGACGTCAACCGGAAGAAAACATTTCGAGTGCCAGGACAGTGGTGTCTCCCAGGCTCGGGTAGCCTGCGAACGCAGACGTATTTCCGGCGATCATAGCCCTAACCAGCGTTAAATGCCATGGAAACCTATAGGTTTTGATACCTCTTAACCAACGGTTAGCGCTAACCAGGCTTCGAGCAACCGGCCCCAGATTGTTAAACTAATCATCTCTAATGGAGAAAAGATACTTTGCAATGTAAATGTGGTTGTGTGAAGAGAAGTTAAAAGGGAAAACAGATCACTTCCGATTGCCGTCCACGCCTCTCGTGCCTTCATCTTTGACTCATCATTGATTTCATCATTGATTCATTCCTCACGGGAACATTAGAACCCACAAATGACCAGCTCCACTGAGCTCAGTTGGTTAGAGCGTCGCACCGGTATCGCGAGGTCAAGGGTTCAAACCCCGTTGAAGTCCTGAAATTTTTCAGGCTTCTCTACGCAATTGCAAAAAATTGCGTTCAAAACTGCGAAGATCATAGCTTCACTTGAAACGCTCGTGCGTAAGCTAATCACACGATCACGATCACGATCGCAATCATGTCACACGATCTTTATTTTAGGACGCTTTCTATTTGACAGAACTGACCGGCCAGACCAGGCATTTGAAAGATTAGGGAGCTTAAGCAACGACAACGGCGACCTTAACGAGAACGTCATCTCAAAATATAAATTTGCGTTATTTTAATCGCTTCGTGACTATTTCAACGTTTTTAATATGACAAGGGTGTGGTAATTCCTCAAAGATGACACCAGTCGGAACGGCACTCCATTTTAGGAGAGAAAATGAAAATTTATCCTCAAGTGATGACGTTCTTCATAAAACCAAAAACTTGGCTATTTCACGTTGTTGTTTTGCTGACGACGGCAACGAAATGGACAAAAGTGAAAAACGCACGTGCAGGGCGTGCACAGCTATTGTTTTTACCCACTAAATATGCAAATTTGTGGCGTTCTCGTTGCCGCCGCCGTTGTCGTTGCTTAAGCTCCCTATTAACTCTTCAACGCCTTCAAATTAACATACCTCGAGGATTGCGAGGGATTGCCATGCGAGGCCCAGCAAGGCCGAAACACAGTTGGTGTTATACTGTGTCACCATACTTTTTTGTTTCGTTTTTCCTTCAAATTGTTGCATTTTCTTTGCAAACTAACGGGTCTGATGGGCTGGTTTCTGACAAAAGGAAACGTCCAGGGCACAAATGTCGTCACGCATACGCTCCACGGACTGCGTACATAAAGAATCCTCTCGAGGCAATAAAACCAATGGAAACCAAACCTTCTTTTCGATTAAACTGTCTCATTGAACAAGAATTTTCAAGGTCAGCGAGCGTAAAACGTCGTCGCCTCCCGTTTATTATTTATGCCGTTAGATTAGAATGTCACTAGCTACATGCTTGATATCTTTACGAAGATGATATTGGCTTCGTTTGTTTCTTCCTGGTAATTTTTATCGGCCCTGAATGGGAGAGAACAGCTTATGCCTTGGTACTTGAACAACAAAGCATACCAAGCGCTCTTGTCGCCTCCTTTTTGGACAAACCTGCCTTTTCACCGTGAAAAATGCTTCACGCATCCATCGTACCAACATTACGTCTGCGAAGTTGGAAGTTAATCACAAGACATATTTTTCTACTTGTTTTACTCATAATGGTCGAGGGTAAGGTGCCTAATTTGC
>NC_090886.1:4074380-4084380 GCF_036669925.1 Montipora capricornis | reverse complement strand
TACGCATAACTTATGAAAAAGAAAAGAAAATTTTCCTTGAGAACATCACGTGATCTGAAATGGGAAAACAAAACGTGCAAGTTAAAGATGTCTATATCCGTTTGGTTTCGGAGTGATTGCGAAAATCGGCGATTTAAAAATTGTTCTATTATAATTTAAAAACACATTCCACTTTCAGCCATATCATGCGAGGAGTCATCACTGTAAAATCTGCCGCATAATCATACGGCTACGAAATCTGCTAAATATTTTCAGCTCAAAGTAAAGGTGGGCTTAATTTTAAAGTTTGCAACACGCCGGCTTTTTCACATCTAATTTTCTTAACTCAATCAAAGCAGCTGTTGATAAAAAGACCACTTTCTTATTGCGTCTCAAAAGGTAATCAATCTCGAAGATGTAATTTTTCTCAATTTTCCAAGCTACAACGTCTTGCTCTTTACATGATAAAATCCTAATTTGTACCAGCTATAACTTAAAACCAAGCGGCTACCAAATCTTCAAGTTGTGTCGTCACTGGAACTCAAAAGACACACAGGACTGATGCACTGTACAAGAACTTTGCAAATTTATTCTAAATTTACTCCTCATCATGTTACGTCATAGGACAGCTGTTCATGTTGCTAAGGACCAACTCTTCAATGGCTGTAGAGAGATTTATCTGGAAACACAATGATAAGAAATACTTTTATGAAACGGGGAAAAGATCCTCGCATTTATCTAGACAATGTTTTTATAATGAAGCTAGAGGGACAAATTTTGCTTTATTCAGTCGGTAAAATGAGAAAATTAATTTTCGGAGATGACCGAAATAAAAAAAATCAGCCCACACTTTATTAATCAAACACGTCAATCTCATTACCTCTGCTGCGTAATAGATTACGTACAAATAAAGCTCTTTCGTAATCAACTTTCAATCGACTGTCGTAAAACCAAAAACCAAAAGTAACTACTTTGGCCAATCAAAAAGGACGGAGACAATCCAGTACACCAATCAAAATGCTACGAAATTACACGTAGCCGATACAAAGCGCAGGAAAATGTCACGATTAGTTTGGTTTTACTTTTGTTTGGTTGAAAAAGTGGCGCGAGAACCAATCACTGAGTGAAGTAGAGCGAGTTTCAATTGAGTGTCGTAAAACCAAAACCAAAGTAATTACTTTGGCCAATCAAAAAGGACTGAGACAACCCGGCAAACCAATCAAAACTCGAAGTGATTACACGTAGCCGACACAAAGCGCGGGAAAATGTGCACGCGTGAGCCACGATTGGTTTTGGTTTCACTTCTGATTGGTTGAAAAAATGGCGCGAGAACTTTGAACCAATCACTGAGTGAAGTAATCATAAACCAAAGTAATTATCTAATTACTTTCGACAATCAATTGAAAATCTCTCTAGTGTCATTTCAATTGTGTCATTCTTAGTTTTGTTTGTAATACGACATGTGACGATAAGAGACAAGCGCGCGATTTGTTGAATTTCTAAAGACGCCTTTCCTTAGTGTGAATTTATTGGCTCAAGGCCCAATTGGTTTGTCTCCCGAAAAAAGTTTTACCCCGAATCCCGCGAGCCACTCAACCTCGAGCCCAGTTTCTCTCGTTTTCATCCTTGTTGAAAAAAGCGAAAAAGAGCCTGCGCAATTGATAGAACCGTTTTGCACACGAGGCAAAACGTGTCGGCGGAACTAAGCGCGGCGGAGAGGCCAGAAAAAAGCATCAAAGTCGGTTTAAGTTTTTGAAGCTTTTCCTTGCCGTTCTCTCCACGTTTTCGCAGCTTTCATCATGGGTCCGTAGTGGAGTTTTCAAGTTTCTCGCGGGCGAGCGATCTCACAAGCTGCGCAGGCTATAAGAGTAACAAAGAGCGAGAGGACCTCAGCTGAAGCCAATCGTGTTACATGGTGGTCCCTCCTTTTGCACGAACGCAAAGCTGACATACATAAGTGATAAAGAAACTTACCGGCTTTTACACTCATTCCGCGACGAGATTCATCTAGAAAGAATAATTAACTGAATAAGTTATAAAGGTTGCTATGAAGTAGAAGTTTATCCCGCAAGGTTAAGGCTTGAAGAACAACAAGTGCAAACCAACCACCCCTCCCCCCGTTCTGCAACTTCCTGTTGTGGTTATTGTCTTTCTACTGAGTCAACAGAAATATACTTACAGTTCCAAAGAAAATCCATGATATTGTCCGGAACTTTAAGGCCGCGTTTGTGAGCTTCGTCCACTCCTGAATAAAGGATAACCTTAAGTTAAAACTCCTTCAAAAAAGGCAGGCCCAATAAGACAGGACCCTGATCCGGCCTAAATTCGGAAATATTAGGGAGCTTACGAAACGACGACGCCGACGGCAACGACGACGCTACAAAACAATAGGTTTAGTGAGCAAAAACAATGGCTCTGCACGCTCTGCACGTGCGTTTTACATTTTAGTACATTTCTTTGCCGTCATCTCCTAAATGACGACGTGAAATGACCAAATTCAAGGTTCTGTAGAGGACGTTAGCACATAACGATGAATTTTCAGTTCTCTCTCTACGCTTCCAACTCACTCATACCAGTTTAATTCCTCGATAGTTACTACACATTTTTAACCCGAAACGACATGAAATAGTTTCGTAGTGATACAAATAACGCGAACTCGTATTTTAAAATGAAGTTCTCGTTGCCGTCGCCGTCCTTGTTTCGTAAACTCCCTAATATCTTCATGCTGCGCCTTTTTTGCACGCATTCGATCCATGCTCTGCGAGAGGTCTCGCACGAAGTTGTTGAAAACAGCATCGGAGCTAATTTAAGGCCTGGCCAAACGCTCGCAACATTTCAACGCAACATCTTGCAAACATTGTTGGGCACAACATGTTGCGTACGTTTGGCCCCCTGTTACGATATGTTGCGTGCGCTTGGCCACTCCATTCAACACGTGTCGCAACATCATGCAACAATGTTGCGTTGAAATGTTGCGAGCGTTTGGTCAGGCCTTAAGTTGTTTTGTTATTTTATAAAATAATCACATTATTAAAGGTAGACTGAACCTTCTAAATCCGAGAATAAGTCCTCTATTATTTGGAAGACTTTAAATCGAGGCAACTAAAGTTTTAATGTTAGTTCTTTTTCAGAGCACTTTGAGAAAAACCACTCAAGGAAACCTTTCAACCACTCTGCCCTCCCTGTTCCTCTCAAATGCTAATTTTCAATGAAAGATTCTTACTTGATTTTAACCGCTGTGCCAAAAGGTCCATCAAATATCGCTTTCTTTTTTCAACATCTGTCAAACCTGCAAATAAGAAATCTCGGCATTTTTAAAGAGAAACCTTAACAATCTTTACAGTGACAATCCGTTTTGGTGTTGCCGCGCACAAAAGGGAGTTTAATTAGGGAACTTAAGCACGCGCGTTTTTAAGACGCGGACGGCAACCGGAAGAGAGCATTTAGCGTGCCAGAACAGTGGTGTCTCCCAGATTTTTATACTAATCATCTCTAATGGAGAAAATATACTTAGCAATATAAACGTGGTTGTTTGACGACAAGTTAAAAGGGGAAACAGCTGACTTCCGGTTGCCGTCCGCGTCTCAAAAATAGGGAACTTAAGCAACGACAACGGCGACGGCAACGAGAACGTCATCTCAAAATATAAATTCGCGTTATTGTAATCGCTTCGTTAATATTTCAACTTTTTTAATATGACGGCGGTTTGGTAGTTCCTCAAAAATGACGCTGGTAGGAACGGCGTTCAATTTAGGGCAGAAAATGAAAATTTATCCTCAAGTAATGACGTTGTCCATAAAACCTCAAATTTGGCTGTTTCACGTTGTAGTTTTGCTGACGACGGCAGTGAAATGGACAAAAGTGAAAAACACACGTGCAGGGCGTGCAAAGCTATTGTTTTTGCCTAATAAATATGCAAATTTGTGACGTTCTCGTTGCCGTCGCCGTTGTCGTTGCTTAAGTTCCCTAATGCGCACGCAACGATAACGTCACCTGGCTCCAAAATACAACTTAATCCCCGGGAAAAAGTCTTCAACATTTGCTTCAGCATCCGTTCGATTTTGTTGACTGTTGGGGTGAGGAAACGGTTTCAAAACATCATCAAAGAATTAATCCAACAAAGCCTCACGAGAGGCCTGGTATTCAGTCCCAGGTTGCCGCCGCGGTTGTTACTATGGATATGGACATGGATACGTCATTGCGAGACGAATTAGTGCGCAGGCGCATACTCAACAATGTTGAAAGAGTAGGGCAAACGGCTTAAACGTCATTCAACGTTCTAAAACGAAAAATGTTGAAAGGTTGTTGAAGTCAAGTTATATATACGCCTAACCTATAACCCGGACACGGGTATGTCCACAGCGTAAGTTCCCTGTTCCGCTCTGAGTCGAGCCCTTCTCTTCTCATACTCCCGAACCCTCTTCAAATTGTATGCGTCGCAGACTACCCTTGTGAGTCTCCTCCATTCGGCTCTCCAGGTGATTTGGTGACGTAATTTGGAGGACTGGGAAGACAAATTTTAACGCCGTATCCCACAACCGCGCGCGATCTTAGGTTTTGCTTCCAAATAGACCAAAATTTCGATATATTAAAATTCAGTCGAAAACAAAATATATCATCTCGAGGCTCTGGGGAATAAATATAAGGATTCGTAAGAGTTTATTCCCCAGAGCCTCGAGATGACGCCTTTTGTTTCGGACTGGATTTTAATATATCGAAATTGGTCTATTTCCTGCAGTATTTCCATCGCCAAAACTCAACAGATCATTCCATGTCTCCCACATATCCTGGTACTGAATGAACATTCAAGTTCGGAAATAACATTCAAGGCCTCGCGCGGTTGGGGATACGGCGTTAAAAATTTTCTCCCCAGTCCTCCGAATTACGCCACCAGATCGCCTGGTTGTTGCTCACGGTTGTTGAAGACCATTGATCCAAGATATGGCCGCACTTCAAAGCACTTTTACAGGTGTCCTTGAAATGGAGCTTAGGCCGGCCTACTGGTCGAGAGCCGTGGGTCAACTCACAGTATAGGAGCTCTTTTACCGGCCTGCCTTCGTCCATTCGACAAACATGTCCCAACCACAGGTAACCCAGGCGCACTGTGTGCGTCACGTAGGTATTAAAATATAGAGAACATATGAGGCGAAGTTTAGGTCTGAAAATTTGCTAGAAAATGGTAATAAAAATCGATAAAACTTACCATGTGGTGAGCTGTTGTTGTCTTTAATACGTACACAAAGTTTCGGGGAAAATGGCCCCCGTTCACCTTCCTTCATAATGTAGTGACAAGGTAGGAGACGGAAGCCAGCGTCGGGACTCCGATCGACCCAAAACAAGCACGATTTTTTCCACGAAAATCAAATCCAGTCGCTAAATAAACACGCCAGGTTCGTGGAATAGGAATTTCTCTAAACCATGAATCCACTGAAGCATCTCCAGGTAGCAACGCGGAGCCACCAGACTCCGTAAAACTTGTAAGTTAACCTGCTAAAATGGCGGCCAGAAAGCGTGGTACTCACGAAGTGCCCAATTCAAAATGGCACTGAACTCTGGACGCCTGGTGACGAGTATAATAAGTCTCCCTCGAGGGAGGGGAGTCCCAAATTGCTCAGTGAGTTTTGTTTTTTGCAATTTGGGACTCCCCTCCCTCGAGGGAGACTTATTATACTCGTCACCAGGCGTCCAGAGTTCAGTGCCATTTTGAATTGGGCACTTCGTGAGTACCACGCTTTCTGGCCGCCATTTTAGCAGGTTAACTTACAAGTTTTACGGAGTCTGGTGGCTCCGCGTTGCTACCTGGAAATGCTACGGTGGATTCATGGTTTAGAGAAATTCCTATTCCACGAACCTGGCGTGTTTATTTAGCAACTGGATTTGATTTTCGCGGAAAAAATCGTGCTTGTTTTGGGTCGATCGGAGTCCCGACGCTGGCTTCCGTCTCCTACCTTGTCACTATATTATGAAGGAAGGTGAACGGGGACCATTTTCCCCGAAACTTCGTGTACGTATTAAAGACAACAACAGCTCACCACATGGTAAGTTTTATCGATTTTTATTACCATTTTCTAGCAAATTTTCAGACCTAAACTTCGCCTCATATGTTCTCTATATTTTAATACCTGCGTGACGCACACAGTGAGCCTGGGTTACCTGTGGTCCCAACCAGCGCAGGCGAGTCCGCACTAACTTCACCTCAATATCATACCCTCGCAGTCCTCGAAGTCAAGTTAAAATGGTTTTAACATCGATCGCTTTTCAAGAAAACCGAACGGATGTTGAAACAAATGATGAAGCAAATGTTGAAGCTATCCTGTGCATGCATGGGTACGAACGCTTTTACACATGTAAAGTAAAAATAAAAAATGAATGGTGCATTGTTTTAAACTCACGTTGTCGTTGTCGTTGTCGTTGTTGGCAAAAAAATGCACGGAAATTTGTGCTACACGTGCAGCACGAGTATTTTTCCTTTTTTAGCCAATGATATTCTTGCTTTGTGGCGTTGTCGTTAATTAGGGAGCTTTATAAACGCCAACGGCGACGGCAACGTGAACGTCACAAATTTGCATATTTAGTGCGCAAAAGCAATAGCATTGCACGCTCTGCACGTGCATCTTTTCATTTTTGTCTTTTCGTTGTCGTCAGCAAAACAACAACATGAAAAGACAAAATTTGAGGTTTTAGGGAGAACGTCAGCGCTCGAGGATAAAATTTCATTTTCTTCTCTAAATTGAGCGCCGTTCATACTACTTTCGCTCCTGAGGTTTGCAACACCTTTGCCGTGTTAAAATGCTTGGAATAGTCGCGAAGCGATTACAGTAACGCGAATTCACATTTAACGGCGACGTTCTCGTTGCCGTTGCTAAAGCTCCCTAATACCAACCACTTGACGATGCTCTTAACTGAATTGCCGGTTGTCGATGCTGAGATTTAGCTGTAGTTTGCGTTTTGAAAAAAAAAACCAAAGAAACTTATAATAAATTGAGTTTAGTTCAAATGAACTTAGGACCCGATTACATGGCGAATTTCAACCTGGGTTCTGAAAGAAATCCTCTTGAAATGAATGTGGCGATTACATGGAGAAGGTACCCGGGCTGAAAAAATCCTAGCCCGGTTTCAGAAACCGGGCTAGGATTTTTTCAGCCCGGGCTGGAAAAGGAACCTGGGCATGCGCATGGATCGTGTTTTCGTACCTCAGTAAATTTTCCCATTGAAATTTGCGTTTTGCACCCGGGCTGAGATAGAGCATGTAATCGCAACAAACTGGTGAGCAGAACGAAATTTCAGTTCGGGTTGAAACTCACCATGTAATCAGGCCCATAGCTGTTTAGCTCGAACAACTTCTCAAAACTTGGATAGAGAGAAAGTGTTCTTGTTTATATGATAAGCCAAGTCGCAGCCTGCAGTTTTATGTGAATGAGAGGCTAAATATGTCAAGTGCTAGCCTGCGCACGCAGACGTATTTCCGGTTGTCGCTTCTCTCCGCCCGAAAAGTAAGAGAGAAGCGACAACCGGATATACGTCTGCGAGCGCAGGCTAGTCAAGTGCGTGAACATTGGTTTTTCGTGGGTTTGTCAATCCAGATTTTTTAAAACCAGAGAAAGTAATACAATAACCTCAACTTTCCGATGCCAGCTTTTTTGTGAGGGCCATGGCTAGGTCATTTGATATCATCTCCGCACTCAGAGGACGATAAACTATTGGCCTCTTTTTTTTATGCTAGTCGTATCCACTGGGGTATACAGTCATGATTTGGCCAGTGTTGACTGGCTGGCTGATCTCCGAAAAAAATGACCTAGAGACCTATTGTTGAGCCTTCCTTACGGGAATAACCGACTGAACGAATACAGGCGTATCATCTTAAACGAATACCCATGCTAACCAGCTAACGGATTTCCAGTTTGCAGCTGTATACATTGTTTTTCAATCCTTATTACATCCTGATATTAATTCCTTTTGTCACATGACTACTCTTGGATGATAACAGGTCTATATCGATCTCCTTACCATTAGACTGCATTTGTAGGTCGTGGTAGGAACGAACTTCAGTATCTGCGATAGAAGGAAAAGCAAAAGAAGTAATAAAAAAATAGTATCAATAGATTATGAAGATGATACTAACTAAAGATAACGAGAATACTGACTATAAATCGGAGGGGAGGAACGCAGGGTTATCGTAGCGCTGCCTTCCCCCAAACGTCTTATTTGTGTTAAGTTTGTGTGCTAACTTTACTCTGCTCCGAGACTTTTTTTGCTGGAGTAATCTGCGGGTATCCCGGGTTTCTTCTCTCACTAAAAGCCATAATGTGGTCTCCAGACTCTCCTCTCTAGCCACCAAAGCACTGGAGTCCATTAACATTTGGGTAGGCTTGAGACGATTATGATAAGTCTAAAAGTAGACCTTTCTTCTTCTATTTTTTACTTTAAAACCGTTCGTATCCATCTAGTTACAGGATAGTTTACCCGTATGGTACAAGGTGAACAAGACAGAAAAATCGCGAAATACTTGTGATAACGTGAAGTCATTTTTTGGAATAACGTTTTTGCTGACGTAGGCGTTGTCAATGTTTAAACTCCCCAATTTTGAAGAGGTTCTAGACTTACCTGCTTTAACTGGAAGAGGCACTATATCAGGTACCTTCACAGCCTTGGATTCTGTTTAAAAAAAGAATGTAAAATTAGGAACAATTCAAGATTCTTTAACAAAAATCGTAAAAGTACATCCAGAGATAACCCTAATTAGACGCAAGCTCGATTTTGAGAAATATCCCGAACTGTCACCGATTACTTATAATCGTAACTGATCATAAACTTTATTTAAGTGTCTTCTAGCGCTGGGGCACAAAATTGGAGACACTGTACAGAGATATCAAATTCTTATTCTTATTCTTATAATTAATATTTTTTCATTTTCCAACGAAAGACAACGTCTTACCTTGTACCCAGTTTCCAGTAGAATATCCCGGCACATGTTCGAATTTAGAAGTGCCTAAAAGAAAGGGCAAAATGTCATTTATGTCCAAAATGAGATTTGCACTCTAATTTATAGTCAATTTGTCCTTTGCGGGAAGTTTAAAAGCAATTGGGGTGTTGATATAAAAGGTCAAAAGTGAGAATAGCTGTGTTTTAGAGCAGTTTTCAAATGACTGTCGCTTGGTGATTGGTTAAAAAACCTCGCGCCAGTTTATCAACCAATAAGAAGGAAAACCAAAATAAAACGCGACTTGCACGCGCAATTTTTCCTGCGCTTTGAGCAAGTTACATGGAATTGATGCTACGAATTTGGATTGGTTCATTACGCTATTTGCCTCTCCTGTGATTGGTCAAAGTAATTACTTTGGTCTTTGGTCTCTTTGGTCTTTGGTCTTTGATTCTCAATTGAAAACCACTCTATTAAAAAAATGACAAATATACTCTTGTTTTTGAGCTGCTTTGTTATAAGTTACGCCCGGCAATTCGTCTGAGTTTGGTCCATTGATTAAGGTGGAAAAAACAAGGAACAGTAATGAAGTAGGACCCGAAATAACGAGGTTTTCAAATTGACTCCATATATTACCGACTGTTTGTTTGAAAAACGACCGCATTTCGTTCATAGTGATTGTTTGGACTTCCAGTGTTAAATGAAGAAAATGTTAAGTGTATGCGAAGAAGAATTTTTATGTAATTTCAACCTGAATTTTCTCTTCTTAAAACCTCATAATTAACGTCGGGACTTGGTAAAAACCCTTCACGGATTCCGTTCCGGTCTCTCTGATCTAAAAAGTACCAACAAAGTAAGCAAAGAGTTACAAATGGTGCAGTTCCGAGTCAAATACATTTAACAACATAAGAATATTCTCTTCTGCCATCTTTAACAAGTGGCAGTTCACCGTATCGTTTTCAGACAGGTTGCCATCATGATAAATTTGTTAGTCTAGCCTGTTTCCTCGAAAACTGCTATTATCATTCGTTCAAATGTGTTTTTTCACTTGGGCTTTCAGGAGAAACGCCCTAGGGTTTTTTTTTTTTGCAGTCAGTCACA
>NC_090886.1:4051880-4069380 GCF_036669925.1 Montipora capricornis | reverse complement strand
CCCAGTACAAGGTGACTTCTTTTTATTACTGCCACGGCATTTTTTCATTGATCGGACCTTAGGCTTTGCAGCAGACTGGTGTAACAATTCATATGTCAAGATAAATTTCCAGACGGATGTTCCGTCCTTTTTCTCCCCGTATTTATATACAGATTATTAATCAGACAAACTATTAATTTACCCAAGTTAGTCCCAGACGGACAAATCCGTCTCTAGGATGAATTCGGCCACTGCTAAAAAAAGACTCACTAGCGCCTAATGATAAAAAATAATAAGTAAGAAACTTTGATAGCATTTTTCCTGTCAGCTAGCACACGGCTGTGTTAGGCGGTTTTTTTTTCTAGATTAAGAACCTTATACATCGTTGTGAGCGGATCGTATTTCCCTTTGATAATTTCAAATAAGTTGATTTATCATCGCCGGTAAAGGCGTCGTGGTGGTATGACTAGCGGGGGCATCTAGCCTTTCATCAGGGATGTGAATAATTCTTTTGAAATAGAATCTTCTCGGGTTTTTTCAACAATGCTCCTTTTCTCAATTTCTTTTGTCTATAATTGACAACTGGAGCCCCAAGAATTTGTCTTACCTGGCTTGGTAAGTGACTTCTTTGGGAGAGGATCGCGGGCTACTGGATCAGCTAAAAATAGAAAATTGAAGTTGCATCCAAACTTTCTAGGGTTAAATAAAGTCTCCTTAGGAAGCAAAAGGGCGGAAGGTTACCGAAAGCAACAGACGCGTTTTGTAATTTTTCAATTCAAAAATGTACCGTACTGTTGCTTTTCGTCCCGTTTAATGTAGGAGACAAACTCACGACCGCGCTAAATTTAGTCCTAAACCTCGCGAAGAGAAGGCGTGCCCCACAATTGCCGAAGGTGGGAAGGAAAAATGATGATCACAGCTTGAGTTTCCTACCCATTCGACTATTTGTGAAGAAGAAGAAAAACCTTTCACATTCCAGTCAAGTTCAAAAGTATTACCAGAAGTGCTCCTCGCCAACAATTAAACCATAAAGGTATTCTTAATGCGACAGCAGCAGTTTGGTCGTAAATCGCAATTTCACGGATCTTCAGGGACTTTCATGGTACTTACACGCAGCTGACTTTTTATTCAAGTCTGATTTTGTCTTTTCTGTTGTCTCATCTTTCTTTTGTTCAGTCTTTGCCACAGCTGAAAGAGGACCCATAATTATATGTTATTACTACCATTTTTAAATCTTGTCTTAGCGGTTGGAGAGGGTAGCTGATGAGGAGATTTAACGTCATCGAAAACGTCACTTCAAAATATAAGTTAGCGCTATCGCATGTATTTGGCGATTATTTTGTCTTAACCACTTGTTTTGTGGCAATGTTGTTTTCATTTCCGTCGTCGTTTCTTATAGGGGCTATTCACATGATTCCGGAATGAGTTCCGTTCCAGAATGAAGTTCGTATACTGCATTCACATGACAAAATCGATCGATGAAATTTCATCCCGGAAGGAAATTTTCAGTCGGATTGAAACTCGGAATTAACTCATTCCGAAATGGCTTATACAGGAACGAAATTTCGTCTCGCTATCATGTGAACAAATACAGAGAAATACAGAGTGGTGGAATGAACTCGTTCCAGAATGAAAGTCATTCAGAAATCATGTGAATAGCCCCACTTAGCCCCGCGTCGTAGATCTTGAACTAGGGAGCTTAAAAGCTGGTATAGATTCTTAAAACCTCCCTACTTCAAGATCTACGACGCGGACGTCAAAGAGAACACAAAACAAGAATATAATTGGTTCAAAGAGGAAAAATAATCTTGCTGCACGTGGGGCACGCATTCAAGCTCATACGTTTGCAGTACTCTTCAAAACTAGACGTGAAGTCACCAAATTTGAGGTTTTGACGACAACCCGAGCGTACAAACGTGAATCCTTCATTCTCCATTTTCAGGAACAGCTAGTATCTTCTCATTTTTAGGGCCGATTTACACGATACGATTTTGTCGCATGCGACAAACGGTTTCCGAATGTGGCAGTTCAACAAAATCGAACGGATGTTTTAAGCAAATGTCGAAGCCGTTTCGGTTTGCCCAGGCCTTTTAAACACTCACACTTTTCCGCTGAGTCAAGCTTTACTTTAGGCACTTCTCTGGCTAAATCTGATAGTTCCTTGGAAAGATCTGAAAATACAAAAGGCCACCCTTAAGGTTTTAAGTTCCAAAAGCACGCAAATTGGCGTTCACTATCCGGGGAAGATACAATATTTACAATAATGTTTTGTGAAAGAAGTGTATCTCTGAGTGAAGTGCGGCACTTAACTGGACAATTTAAAAGCAATCATCTCTCATGGACACCAGAGAAATTCACGCGTTCAACGGGATTCGAACCCATGACCTCTAGGATGCTAGGAAAATTCTACACCGACTGAGCTATGAAGCCACTCGCTTGTGAGCAGGTCAATTTGTTTGGCTCATGTATTTTTCTTGAAAGGCGAAATGAATGAAAGTTTCGAATCTCGTGGGAGCCGCTTGAATTTTTCAGGTGTCTATAAAGTGACAATTGCTTAAAAGTGCGCGGATCAGTTCTATCTTGCGTCTACTGTATAACTCGCACTTCACATTTCTTTCACATTCATCAGTCCTTCACATTAACCCTTTCAGCCCCGTGGGGTTCCCCATTGACAAGTAAAATCGTCTGGCGTTAGACAGTAAAATCTATAAGTGGCACTATTGGGGGTGAAAGGGTTAATGGGGACATAGTTTTTGAGTGAATCAAGCTGTTGTTAACCTTTTCAGCCCCGTGGGGTTCCCCATTGACGAGTAAAATCGTCTGGCGTTAGACAGAGTAAAATCTATAAGTGGCACTATTGAGAGTGAAAGGATTAAGTAGTAGTGCGGCCATGTCTAAATAAATTTAAAAGAATCGATATTTTACCAGACTTTTCGGCCGCCTTGTCATCGCTTTTCTTTTCTGAAACGTAAGATAAATGAGCCATGAGGAAGTTGAACTTCTTCAAAGAAATATGGTTTCGCTTTCCTTGCCGTTCTGCGTTGAAAAAAAGGCCGCCCTACGCCATGAACACAAAAAAAGTACTTATGCGCTTGTACAATTATATCGCAATAAATCAAAGTCGTTCGGCATGGAAAGTGTGTATAAAAATTTAATGAACGGTGTGGATATTCGCAAAGAAAATTGTAAATTTATTGTCAGGTGCTCGTGTCTTCCATACAAAATTAAAATGTGGTCATTTTACGCCATTGCTAGGACGCGAAGGGCAGACATGTATCAAAATGTAAACCGCACGCTCGAACTCGTACAGGCACTACCATTGCTTTTGCCCTTTACGCATGTATTTTGTGGCACTAAAAAAACGTAGCGAAACGATCATATTTCCTTTCCGTCGGGCCAGATTTATTCGTAAACGAGTTAACTTATAAATTCATTCTCGCTTTTGTCTTTCGTTTCGCGTTCACATGACAGCAATATGACTCACATTGGGTCCATTGACCGGCTCGTGTTTTTGGACTGTGGGAGTTACAGCGTTTTAAGTCGGATACAACAAATTATCGCATTTGTGCTTTCAAGTCTCCGCTTCAACGAGTTCCACTTCAGGAGATCATGAAATGATGTAAGGCGTCCTTTTCAATGTTAGATGTAAGTTTTCTCGTGGCGCTCGTATTTAAGATTTTTTCGTTTTAGAGTATAAACCAGAAAGTCATGTAAAAATCATCACAACAGCCTCGTGGACAAAAATATCTTTCTCTTGAATCCGCGAAGAGTACGGCTTAGAAAAAGATACTAGTAATTAAAAAGTCTGAAAGTTTTAGAAACTGTCGGTCACTTTCCGACCGTATAAGTTCCGAAAGTAACTGGGCCCTCGTTACTTTCTGATATAGAAGCTTTCCCTATCATCGCTACTTTCGGATAGCTAAAACGTGTACCGAACATGGGCCGTTCGAAATGTGAAAATATGCGCACTTTTTACTTGGAGAAACTTATAACATGTTATTGTTTCGAATAACAATTCGAAAGAATCAGTCTTTGAATAATCTACGTTAGCAGAAGTCAGTTCCCATGGGAGCTGTCGGAGTCATTGGTCGTTACAGGCTTTCCTCATTTTTTGACTTACTTTTGAATTACGTATTTCTGTTATTTTTTGCTGAAAAGGGAAATTACTATTAAGGTCGCTATTTTCGGAGGGTCGTTATTTGGGGATTTGATAACACCTGTAAAATTTTACCGCTACTTTCGGAACGTAGTTTTCCATAAAATACACATGATCCGATAGCTTTTAACGTCGTGTCTCGGCTGGTCGAATATGGAGAGCTTTTTCTACAATGTTATTTAAGCGGTCTTTATGAAAAGCACACCGGGAGATAGATAGTTCTGTTGCACGATCGACTGGTGTAATATTTTGTTGGATGTATCCCGTGCGAACATTCAACGCTCGCTAGGAAAAAACATAACCTAAGATATTGAAAACGTATCGAAGTTCTGACTAAGTCTTCTTACCTGAGGCGTCGCTCTTCATTCCGCCCAACTCTTTTAGTTCTGAAAAACAAAATGGGCGTCGTTAGTGATACCGGCATTCCGGAGAGTTCTATTTTGTCACAAAATCAAGTTCCTTTGGTTAATAGCGAGGGGGAGAGCGACTCGAATAGAAAAAATGATTGGACCAATCAAAGCTTGCACAAACCGGCAATCGAAGCGCGGGAAAACGACGGCCAGCAGGTTTCTTTGTGATTGGTTAAAATTTCACTTTGTTGGCCAATTGTCTTTTATTTAAGTAATAGAAGACTTTTTCCGTGTTTACGTAGCCTCATCTAAACACGAGGGGGAGTTGGGAGAATTCGGGACAGTTGTGCAAACCCGAGAGGCAGTCGAGGGTTAGGATAACTGTCGAGAATTCTCCCAACTCCCCAAGTGTTTAGATGAAACTATGTAAACACAGAAAAAAATCCTCTGTTGCTTTTATGAAATATTTCTCAAAAATAATTCAACAAATGAAGTAAGATGCTGTTTTTTTACTTCTTTAATGAAACAGATTTTCTTGATACACGCTCATATTTCCTACAAGCCAATCAAAACTCGCGTCTGATAGCACCAAGCTAAACACAGCTATTGACCAATGAGACCGCGCTTACTATTTTAATTATTTTTTATAAAGTTGACTGCAAAACAGTCGTATTTTTTGCGAACGCAAGCGACGCGGTAAATATTCAAACGAAAGGTCTGGAGCGAGTGTAGAAACGGCGAAAGAGAGTGTGAGGCTCGCGCGTTTCACACGCGAGGATCACGCTTACGGCGCTTCGCGCCTTCCGAAAATGGGAGAAAACGACTGTTTTGCAGTCTATTATAAAGCAATATAAAGCATTTTTAATTAAACAATGGCCAATATTGTTTTCCACAATCTAAACTATTGCTCTGACAAGTATGATTGTGATAAAAATATCTAAATTTGGAAGAGAACAATATTTGTTGAGGCCGAGGATAAAAAGTACAAAGTGAACAAAATTTGGGAAACTCGCTATTTCATGAATCTTTGCTACTAAAACTATTTCAAGTTTTCCCATGTCGACATTTTCAGCTGGCTGGCAAAGGTCGCCTGAAGCAACTTGAGCTTTTGATACTACTTAACCAAGCTTCGAGAAGGTGAGCACTGGTCAATTGCCGGAAAAGGAAAGGCCTAGGTATTCCGTTACGAGATGTTGTAATTTTGCGTAGCTCAGGATATAAACTTGTGAATTTTATTCAGTGGAGCTCTGAGAAAGCTGGCCAGGAGTTATCTGTTACAATGGCATTAAATAAAAAAGTTGGTTTATCTCAGAAAACCTTTCTCGCGACACCGAGGGACACAGGAAAAACACTCAGCTTCATGAAAAACCTTCGAAGCAAAACATAGGAAATTTCACAAATATTTTCCTGAAAAATTACATGAATCCATGCATTTTCGAAAGTGGGTGGAGAAAACTCTAAGAGGTTTATCGCCAGCTTTGGATACTGAAGACATAAAACGGATTAGGTGGTGAACTTGGCAATGGAAACAACTCTTACTCTGTCATGCATTTTCGTAAGTGTCATCTCGACCAACTTGGTAGAAAATTCTTCAAACAAAGTATTTTTTCTCTTCATATCAAGGCGAATCACACATCGCTTTTTCTATAGCCGAGAAATTTCCAATATAAACAGTTCAAGCCAATTAGTGTAGACCAAACAAAACATTTAGCGTAGACAAGATAATCCTCTTTTACGCAGTTAAAAAAATTGCCAGTTGCACTCTCACATCAGTGTTTATTTTTCGACATCTGCGGTTAACGAAGGACGACAAGTAATGCTGCCTTAGCCGAGCGCAAAAAATCTCCTCGAATTAACGAATGCTGGAGAACATTTTCGAACTATTTCGAATGCGTGATCACCGACACTCGGCAAGTTTGGCTTGCCAACGACCCGCGCGTGGTAATCGAATCCTTCTCGCGTCCCTCGCTAAGTAAAGGTGTCAAAGGTGATATTTCTGCATTTTCTTTTCCCTTCTCTTCTGGTAAAGGTAAAGTAAAGCGAGTAAAAATGTGTATGGACTCGACTAACAGCCTATCCAAATTCGTTTGTCCCCAAGGATTTAATCCAATCTGTAACGAATGGGTGTAACGATTTCAGTCAACACAACGTCTCCACCTAGTGCCTTACATTTATGGAATTCGCGCGCGAGTTATAATTTCATAACGATTCTCTCGAGGACCCTCGAGTGAAGCTTTCTTTCTTGTCAAAGGCGTTCTGGCCTGAGAAAGTTTGATGCTGCACCCCTGCATGCTTTAAATCAACAAAATTTGCGACAAAACAAGTACGTCTAGCCACAAGGGTATTTCGCAACGTAAGTTAGGTGGGACTCTGTAGACATGATCGGTATGATCAAAATCATTCGCAGATTTGTTCTCAGGGCACGCACTAAAGAAACCTCCTTTTAATAAATTTCGCACGAAAGAGCATCTTCAAAACAATCTATACAAACAACCTGAGAACTTATTTTCTATACCTAGAATAAACTTTAGATTTGACACAAAAAGATCTGCCGATTTGTTTCCAATTATTTATGAGTGAACAGTTGTTTCACATTCTAAAATCGTGGTACAACAAACCAGCAGATAACAAACCAGATAGAATTCAATAGAGGAAAATGATCTATAACAACACCAAAGGTTTCTCATCAGTATTCTCTCAAGCCACTCGTTTTGGGTTTTCCTCTACTTAACTGTCGGTTCACGACGCGCAGCCAGCGTTTCTAATAATAAATACACTTTACTGACTCACCTTTCTCAATGTCTTCGAGGCTTAGATCTGGAGAAGGTCTTGCAGACACAAGCGCTAGCATAAGAATAAATATCAATAGACTGGAAAACATCTTAGAGAGACAAAAGCTACCAACAACTAAGACGATGTACGGCAGTGTTTCTCTGAGTTTCGTTTCAATAAACAAGAGGGACAATCACTCTATTAGGAGATTTGAAACCGAACTAAATTTGGAATAGCCAATCACCGAATTGAGATTTGATATCACGGTTTATCTATCACAACGGTGTCCTGTAATTTATCAACGTAAGACCACCGCTACATTTCCGGTTGACGGCCGGAAATAAACCTCCTTCACAATGGCGGCCAAATAAAATAATCTTTTGTTTTAATGCTAATAAGCCTTTCTAGACTCGCTACGACAAGCAAATTTTAAAAGAATATTAGTTTCAAAATGAGGGCAGTAGGTCTAATTAACATAAATTCAAAAGAATGTAAAAGTGGTCGCCATCAGTGTGAAAGTGGTCTATACGTCACTCCCGACGATAGCAGCCTGGAAGCTTGGATACGAGGTTGAGGGGATTTTAAATTTGTCACTCAAATCCCACTTTCTCTCAGGCTAACAAATGATTTCGAGTGCAACTTGGAATAAATAAGCGTGACTACAAAAGTGCCCTAGGGGTTCGAGCAATTTTGATGGTCTTTGAAAAAAATTATTAGTGCTTCAGTTTATTCCAAATCGGGCTCAAAACCATATGATTACTTACACCCTATGTTCGTTTACAACGTTACGTCATATCGCCACCATCTGTCATTAGCCATCTCTCATTATCCGTGCGCTGCATTTGATTGGCTATTTGTGACTCTCTTTCATCATTGACCATTCAGAATGCTTGGTTTAAATTTGCTACCTCGTCTCTGTACAGCGTTACCTGAAAAGTGCATTCAGAATGGCGAAATTTTAATGCAGCTATACGTTATTTATCCAAGAAGGCCCTGTAGGCGAAGAGGGAGAATTCTATTCGTAAACCATTGAAACGTGTGGTCTATTGCTTAAATAAACGATGAAATGATATATGAAATGGACCATATATGAACTGTGGCTTCATAGCTCAGTTGGTTAGAGCGTCCGGTATCAGGCTTCTTTACGCAATTGCTAAAATTGCGTTCATAACTGCGAGAATCATAGCTTCACTTGATTATTTGAATATAGCGCGATACACGAAATGTGAGAAGTAAGGAACTACACAATTAGAAATATGTCGCGAAAGCTGCACATTATCGGCCCTACGCATGCGTTAAGCCATGCAACCATTGGCATTCTCGTTCCCAGAGTCCTCGTTTCTTTTGGTCACGTGGTAGTGGCTTCGAGGACGAGAAACTGGACGAGAATAGATGATTGGCAACTGTCTAGGGCTCAAAATAAACACACGATGGAAATATGCATATGTGTTTACACGATCTGTATCATTAGGGGAAAGATAAGACTTATATAGGCTATCGGGTATCGGTAGTGTTGTCTACAATATTTTGAAAATAAAAAAACAAATAACAAATAGATTGCCAAAAACAAACAAACAAACAGATGTCCTCACACTTCCGATGGTTTCCGTTAGGAAATGTTTTTGTAATGGATAGAAGTTCGACTTAGGCTTGGCAAACAATAACCATGCAAGGCATTTGCTTTAATTAACACCAACTATCGGAATCAATAGAGTTCAGGTCATGAACAAGTTCAACGGTTAGAGCTTTTACTTTGTCTCGGAGTTAAGCGGCTTTTTTGGTCCGCACAGTGCAGCAACTATTTCTCGAAGACTTCGCGTTTCTGTGTACATCTATTTAGACGCTAGAAGTTGAAGACTTTTAAGCGAGACAAGGTAAGTTAAACTCTCGTAGTTAACAATTTCCAAATAATGTACTTGTCATGGACAATGTCAGCTATGCAGATAAACAAATGCCTGGGAACGGTAGTGCCGTAAAGAAAGTCATGGCGCGCGTGACTTGAAACAAATGAACAGACTATTTCATCGTCAGCGCGAAACTTTCCTTCTTCTTCATCAATAGCGCGACATACAATCTCCTGGGCAAAAAAATGAACTTTCATGAAGTTTTTGAAGAAGCAAGCCGAATGGATTTCTGTCGATTCATGTTGTCTAACAGTGCATAAACCTAGTTTTGGAACTTCATAATGCTATGAAAATGGACTCCAATGTTTAATTACAAGCAAAGAGGAATATATATATTCTAGATCCTTTAGGCGGAAGTTGTTGAAGTTGCATGATCATGACGGACTTTGCGTTTCAACTCCGGGCGGAAGTTCAAAAACCGAGGCAACGTGAAGTTTTTCCCACTGGGAAGTGCTGTATTTCTCAACACGATGTCGTTAACCCCATAGAACTAAAAAAATGTTCATTGAACGTTGTCGTCTATTGAAGGGTCAAACAGTTATGTCGATTTGAGATTGAAGTGGGAGATCTGACTGATCTGAGATCCATCCTAACCCATTGTGACTTCAAGAAGAATCTCGACGATGAACTTCATGAGTATCATCGGAAACCAAAGTTAAGCTTTTTGTCTTCCTTCTATTGCGTCCTCGAGGTTTTTTTCTAAAGTGCATTCATTCTTGAAATGTTTTGGAATTAGGAAAATTGAGGATAAAACTTAGGTTTCACTTTGAGGATTAAGCGCTCAGTCATTGACCAGTTTTCATTCGGTTAACTCACAAATGTGGGGTTCATCCAGTCGTGGAATAAAAACAACGAAAATGACAGAAAAGCAAACGGGAACGGGTCTTTTTTTTTTTTTTTAACAACTCGGATGTCTAGACTGCCAAAAGGGCGAGGCGACAGAAAAAAAAAATGGAAATCAAGTTTCTCACAGCGTGTCATTATCTCGCTTGAGGCATGGAACGGTACGTTATCTGTTCACTAGAAAAGTTTTTTCAAGGCTATCTAGTTCGAAAGCTTAATTAAAAGCCTCAGGAAAAATAGCACAGAAGTCAATAAAGTTCGGACTGATGATAACATTTTCTGTCGAAGATTATGACTATGACGCAGGGTAAATACTGATTAGGGGAAGGAATTCGATATTCAATGGAACGTTTTGCGGTTCTTGTACCACTCGTCTGACTTGAATCTCTTACATTGAGAGATGATAATGTATCGAGTGATGGGGTCGTCACTCCAAAAATAAAACCCCTACGACCAACGAGACATCATCAAAACAAGGATGAAAATCTGTTGAAAACCAAATAGAAAAAGGAGCTTAGCTATGATGTAATCTTTCAAACCCTGCTGTCTAATACCCTTTTCATGCTGAGACGATTCTGGGTTCAAAAATTCAAACAAAACGACGAACTATTCCGTGGGTAAGGAAAGCACTGGAAAGTCATTTCTTGAAACATCAGTCAACAAGTATTCTTTATCACCAAGACCTACAACCAACTTCTATTGACTGATAACCCTGATAAACCTATTTAAATGTAATTATTTGAGAACAAATGCTCTTTTTATGTGTGTCAAGTTATAAAGATTTCTTTCAAATCGCTGGCCAATCACACCATATCATTTCCGGTGTCTTCTCAAGGACGGACAGGGGGGCATGTAAACGAGTTCTCCTGCACGTGACCAACAGACTTGCGTTACACTGATCCACCAATCAAAAAAGAGACAACAAAACTTAGCGGAATTTTTTTTGCCATAAAGTTGCGCATAAGCTATAATTGCAAGATTTTTCACTGACTGTAACCTCAATAAAATAATCATCATTCACCAAACAGACGGCTTGTCTTATCGTCGTAATTATTATTCTCCCAGGCTTCCTTTTTGCGCCTGGCAGCTTTAACAGAAAAAGGCTGTAGGAAACACTAGTAAACAGTCTGGACGGTCATTCGAACCCATCAGCCCTGTCGCACTTTAGACTTTTAACGGGCTCCGTACATTGTCGACGTTTATCTTTAACAAATCTTAAATTAATCAGCAATTATGAGCAATGCATTTGGGATCCTCAGCGCAAAACCTTTTTTAAATTGGAGTTGCAATCATTCAAAGAGTATAAAAGGATACTTTTATCATGCCAACAGAAAAAAGAACATCCACTCAGTAAATTCCTACTTGAAGTCGAAGAAGGCTGGTTATGCCAACCAAAGCATGGTACAATAATTTTAAAACAACGCTGCGTTGTGGGACGGTTTCGTTTTATATTAGTTCTATGTTTTCTAAATTACGCAACGACCATTTCACCAGATTGACCCGACAAATACCAGCAGTATTTTTGTCAACAGTTTATTTTGTAAATCGTTGCAATAATTTGCAAGTAACTAACGAATAAACTTTAGTTGGAGGAGTTCGGGGACCATTTTTTGTTTGCCATTTCGATTGTAACGCCATATATAGGAAACAATTATGTCAGCTACTATTTATAACGAATAACTTAAAAGAAACAAAAACCACATGATTTAGGAAGAATGCAGGACGCATTTGCCTTTCCAGTGCTTCCGGAAATATTGGATAAAGACATTGCTAGCCGGATTTTGGAAAGAACGTTGGGAGACCATTATAACGTCATGAACTTTTATTTCCTCATTACTGGTTTCAGTCACAGGTCATCACATTTTTAATTGAAAGATCGATCGTTGTTTTTGTCTTTTAGAGACTTACAATATTGACAAAGTTCTGCAAAAAAGCGTAAACAGGAGCAACGTAATCAAACATATCTCTCCAGATAAAATTCTTAGCCAAGGTAACCTAGTGATGGAGTATTTTCCCTTGGAAACAAACCCTTGGCGGGGAACGCTGTCTATGCTTCATAAACAGAGTACACACAATCTAGTAATTTTCGTCGGAGACTTTAATTTTCAACGCAGTAAATAAATTGTTTGTTTGTTGTAAAGAACTAATTGCACCATATATGAGCATGATATATGTGAAAGATGTGTAATAAACAACTTTGGAAAGCTATTTAAAGTCGGAATATTAGCCACGATCATTGTTAGGAGATTAAGGAAGACTAGAACTACGAACGCAAAGACGGCAGTGCACTTGATATTGACGATATCGCTATGCTTTTTCTTCTGCGCCATAAATCGACATTCGAACTCACTTACGAATTCTTTGGCTTCTCCTAAGCTTAGTTGATATCAGATTTAGAGCTAAAAAGCAGGGGTTGGCGTGAGAACGCTCACGGAACTATTCTCATCTTTAACAGAGTTAACTGAATGGAGTGTAATGTGAAGTGCTAGATTTCAGTCCCATATGAACCATGTGAGCGTTAGCCCTACAGATGGAAATGGGCCCACACAAGGACAGAGAAAAACTCTGACCAGGGTCTCTGTCCTTGTGTGGGCCCATTTCCAACTGTAGGGCTAACGCTCACATGGTTCATATGGGATTGAAATCTAGTACTTCACATTACACTCTATTCAGTTAACTCTGTTTAAAATATAAGTGCTACACGGCCAACGTTTGTATAAACGGAACCTTTCCTTATTCTCATCTTTGCCGCATATTGAAGCGCAATTTTAAGAATTTAAACACAAAATTACGTAGACTTTCTGGCCAGCTCATGACGTTATTCGTTAAAGGCTATAGATAGATAGCCGAAAGCTTATAATTTTAACCAATTTTTAACCAGAGAACGTCTTTCAGATTCACATCATGACGTTATGCCCAAATATTTTTACAATCTGCGTCAACATCCTGTTCTTCGGATTATTTTGCAAACGACGGCTATCAAACCGGATATTACAAAAGCTCCGTAATTGTTCCTTGGCCGAAATAACGTCAACGTTGTTTTTATGTGCACGCTCTAGGTGCCTATTTTCACTGTACCCAAGCCTTCGTACCGCTTGATCTGGCGATAAAATGTTCTTTTTTTTCCTCTGTTAGATGGGTTTAAGTATTTTATTTCAGAATTGCATGGAGTCCCTTAAATGCTGCTTCGAATTCAATATTGGCCATTGTTTGAGAATTTTTCAAACAATGGAATCTAAGCGAATGAGCTGTTGAACTAATTGGAATGTAATGAGTTTGGTTTTTAACAGGCGGCCAATTACGTGCATTTTGCGTAAGAGTCGTATTGCTTCAGTGATTAATTTGTTTAGAATATGCTAAAACGGCTGCAAGTTTTACAGTCAGTTGGTCTAAGGTGTTTTGTTCAGCTGAGGGGAAGAGTTTTCTTCAGGAGAAAAAGAATTAAGTTTGAAAGGTAAGTTTGCACAGGTATCAACAAGTTGCTCTTATAAAATTCTGCTGAAGTTTGTGACCTTCCAGAGCTCAATGATGTATTTTGACCGCATTCGTGACTGAAAAGCGCCCAGAAACTATGTATCCCAGAGTTGAGCCACTATTAAGGTAGAGAGCTTAATCTTTTTTAAAACGTTCTTTCAGTAGAATAGAACTAAAGTACCTTTAATCCTTCGCCGTAGACAATTAGGGCGCCTTAACTTCGTTCGTGGGTAAACGCTTCAGAAAACGAAAAAATTCAATTTAGCTTACTAAGGCATAGAATTTTTTTAAAGCTCTTGAATTGCTAAAACAATAATCGTTCCAAAAGTACTCTTCATTTCCTCCCGTGTTATAAAGTTTATATACTGTCTGCGAATGCCGATTGTGTGCAAAAGACAGAGTTTTTAAGTTTAAAGGTCGAGAATTTTATCGCTTCACTGACGCGATGAAGATCTGTTTAAATCGAATATTCAATGTTTCAATTAAAGGGAAAACAAATATCGTTACAACCTGCCCTTCCATTTCAATAATCTGATTAAGTTGTTATCTGTGAGTGGTTTTCGATTAAAGTTGAAATATAATGCGTCCGAAACTTTATCCCCAACCCACCCCACTGGGTATTCTAGACTCTATTTGAAAGCCCAACGTCAATATTTAGAGTAATATGCAAAAATCCTTCCAAGGTATCTTACCAACACTTCTCAAAGCTATGTAGCATGACTAATTCAGTGTTTGTTCATCTGAAGGAAAAAAAACGAACTTGAACTGCTTTGCCCTCCCCACATGTCAAATTTGCCTTTTTTTTTACCTAAAAGATTTTAAAATGGCTTGGAGGATGTGAAAGATCATTCAAAACGTAACATCCATGTAAGAAAGCTTTTTTTATAAAGAAAGAGTTAAAGCTGGAATGAAGAAGTGTGAAGCTCTTGGAAACCTTAAAATATGACGGTAGTTGTTCATCATTTTTTTTGTTCATGTCAGCAACGTGCCGAGACATGCTGTGAGAATCTGTTTGGGAATTTTAATGCTTGTTGTACCGCAAAAACAATTATTATTGAAATTAATAAGCTTTTTTGTTACAAATAACTCTTGTTCCACTTTACTTATTTGAATTTCTCAATGTATTATTGGCAAATCCTACAAGTTTTTTTGTTTCATACCTTTCTCTTATTTTCTTAAGTTTGGAGGCATTGATCTGTGAAATTGCTGAATTTGACAAAACAATAATAACAGTCAGATCTCGGAATAAAACCTCCCAGCTGAAAAAAAAGTCATGAGCTAATTTGCAAACATTCTAAAACTTTGGAGTACATTTGAATCTGGGAACTGGCAATAAATATTACTAGCTACAGATTTGCATTTGAGAACCAGGCAGCAAAAAAAAGATAAGCACTCATGCAGAGTTAACGACCTGATTTAATGGAAAGTGTAAACTGCAGGTTGCAGGTTGCAAGTTAGGGTTAGGGCCGGGCTCCCATATAAAAAGGACGGCTGCTCATCGGAAAATTTGAAAAGAACCCCTAAAAGGTACCAAGCTCCTATTTTATGCACGTGGCATGAAATTTTTTCACCCCTAAGTGGTACCAGATTATGGGTTTTAATTAGACAAAATTAAAACTTAGTTAATTGTCATATCTCTCCTGTCATACTTTTTCGGCTCAATATCCTAAAAGGTACTGCTAAAGTTCCCGCTGTGGACCTTTTGAGGCTGAATACCCTTAGAGGTACCAAAACTGCTTTTTTAAATCCCTAAAAGGTATGACAAGTACCCCCGTCATTTTTATATGGGACTTCCCCCCCCCCCCTCCCTTTCCAGGGACTGTTTCACCATAGCCGAAACAACCCAAAAAATTACTAATGCTAACGTTAGGCCTAAAAAATAATGTTTAAGCCGAAGGTTAGCATCTTTGTAAAGGTTTGGGTTGTTTCAGTTATATTAGAACACTGACCTGCGACCCTAATCTGAAACCTGAACTTTAAACCCCCCCCCCCCCCCCCGCTGATTCAAAGCAATTCCACCTCTGCCAAGAGTCAAGTCATACATAAAACAGTCAAACCTGTCTTAAATTGTCGGATACTGTATGCTTACATATTGCTTGCCATGCACTGTATAAAGATGTATAACTTTTGTTTTTTCTACATGTTGCGTTGATATCTTGCTAGAGATGGCTACTTTTTTTTTTTTGGTTTTCTTTTGTTTTAATCTTATTCAAATTTGACAAGCTGCAATAGGCCTTTTTCGATATATTAAAATTCAACTTGAAAGAGAAGTTTAGAGGACAAAGACAAAGGAGATTGGACGATATGTAAATATTTTTCACATTCATTCCAACGTGTTTCTATTGTTTTTGTCCTCAATGCCTACCCATTAGTATAAAACGGTTAGGGTTGTTTTGGTATTGGTAAAACAATGACCTGTGACTTGTGTGACCTGTGGCCTGTTTTTTGTACCTGCTACCAATAGACTCTCCTGGAAAGAAGGCTTTAATGGTCTTGTCAACCTTTTTTCCTCATTTTGTGCTTAAACCTTGCATCGGCTCATTATAGAACTTTATATTACATTACAAAACTTTATAAAGTGTACTGATGGGTGTAATGATTATTCCGTCTTGTCAGTAGTCATGGAAAACATTAATCGATTTAGGGTGTACAAGTACAACAACTGCAGACAGTTGCGTATAAATAGCGCTGAAAAACAGTTTTTAACTCTAAGCACCCATCTCAAATAGCACAGAAAAACAGTATCTAAATCTAAGCACCCATTTTAAAACGGTTAGCTTTCAATAACTGTGGTTTGAGGTAAGTCTGCAGTCTGTGGTGGTTCAGGAGTCATTGGGTTAATCATGTGAGTAATCATAGCAAACAAAAAAAAGCAGAAAAATATTAACTATAGAGAGGCTACTTTGAAATTTGGGACAGACAACAACAAAGTGTAGTGATGGATATGGTGATTTTTTTTTCCTAGCAGTAATCATGGCAAATGTAAAGAACAGAGAGGCTGCTTTAAAACTGGGGCAAACAACAACCAAGTGTGCGAGATGTGGCAAGACTGTTTACTTTGCTGAGCAAGTTTTTATGGCTGGCAAGAGATGGCACAAGCAGTGCTTGAAGTGTGTTGCCTGCAACAAGAGTATTAGCAGTGGAAATTTGCGAGAAAAAGATGGTAAGAGGAGAAATAAAATCATTTGCAAATGTTGGATTTGGAATTTTGGCGACAAGGAGTATCTGAATGATATTAAACCATTTTGCTTTACAGTAAAAAATGGTAAAGCATTTTGGGAATTTGAATTAACAAATATCATGCTCAAACAGTGTTAATTGAAATAAATGGGCATTGGAAAAAATATTGATGAAATCAAATCAATAAATTGATTATTGATTATTGTATGGACAAATTTACAGTTTCATTTTCCACTGCTGTCAATCATTACTGTTGCTGAACGAGTTGATCCACATTTAGCTTTGTGACTGGATGATGTTTACCCACTTCCTTTATGTCTGTGTCAATTGGTCTCTTAACTGTTGCAGCTACCATGATTGGCAGCAGTAAAGAGCGAAGCTGTTAATAATTGAATGTTGAATGCTAGAGTCTTGCGTGTCTAATGATTAAGCCACAGTTAACCCATGCCTGTTCTTTTTAGGTGAGATCTATTGTGCCAGTTGCCACACCAGATCTTTTGGAACAAAGGGTTATGGATATGGTCTCGGCAGTGGCATACTTAGCACTGACACTGGAAAAGCAGGAGAAGTGGTTTCTACGGCACCCAAAACTGCTCCAGCGAACTCAGGCAAATCAGTAAAAATTAATGGGAATGGCTGTCCAAGGTGTAACCTGGTAGTCTATGACGCTGAAAAAGTGCGAGCTGTTGGAAAAGTAAGTCTTATGCCTAACTGTAACTCTGGTTCTACATTCTCATAAAAATTTCACACAAGAAAGCCTGGTGTTTGATTAGGTACTTTTAAGAAAAGTCTAAAGAATTACCTTTTTTGAAAAGCTTTTTTGTAATAATTATTGTTTCCTA
>NC_090886.1:4029380-4046880 GCF_036669925.1 Montipora capricornis | reverse complement strand
ACACATGTGAGCTCAAACTATCCCATTACGCCTTAGTAGAGGCTGTCTTTGGCTTCAAAATAGGCCTTATTCATGATAGCCGTCATGTCCGGATACGAATCGGATATGTGTGGACGGTCGTATACGATTCGTATTCGCTACGTGTGGACACAGATATTTTTGTATCCGCACAAAAAATTTGCGGATACAAAAATCTCCGGATACGAGTGGACGGGGCCTCATAGCGAGTATTTAAACTGTTCACGATTGTAAGTTCAAAGAATGGTTGAATTAAGGACACATATTTTTCCTTGTTATCCTTTTTTATTTATCATTTATAAAGTAGTGTATTGTCGAAATTTCAAAGTAGTTTTTGGTCTGTAACATGCATTTTGAGTAATAAAATACAGTCTGTAATGATTATTGCATAAATAGATCTGTTTTATGGTGGCTTACAAATTGCCGTCCTAAATAAATCTTAGAAATGTACTGGACTCTCAATCCACAGTTACTTTTTTCGCCAATGCTTGGTAATTATTTGTAGACAATTTGTGTAAGTTCCGATTGACAGACAAGAAGGACATATTCAGGGTGCGACCGATTGTCTGTATTCAGGAATAGGAATACATGGAATAGAAGTTCGAAATCCTTCATTTTTGCGGAGATTTGCATTAAGATTGTCAAACAGATGTACCTTTATTATCTTTGTTGCTTCAAAACGCCAGACATACCGTCTTAAATCATCACTCCACATATTCGTTTTCCTAAATAGGGTCAATCGAATAAACCCATAGAGTTGCTTTCTCGAAAGCTACTACACTGCGTTTGTTAGTTGAGATTGCAGCGCCTAAGTGAATGCCTTACCTTGAACTTCAATTTTCACCAATGAGAGGCCAAAGATGAAGACCAATCGCGGGTGAATTGTTCACAGGTGTTTTGAACAAATCACGTGGAATGCACCCTTTGTAGGCTACGGCCACAAAGCGTAAAGATGTCTTCGCTCAGGTCGTCAAACGTCAATCACAAATAGCGATGCAATCTCCACTAGAGCGTCGGTAAAAATTGCAAGTTCACCGCCTTGTTATTCATTATTTAGCTTATTCATGCTTCTTTGTCTGTGATGATCTTTCGCTTAAAGAATCATTTCATATTTGCGGTGTAAATTCGCTTCTATTACGTTTTAGAAGTGGAACCTTTCAGAGGAACAAAGAAGAATCATGCGCATGCGCATTCGCTCAAAACTTTGGGACCAACAGCTGTTGGCTGTTTTACCAATTTTCACGCAAATCCATCATTAGATTCTGCAGAAATTTGGAATTAAGATAGTTCCGACTACAAATGAGCGGTCTATCAGCAAAAATCAGAAATTAAACATACATAGTTTTAGAAATCGGCTCGAAAGGGTTTTTAGCTGCGCGCGCACGTAACCTATACACGCCATAACTAAGAAACACGCGTCAGATGAATAAATCAAATTTCTTTGAAAAGTAGTGCACGCAACACACCGGAAGTGCAAAAGACTTTGGAAGTTTGCATAAGTGAGGAAGAAGCGTCCTTTAGGGCTTGTTTTATTCTAGATGCGTTACCATGGTAACAGCCTACAAAAATATTAACTTTCGTGGAGGCACTTATCAGTGACCAAGTTTGAGCCTCCAGGCAGAAACTGCATGAATATGGCAGAAATGGAAGTATAAGTTAACGTTAGAAAATGAATGGTTTACTGTGTTGTATGCCCACGTTGTCGCCAGAGCCTAAAATCTGGCGATTCCACGTTGTCACATTTAATTGGACTACAACAAAGAAATGCACTATAAAACGCGTGCCAGACGTGCAGCGCGAATATTTTTCCTATTTTAACCAATCATCTTCTTGCTTGGTGGCGTTGTCGTTGCTTAAACTCCCAATGGGCCTTATTCGCGCGCTGGTCATATTGGCCGTATACAAAAGATTTCGCACCCCGAGCCTCGAGTTGAAATGTTTGGGAACGAGTCTCAGTGCGCAACAACAAAAGTTTTCAATCCCTCAGGACTCAACATGGCTGCAGTGCCGGATGAAGGCCAATAGGCCTTTTGCAACTAACGATCACATGGTACAAAATCCGCCATGCTGGAGGGCAAGCTCATTATTATTCCCCCACTGGGACATTAAAACAAAGGCAAGTCAAGCTTGACTGGTTCAGGTCTCTTTGTTTTAATGTCCCAGTGGGGGAATAATAATAAGCTTGCCCTCCAGCATGGCGGATTTTGTACCATGTGATCGTTAGTTGCAAAAGGCCTATTGACTACCTCTACGACGGCTTGATTGCTCAGCGGTATAGCAGCGCATTCGCGGTTTCAAAATTTCTTAAGGATCTTTACGGAAACTGTTAAAGTTTCTCCAATAACTGCGGTGATCTCCCTTAGTCAGAATGTAGTTTCAAACCACTATTTAAATATATGGCTTTGATATCTGCTCTTCAGTTTACCATTGCATCTCTGTACTCTCTTTGCTGCAGAACTTTTGTTCTACCTGAATAACAATCAGGAAGATTAATCATTCATAACTTGTAAAATCAGTAAGTTACTGACACCTAAGGTCCGTAAAAATCACAAGGGCGACGGTTTTATCAGCTTGTATCAGAGATGAAGTCCTGACGAACGTTTTGAAAAAAATCCCAACTGTGTGTTACTAGCATTCCAACAATGTTTTGAACCATTGTATGGCAAACGATGCGGTCTCGGTACCTGCTAACGACGTCCATTTTATGTGCTTTGTTTTTCTGCGAAGCTCGGAACAACAAAGGTCAGTGAAATGATTCTTTTGAATGAGAACAAATAAGCCAAGGTTTGCCTCAAAACTAATTGTTTTACGTGTAGCCACGAACTGCGGCGGAGGAAGCTGAAATATTCAAAGTGATTTACGTCAAGGTTCTCATCACTTTGAAGTTTTGTTATTTAGTATTTCGGAAACACTTTGTGTTAACCCGTTTTCTTTTTAATATAAAGATAAAATTCCCCAAGAAACGAATAAAATCGAAATTGTAGATTAAGACTATTTTATCCAGTTGTGCACCAACTTCAAAGCACGACCTTCCTCGTTCTATAAACAAGAAAATCATGACTAGTACTAGAACATAACAATTTAGCTTGATTGAGGAATCGTTCGTCAGGCTTTCATCGCTGATTAAAGCTGATAAAACCATAGCTTGTTACGTTCTAGTCATAGTCATTTTTGTACGAGATGTCTTTCTTCAGAACGTGGAGTGAACATCAAACCTCGTCACATAATGACAAAACCACACCACATTAGTGCCACAGCGCACTATGACAAAACTCCAAAACATGAAAACAAACCGTCAAGACCAAAAAACAAACATTACATAAAAAAAGCTATGGCTTTCCATAGTAGGGCATGGGGTTCCCTGTGTTGTGGTCTGTGCTCTGTGTTTCAACGAGTTACGACTCCTAAAGCTTCTCGTGGGGTGATAAATACACTACGACTATGAAATTTATATTGCTAAGTATCTTTTCCCTTTTAGAGACGATCATTATAATTTAATAATCTGGTAGAGACAGGAGCTCATGAGTAGCATCTTGCCTCTCCCATACATACCCTATGAGTCAACCCTTGCGCGTATCTTCCTATTTTTAGAACGCCACGAGATCTTCTGTTCTGCACACACTGTTTAGAATGGCGAATGAGAATAAAGTTATAGTCAAACGAAGACAAAAAAAGCACAAACAATGTATCAAAATTGTACAAATTGATGTTAATATGAGTCTCCTGCTGAGGGGTTAGCTCTAAAAATAGAAAGATACGCGCAAAGGTTGATTCAAGGATATGACTACGATAGTAGTGCGTAGGGATGCTCCTAGTAATGGCCTCCTAGTAGAGATTACAGTCCTGGCATACGAAATGTTCTTTTCTGGTTGCCTTCCGTGCGTGACTCAGAGTTTGCTTATAATTAAGCTTCCTACTGGCTAATTCTGCTAATGTTTACAGATGCAATACAATAAAAATAATTATCACATACGGGGCAAAATTACTAACTGCTGATTGGCTGAGACGGAGGGCATTTTCCCTTCATCACAAGGGCACTTTTGGTAAACAAGAGAGCATGATCACGTGATCCTAATTGAGTTAACAGTTGCTTATCCAGAGCAAGCGAAGTTACAAGAGAATCTTCTTCCAGATTAAAATACTTTTTTGTCTACATATAAAATACATTTTAGCGTTATGTCTGTTGACAGCAACGATTTATTGAATTGAACTTTAACAGAATGGGAGCGTGTTGATTGTCATTTGTCGCGGCACTGAACGGGCTTCTCTCAATAATTTTGCCCTTAATGTGATTAATTTCACTTGTCTTTTCAAAGTTTTCACAAAATTTGGAAAACTTTGAAAATATGAGTTAAATTAATCCTTAATTAATTGCGCTTGGGCCCATATGATTACATATACTAGTAATGAGAAGAATGACAATACTATGCAACTATGCAATTTCTACGCAATCGCCAAAAATATATTTAACTTGCACCTCAACTTTTTATTGAAGACACCATAAAATTGTTAAATGTATAACGCACAGGATTATAGTAATACCCGGGAGAATAGCAATGAGCAGAATTAAAATGTTACAAGAAGAAAACCGTTTCGTGAGTATTTTATGTCCATTATTGAACTTGAGAACAAGATAATTAATCTGAGCAAACCCTAGCTAAACCACACGTTTTATTTTGCATTTACAGATTTAACCTCCAAGTTAAAACAAAGATCACTTCTGAAATTCTTTAAACAAAACAATGAAATAGCAAGAAGGAACACCAAGGGATCTAATTACTCGACAGTAAACACAATATCAGCCACAAAAGAAGAGGGCCCCAGCCATCCATTTCCAAAATGTGGACACAACTCCACGGGAACTGCAAAGCGAAACTGTACCGAGGATGCGAAAAGTGGTACCGTGAAGAAATCGTTTCGCCCCCATGACTACGACTATGACGACGACGATGACGAGGATTACGATGATCTCCGACGCGACTACGACGAATATCCGGAAGATAATGAACTTCCCGAGGAAGACACGATGGGTTCATATCGCGCATTCGAGGACTCACCACCAACACCTCGGGATCCCGAACCATTTGACGAAGACTCTGATTACGAAGACGATCATGGACGCGGTTTCGGAGATGAGTATGAGCCACGAGACAGGCCTGGGTACGAAGATGATTTAGACCGGGAGAGGGAAAGGTGGGACTGGGAACCACCACGGCGGCATCATGGTATGTCATTGAATTTTTTCTCGCTTGATGTACACACAGCTTGTATTTATTTATTTATTTATTTTCTGTATATTTATTCCCTTATTTACCAATTGATGGAGCTGTTCTGTAAGCACTAGCACTAATTATGGAACCTGTGTACTTTTGACTTTCCAGATTGTCTTGAATAAGCTATACAAGACACATAACCAAGCCTAGACACATTTTTCTCGTATATTTTTAAATCTTGTTTTTTATGAGGCATACCCCTTCCGATCATCACAAGGACTCGTGGAATGAAATCGCAGGTTTTGTCTAAATCCTTTACATAAAAGGCGAAGTAGATTCAAGTGAGAAATTATATAAAAAACATCAGTCTAGGGCAAATTTACAGCACAAATGAACGATGTGCGTATTGTTGTATTATCGCTGTTTTCAAGACATTGCTCGGTCTATTGAATTGTTTGATAAGAAAAGGCTTTTTATCAAAAGAAAATTGAGTTGACCCATTTCTTCCAACAGCAGTTGGATTCAAGTCAATATCTTGAGTATTTATATATTTAAATTGAAATGAACAGGATCCCATGACTAGGAGAGAACAACTTCCATACTAAGCCTATGTCAGGGCATTTTTACAGACTGATCTATTTTTAAACAACGTTTTCCAAAAATTAAAAAAAAAAGGAATTCCGGTTCGGTGATGCTTTGACGTCTTGTGATCGCTCTTCGGGTTCCTACAGGAGTCTCATTCGAAGGAAATTCAATCTTAAAACTAGTAGTAGGAGAAGGTTAGGGAAAGAAACATGAACAAACAAGGAGTGCGATCGCCATTTGCGCATATGACGTATCAATGCACATAAGAGGTAATTCAAGATGGCGCTGAAAAAACGAAATTTGCTAAAGCGTATCCCATGCACAGGATACCCAAGATTAGAGATTGCGCTCTCTTAGAACTTTTTCCAATTGAAAGAACTGACCGGCCAGACCTGGCATTTGGAAGGACTAACTCTACAACGCTTTCAACTTAACACACTTCGAAGATGATATGTACTCCTCCAGAAGAATACGAGGGATTATCATGCAAGTGTTCCTTCAAATTGTTGCATTTTCCTTGCAAACTGACGGGTCTGACCGGCCAGTTCTGACAAAAGGAAAGCGCCCCTAATGTCGAACGCAATAAATCGGTCTGTGCAAAACGCCGTGACAGGAATATAGGGCTGTTGTTCGCTCCCAGCCATGGTTTCCTGATATGAACATGTATTGTCAATTAGCTTGGCCTTTTCTATTGTGTTTTGAATCTTAACGTAGATTCCTTTGCTAAGAGAAAGCATTGTTGATGAACTTAAATGGGCCCTTTGCATCTGGCGATCACATGGTACAAAAATTAAACCGCCATAGTGAAGAGCAAATTGCGCACTGCGACATCTAAAACAAAGAAAATTTAAATTAAAGGAAACCTCCACTTCAACAAAAAAATAACTTTGAATCACAGGAAATAACCTTTACAGTCAAGTCAGTCTAAAGTATTTTCAAAGAAAGTGTTTGTATCCGAAACACATAAATAATTTTTGTTTTCAAATTTCGCGGGCGCGGGCATCTTGAATAATTGTGACGTGTTACGGTTGCCCTATTGTTATTAGGAAAAAAACTCTTTGGGTCAGAACAATAGGGCAACCGTAACACGTCACCATTATTCAAGATGGCTGCGCCCGCGAAATTTGAAATTCACTTTTCTTGATATAAACACTGTTTTAAAAACAAATTTCGAACACATTTGTTTGTAAACATAATTTCCTTCGGTTTTACGTTTTCTCTCCATTTGGTGGTTTTTTGTGCCATGTGATCGCCATCGCTTTATAATTCCCTTTCGTAAACGGTCGTTGCCATTTAAAACGGTCGTTGCCATTTCTCAGAACGGTCGATGCCATTTTTTAGCTCTGAATTACACTCATTAGGTCTAAGAACTCAAAAGGTTGCGATTACTGGGAATTGTGTCTCGCTGGTCATATGAGTTAGGCAACCTCGTTCCCAGGGTCCTCTCTCTTCCTTCCTCGAGGAAGGAAGAGAGAGGACCCTGGGAACGAGGTTGATGAGTTAGGGTTCGGGTTAGGGTTCTGTTTAGGGTGAGGGCTAAGAACCCGAGTTCGAGTCTTGAAATTTTCGGACTCTTTTTTTCCTCCAGTTTTTGTTTTATAAATGTTTTTTTTCCCTTTTTTATCTTAATTTTTGGTAATATTTTTTCTTAGTTTGTTTCTTTTAATTTTCTTTGAAGTGAAGTGTGTAGTCGACCGTTATATTTGGCATCGACCGTTTCAAATGGCAACGACCGTTCTGAGAAATGGCAACGACCGTTTCAAATGGCAACTACCGTTTACGAAAGGGAAATTTGCATCACCATCTGCAAAGGGCGCATTAATCTGCTTTATATCAGTCGTGCCGCACTCGATGGAAACGGCCGAGGAAGGCTTGAGGAGAGAGGCTCCCCGAGCCTCCCTCGGCCATTTGTCTCAATTGCGTGACAAAACACGATTGGCTTGGACTGGACGAAATCTAAATTCGATTCTTATTGTATTTTTTATTTTTTATTTTTTCTTGAGGGCCGTATGTTGGATAATTTATAGCAAGAGTGTCTATTTTTAAACGTAGTTTTGCAGGAAAATAAACAGTAGGGCTAACTCAATGTTGTACCCAATAAAACGTTTTCTTCCAGGTATTTCCATATGATATCATGTAAATGTGACTGCTACATTGTAATGCAAATTGGTTTATAAATAGACACTTTTTTCTGACGCTGGTGTGGACACACCAGATACCAGATTCTTACTCTTGGATAATGGGCTCTTGTTTATAGTTCATGTGTTTTCCCTCGTTAAGTAAAGATTATTTCGTTGTGTTGTATAGACAGAGGCAGAGTGCAATGGCACCGTCCAAGAGATGATGTTGATGATGAGACTGAACATGATTATTCGCCACGATACCGTCATTATCCGAGGAACGTACATCATCACCGCAGCTATTACAGACACCCTGAGGTTCACGCCAGCTACAAAACGTTGGGACAGGCAAGAGTCGCTCCATTGCTCCCTTTTACACAAGGATATCAAAACATCGGCTCTACCCCAGTATCATTGTGGACAAACAGTCCTGGCACTCAAACAAACTTTCAGCCCCCCTATTTGTCCTCAGCTCCAATGCAATCGGTTATTGCTATCGGACCAAGCATTACTAATCCTTACTTACAAGGCACGTTTACCTCTTCACAAGGAGAGACAAATCCATTTGTAGTTACCCAATATAAGGAAGGGACTCCCATTCCTCCTTACTTAACTTCCACGAGCCGGAATTTTCTTAGTTTTTCAAGGACTCCTCTCGGTTATGCCACGTCTTTTCCACGACAACCCCACGAAACTTTTCAGTACCCTCGTTTTAATCCTCTAATGTCTCCTCGTATGAGACCCTTTCGCAGCCAGATGTCCAGATCTTTTCTAAGACGAGGTAGATTTCCCAACGCTGTTTTTAACAGAATTGCGCATCAAGCTTAACCAGAAAAGAATTTCATATAGTTTCTGTAATGATGCATGGTTTGCCGGGAACTGATGTCTCGGGTAGTTTTCTTTCTTCTCGTAAGAGAGAAGCGCGAAGCTTGCTGGTGGCGCCAGCTAAAACAGGAACGGACGTTGCTTGTAACATCGACGTGCAGAGGTGATAAAACAAATTCTGTCAACATGGTTAAAAATTGTAAAAAAAAAAAAGGTACAGGTACAACACTGCTTAAACACGGGCGGCCAATTCTGCGTTGGCGCTGAGAACTACAAAAATGCTATCGTCCTCGCGAGCTCAACACGTTCTTAGACTATGCATGCAATGGCTCAGGGATACCTGGCTGTGGACTTGGACGATTTTTTTTTGCATCTTAATACATCTGCATCATTTCCATTTACTATTGCAGAAATTATAATAGCTCAACGTTAACATGCGCAAAATCGTTGGACCAGTCAATGAGTCCAACACAGTTTAGAGAGGCGTACTTGTCAGACAGGCAGACTTGAAACTTGAGGTAGATGGTGTCGACGGCAAATTTGACAAAGTGGTAGCTGAAAGCAACTGCGCGTGTGCTGGATTGATCATTTTGGCATCCGCTGGACATGATACACTGCTTTTTGGTCCTTTCTTTGAAGGCTGAGTGGGTTGTACTGTAGCGCTGGAGCCTGGTGACAAAGCCACTAGTTTTGAACGCGGGTTTGGCCGCAATGTTGGAGTAGGAATAAGCGTGAAATGTGAGAAAGCCGTACTTGCAGGTTCTGTTGAAGCCCTGGATAAGGTGTCATTCGTAAAACATCCTAAAATAACACGACAAATCAGTAAATATGTAAATATGACTATTCGTTATTATGTTAATAAATCAAAGATGTATGGGGGAATCGTTGTTTACATATTTTTGTGTCATTAGCACGAGGCTATATTCTTCTAATCAGTCAGCCAAGAATAAAGTACTAGTGAATATTGAAAGTGAATTTCATAAGGTATCGCTGAAATTGTTTAACCCGATATATACCAGATAATCTCTGAGCAATGATGAAACTTCGAAATTTTACAACAATGTATGAGATCATCAGCATTCCGATCCCGAATTTATCGATTTTTGATGGGTAATAACTGGCTGGTTATCAAAGTTAGAAGGCTCAACATTGGAGATTTAACTAACTTTAACATGTGAGCAAACTCATATGTTATGCATGAGTCAACGAAAACCCCGACGCTCTCGTCGCCCCCCGCCCTCCCCGGGAAAAGGTGGGGATTAGAATATTTAAGAAACCTCCTTTAATATCATGCAAGAGAAGCAAATCACTCAAGAACATGCTCGTTAAAGCAAAAGTGTGAATTGAAGGTTTCACAATAATTTGTAACCACAAACCCACAAAAGGGAGACCATGCAGGCTTGTCACATTCTTTCAAATATCTACTGTTTGTGTGGAAAAGGAGAAAGTTGGGAGATGATTGCCTGTGATAACTCAGCATTGGAAGGGAGAAGGCCCTAGAGGGGATCTGCGGTGTATGCAAAGGTTTGTATATATGGTTTATTGACCAAGCTTGTTCGGTCAAGATGGCTGGATATTGGCCAAGTTTGAAGAAGGTTCTTTTCTTGCGTGTTTATGGACCGAGACTTCGTCTTGGTCCATAAACACGCAAAGAAAGAACTTGGCCAATATCCAGCCATCTTGACTGAACAAGCTTGGTCAACAAAGGATTTATTATTTGGGAAAAACACCAAAACATGATCTTTGATCTTGCGGCACCAAGCGAGAGATCCCAATCACAGCACGGGATTTGGTTCATCTTGCCCGCTCACTGAGCTAGTCATAAAATAAACTGCTTTATTCCGATTAAACTTTTGATTATTGAGTGAAATTGAAGCTTTGCTCTGGCTTGTTTCAAAAAAGACTAGCATCCTTCAAAGACAGTTTACTTACCATCACCGGAGCCCATTACCCGGAGCTTCCATACGTATTGTAACCTTGAGTCAATCTTTCCCGTACCTTTCTATTTTTAAAACTACCATATTTTGACGTATGTGACGTACATGACTGAGAACATACGTGAAGTGGTTCACATACGTCACATACGTATGTGACGTAATAAGTGGCTGACCATAGGTTTCTTATGATTGGCTATTGTGAAAACATCCACTAAAGCCCCACTGGGAGGTGCTTATAAAAACAGAAAGGGGTTAAAAATATGGGTAATGGGCTCCTGCTTAGCGATCAAGTGCAATCCAAACCAGCCCCCAGAGGGGGGGGGGGGGGGTTGTATTAGGTAATGTTTTGATAAAATGGAGCAACTCCAGGGGTGTGGGTATTAATCGAGGTTTGAGCGAGATTTTTTGCAAATATCCAAGGTAAGGAGGAGAGGGGGGGGGGGGGGGGAGGGTTGGTCGGGGTTTTCGTTGTCATAGGTTCCCCAAACTGACGCAATCACTGCCAGTGTAAAAGTGTTGAAGGAAACAACTGTTCTTGAAAGTGAAAAATATGAGCGAATTTTGAACAAAATCGTCTCTTACCTCGTTTTATTTATGAGGCTTCTTGTCTTCTGTGTGGTTTTTGTCACGCTTCCAGCGATTTTCGGCAGTTTTTGGTAGTTTTCAGCGTCGCTGTTTCCCTAGTATATAGATATATTATTGAAGCGTTACAAAAACCACACAGAAGACAAGGAACCTCACAAATAAAACGAGGTAAGACATTTTCTATTCAAGATTTCGCTCATATTTTCCACTTTCAAGTACAGTTGTCCTCTCCAATACTTTTTCACTGATTCAGTGATTGCGTCAGCTTTGGGAACCTGTGGTCAATGAGACAATGTAAGCAATGACGTCAGCGAAGAATCCCGTATGCCGTCTGCAATATACTCGATTATAACAAATATGCTGACAGGGAGATATTATTTCCAAAAGCCCACATTTGGTATTGAGTTCTGCAAAAAATTGTTCAACCATACTAATTCTGCGTTAATCCTAGGTCAAAGTCACCAATATAGGATCCTTACTTCCCTGGGCCCGGTTGTTCGAAAGCCGATTAACTTAATCCAGGATTAGCGTAAACTTTTGTTTCATGTTTTCAACTTTTTAGTTAAAGTTTCTTTTGCTTATTTTTGTTTTTCAAGATCGACATCTACTAATGTAAATTTTATCCGAATATCGGCGTCGAACAGCATTTGGGAGTAGAGAAATAAACTTTAATTTTTAATCACGGATTAGCGTTAATCGGCTTTTGAACAACCGGGCCGTGGTGACTTAACAGGCGTTTTATAGCATTTGTTTCAACAACCGTTGGATTTTGTTAAACGCTGTTGACCGCAGGGGTGGCAAACGATTTCAACACATCATCAACATTTGATTCAACAAGGCATCACCAAAGGCCTGGTATTCAGCCCCTGGCTGCAGCCGCGACGATTACTATAGACACGGACATGGATCGTTGAGGAGATACCGATAGGTGCGCACGCGCATACGTTGCCCACCTTTTAGTGGACAAAACAAACAAAACAAACAACGTGAAATAATCAAATTTGAGGTTTTATGGAGGACGCACGCCAGCACTTGGAGATAAATTTTCATTTTCTCCCCTAATTAGGCGTGATTCATATCGGTTTCATTCTTGAGGGACTGCCACACCATTGTCATGTTAAAAAGCTTGGACAACTCGCGATTTTATTACAAATTTATGTTTCGAGATGACGTTCTCGTTGCCGTTCTCGTCGTCGTTGCTAAAGCTCCCTAATGCTGAAATAGGCGTGTGGCGTTCCGACCAGTGTCATTCATTCGTGCAACTTGTCTCGCAATGACGTTGCGAGACAAGTTGCAAGAATCATTGCACAGTGTAACAGCGCCTTCAGACTCACGCACGTAGAACGCAAACGGCATGACCGTGATTTTCCCGCCCTTTTGAAAAGTAGGCATTTTCGCGTTTGCCGTCTACGAAGAATTTTCTTCTCTTTTTTTCCTACATAACAAGTTGTTTGTGGAAAAAAAAGAACCCCAAAACGTGAAACAAGGAAAAATTCGGTTTTATGGTTAAAGATCGTTCATAACTGACTCCTTACGGCAATTATCTTCATGAACTAACGTTGTTACAAAACAGCTTCATCGAAACTCGCCAAATTTGACACCGAGATAAGGCGTAATTTTCGCCGCGGCGTCCTTTTCTGAAAACACTGTTTAAAAAGACTCGAGGTTAAGAAAACTGTGCGTTTAAAATGGTTGACATATGTGAGATGACATTGCCAGATTCACGAGGTAAAAAACTACATGTTCTTGATACGCTTTGCAAGCCTATATGTCAACGAGTTATTTAGGGTATCAATCAGCTATCGAAAACCTGTTGCCTAAAATTAAGTAAGTTTCCACTCACCGGCTACGACAATTTTAGACCAAAAATGCGGGAATAGAATTAAAAGAAACAAGGGGAAGTTCTTAGCCATTCCACGTGGTTGCACGTCGAACACCCGTTCAGGGTAGCTTCAATTATATTCAGCGGGTACTGCAACAAAAAGAGAAGAATAGTTAATAAGATGAAAGAAAAATAATCTCTCCACGAACTTTCTTCGATAGTTTAATGGTTTTGTCAAATCAAACTTAAACCCATTTTTTTTAAAAAACGTAGGCGTGAAATAACTTGATTCTTAAAGCAACGGTTCTGAATGAATACTCACTCATTTTATCCAATCAAACAAGTGCATCGAGAAATCCTCTTAACGAAGGTCGTTTTTGCAACCACCGCAACTCTTCTAAAAGTGTTGAAAGCCTGTCACGTTCGCATCGCCGTTCGGGAAGCATTTCCCATTGTCACCTGTAAACGTTTCAAATTTTCAAAGGGACTCAGCTGCAAGGCGCATGCGCGCAAGTTGATGTTGCTGTACGAAACATAATAGGAGGACGTTTTTGTAATTCCTCGTAATTCATGTTCCCTTGGTAAGAAAAGACACTTGAAAACGTTTTAGCTCAACTTATCAAAAAGTAAAGAACAAGGTGGATTCAAAGGTGAAGGGGTATTATCTTAAGCCAACTTTCGAAAGGCATTGACTTTCTTCATCAGGGTTTTAAGGAGATCATTTTACAGTTGTTTGCTCAGTTCCCTAGCCTATGAATGGCTGCAAGGCTGCTGGTGACATTGTATTGATACAGACATAAGACAAGAGGCTAGGGGTAGCCTACACTTTGTTCGAAGGGTTTTTAGCCGACTTCTTTTAAGTTCACAGTATTTCAGTGGGTTTTTTTCGATGTTTTGGTAAATATCCAGTTTCAATTCCGTAGTCCGAAGTCCACAGTCCACATTCCGTGACCCAATGATAGGGTGAAGTGCGATCGTGCATATTTATTTACATTTAAGAATGTTGTTAACGGCATCGATTCGGATCAAAACCAGAAAACAGATGCTTTGCTAGTCCTTACGATAATATTTTAAAATATTTTATACTTTTTCTTGACACTACTGGAAGAATTATAAAACAAGACGCTCTTTAATTAAAGCGTTTACTCGGAATACCATGTTGCGCAGAAGTAGGGTAATACATTTTGGAGGAGTTAAAAACAAACTGCAAGGATTGAATAGACTAAAGCGATGTTTAAATTTGCTAGGTACGGCACAAAAGAAGTAAATGTTTCTGCAGCCAATTGAAATCTGGACGGCTCATGACAACGGGTAACGTATTGGTGAACATCGCTTAGCGTTTACAAATAAAATCAATAGGTCACCAAGCAAAAGTAGTAGTTTGATTTGGTACATACAGGTTGTTGGACCGGAAATAACGTGAATCTACTCAATGCAGGGGTGACATTGCATACAAGGTGAAACCAGTTGGCCAAGGGAGAATGAAACACTTCCGTGGCGAGAGAGAAAACTTTTGAAAACCAGTCTTGTAATTAATGTGGCCAAGTAAAATTTAGCCCCCCTCTTACAAGCTAAACAGGCAACCAGTTGCAAAGTTTCGAAATTAACAGTGTTGCGAATAATGCATTGAGCTCCCTCTAGGTAGCTAAAATAAAGGCCTTGAAACAATTAAAAAAATGACATCCGCGGATGATGCTCGTACAAAGAAGAGCTGAAAGAGAAAGAAATTTCAGGCATTTTCCACATACCGCTGCCGGGAGTTCTGTACTAACGATTTCATCATGTTGTCAACATGCAAGATTTAGATTATTAAACTATCCTATTCATAACATTTCCAGAAGACTGAATCCAGCATTTTCAATTTTTAGCTGCTGTTGAGCTTTTACTCAGATCATGGAATTGAGTTTCTAAATCGGCGAACGTCATTAAAACTTTCACATCGAAACCCCAACACAGCTCCCAACGCTTTGGTTTCCCCACCACATGTTATAAACGGATTTTCATGGAATTCTGTAAGAATTTAGGTTGTTTGAAGCCTCGCGCGCGCACAAATCCCCTCCAACGATACTCGACACCACGGCTGTTATTTTGTTGTTCTTGTTGTTGAAAAAAGTAGTTCCGTAATAAAGGGAAGTGGACGGTATTGATCCAAGGGATCAAGTGAATGAACTCATCGCCAACAAAGTCAACTGATACCTTCAGGTATTCCGAGTAATTTTACCCAATAACTCAATTTATTTTGACACGTCAGTTACAACCTCTCTCCCTGGGGGTTATCATGCATAGCTTTTAACCAATGAAATCCCTTAAGTCTATTGTGCATTTTTCTACAATTCCGAGTTTTCAAACCCATTTTTAAACTTTATGGGTATCCCGAATAATTACGATATCTGTTACAGAGTCATACGATAACCAGATATTGCATTGCGTACAACGAAAGCACAAAATCTTGTTTCCGGTCACGCACACAATTGTTTAACACATATTTTCCCCGTTGATCTGTCACGTAGCCTTCCGTGGTTTAGTGGTCATCGCGATTGCCGCTAAAGGAAGAAATACCGAGTGCAAATCCCACATAATCTGCCTTCTACGTGACAGAGAAATCTTACGCATGCGCAGCCAGAGCGCTACCCGGAAAAAAACAAGTCCAAGTCAACAGGTCAAATCATCCTCGGACAAAATAAAAAGCATAAAGGATTGTATCAAATCAGGGCCACCGGCAGCCTCGCTTCTATTCTAAGGCAAGGCAGCTTAGCTACAACTTTAAAATGCTCTAATCGACGATTAAATAGCTCGCCATTTCTCGGATTCAAGGCCGTTTTCCGTACTGCTTTCTGCGTTGAAACATTCTAGTATCCTTGTGGAGACCACGGTTTTTGCTATTATCCCGTAATCCCAACGTGAGAATCCTAGTTGTTTAGTCGTGAAAGTTTACCTGTAAGATCGGCTTTGCCCTGCCTGGTCCTACGTTAGCCAAATCTTTTAAAAAGGTCGCCATTCAGGCTCGAATTGCCGTTTGTGTGTATAGTAGTTTTGCGTGTAAACTTGTGTGTAATAGGCACAATACTTCGGAGTACTGAGTACTCTGAAGTAACCTGAATGGAAGTGAAATTTAAATATAACGGAAGAAGCGAAAGAGATACACTACTCAGTAGGAAAAGTAAAAATGAAAATCATAGTTATGCAATGATGAAAAAATATATAGGAGGATGGCAAAACACTTCAAATTTCCTCTTTCAACCTTAAGGTTTGATGCTGTTTCCTTTGGTTTCCGGTTATGAAGTATGGTTCTCTTGGTTTGCGTGTAATTTCAGGCTCGCTTGGCCGGAATGAACGAGTTAGAGTGAAATGAGCGTCTTTTATTCAAATTAGTTCGCAGGGGGTCTTCTCTACCCTTTCCTGTTTCCCAGTCCCGGTACTCTAGACCGAGAAGGCAGTATTATATTTTTTTCCCGTTGGAAATCGATATTACAGGTAATTATCCGTAGCAATTCCTGCATGTGTTATGTCAATCTCGTAAGAATCTTCCTAGGATTAAAGATACTTTATCAATCTTCTTCAGTTTTGTCTACATCTGCAAATGACAAGTCCATCTGTTTATGTTTAATAAGTTTTTCCCTCTGCTTCGGCAACCACCATTTCTCCTGGCTCTGATTCATAACTGAGTGATGTCAACTCTCATATTTGAAGAATAATTTGTGCCTATAGATTCCTTTTTCGACTTACCGTTGCATTCGGTGCTTGCAGGACATTTAGCGGCCGCGCTTATTGGTTTTGGCAAACTGCAGCCAGTTTTCCTTTGTTGTTAAGAGACCGGTGAAGATAAGATTGTTATCTTATTCTCGGAGACTAAGCTGGCCGACAACCAAAAGCAAAATGGCAACATTATCTTCTTATTTTCGATCTGATATAAATGGAGCTCAGTACAGTAGCGTTTCGATTAGCTCATTGACAAAAGAACGCAAACTGAAATGCTGAAGTTTGATTCTACATCAAACTATACCTGACAGTCAACGTGAACCTAACAACCTTTGCTGAAAATTTCTTAAGTAGCTTACCAATTGAAGTTATCTGGCTACAGCGGATGATGAAAATCAGTGGCTTATACGGGGGCTTTGTCACGTTATTTTAGGGTGTTTCGAAGAAATCGTCAGTTAATAACGAGTACAAGACTTGAAAATGATATTATGATTCTGAGAAAAAAACGACCATGTTTTTATCCTGGCGATTTGTCTTAACCTGAAAAACGTCGGGCCGACTTTTTTCAAGACGATGCAAATGCAATTCGTTTCAATGTTGTCCATTTTGTGTCCGTATAAGCCTCGCTGTCCTTTTGCTGTATTTCTTTTATGTTGGTCAACAGTTTTAAGTGGTTATCGCAATGTTTCATTCTAT
>NC_090886.1:4019380-4024380 GCF_036669925.1 Montipora capricornis | reverse complement strand
TAAAATATCTCGTGTTCTATTCTCAGCCAATCAAACGTAAGAACGTTTTCCCGCGTATAGCACATTCAGTATTTCAACTTCATTCAACTTGCAAAGTGACTAAATGAAAGAAATGTTTTGATAGAAGACGACAGGTCGCAACGTGGTCCAACTGTTCGAAAAGCGCAAAGGAAACACGATTAGGCTTAAAAAAACAAAAAAAGTCGTCTGAAACAGCCGATCTTTTCAAATGTCGCAGATCGGCAAACACTTTTCTGTAAAAACAAAGGAAAGATAAAAAACAAGGACTTCCTTTACAAGTGAAATTTTGACGCAAGGGCGAACGTGTTTCTTCTCGTGCGAAATTTTATTTTCCCCATCTGAACGCCAGAACTAAGGCAGTCTACCCAAATTTATGGGCAAACGCAAACGGACCAAAATATCTTCTTCTCTCGTCAAACGTACAATGGATAATAGCAAATCGTGAAAATCGTAGCGAGTGCAAACGTGACATATCGATCGGAATTCTACCACAATCTCTGTACAATGTCCTGTACTGATTGAATCTATATTATCAGCTGGCTCTGTTTATTTCCGGTCTCTCGTTCAGTTTCTAAGACGATTTCAGCTTTACTTGCCAGCTATAAGAAGGAAATAACTCACGCCCTTTGTTGTTTGGTTTTAAAAAAAGAATTGTTTGACCCCCTGCGTTGCCTCGTTCCTGCGTCAAATCCTTGTACTGCTCTTAGTTGGAACGTGCACGTTTTCGAGCTCAAGCATGGCGCTTCGTTCCAATGTTTGTGTTTACCTTTTTCTTGGAGCCTTTCTGCCGACGTTTGCAAATTGCATTCGACCGTTTAGGGTTCCAAAGAATCTCTTCGTGCAAGGTACCTCGCCGTATACTCTACCCGAAGGTATTCGAGAGATAAGGCGGGAAGGCTACGAACCCGACGTGGAGGGCCGTGAAGCTGAAGAAGATCTAAACTTGCATCATCGGTTTCGTCGTGCAGTTCCGACCCCTGAACCTGCGAAATCTTTTGTGAGTTTTACCTCGTGTTTTTCAATGATTTAAGTTTTGGTCAGCTGGGCTCGAATTGAGAAGACGAGTTTTTTGACCAGTCGCTTTTTTGATTACATGTTCCTTGTAGCAATCACTGGGAAACTTCGACACGCTTTTCATGTACTGGCCCGTAAACAACGAGACAGAAAACGTCATATTCCTTCTTGGCAAGAAAGATGCAAAGAGTAAAGTTTTTGTTTCAAGAGATTACGGCAAGAACTTCACAGATCTAGATCAGTTGGCTCCTAACGGGAAAGCAAAGCGACTTATTGATCACATTTATTGCTCCAAAGCGGATCCAAAACTCGTAAGTATTTAAGTCTTACGCATAGACATAATTCTTGTAGATGCAGCTTTTGTGTGATTCGTTTTGATATTTAGCCGCTGATCGCTTTGTTGTTAACATGATATTGTAATCGAACACGTGAAGGTTATGCAGGAAGGTAAAATAGTCACGTTACATCATTCAAAACTGGCTTCGTTTGTAAGGGGTTTCGTATTTATGGTGTTCTCCTGCGTGTAATGTAAATTGATTTCTAGTACAGTAACCGTGGTGCTGCGTCGTTGGGAGAGTGAAACAGGAAAAAGATTGGTTTCGCATGTGATGATCGAGCATTGTCTGCGTTGTCGCGGAATACAGGGCTGGATGCTTTGTTTAAGAGTATAATTTTGTACAGAATACAGCCCACTTTAATATTTACATAGTTTTTTCCTCTGTGTCTCGTTTTAAAAGTGTTTCTGAGGAAGTTCATTTTGTTTAATTATGGCTTTACTATCAGTTCTCCTGAACATGAAGTTTTAAAATTCTCATGATACTTGCACTGGCTCAGTTTAGCAAGATGGTGTTCTTGGTCCATACTGTACTCAACGTTCAAGATATCGTACGTCGCTGCTTGTCATGGAACAGAAGACTATTTTCAAGTGGTTTCTTTGAACTACCGGGATACACTTCACGAACGACAATTATTCTCACTTCGGCCTTCTGTGAACTCCAGTTTATGACTCTTTTTTGTGAGTGACCCTAAATGTTGACAGATTGTCTGCATACCACTGCCAGTACATTGATAGCAAGCAAAACTGTTTCCATCCATTTTTGGTTTCTTCAAAATAATAATAGTTTGTATTTACTGTTTTATTCACTTGTTTTTCCTTGATCAATTCATTTGCATTGAGCTCCGTTTATGCGTGAGCATAAATTATAATTACTGTGAACAATGTTTGCAGACATATTTTAAACTTGTTCTCAGTGAGTTTCTGTTGTCGAAACAAAGGGCATTTATGATCAGAGCGTCAGTAACGTTGTTTACATGTATGCTGATGGCTCAAGTCGTAACTAGAAGTGATAACTTATGAACAACTGGCTGATTTACAAGTGGGGTTGATCTTAGCTCATATCCATTTAAAAGTCATTTGATGTTTTCAAGCTATTTGCATACTTTTCTCGCCCAAATATTTTCAAAAAGGTATTTGCAATTAAGGATGGTACCTACAAATGCAAAGATTTTGTGTGGTTTTTGAATATGGGGGAAAAGCAGATTTTGAGGAAATTGAAATTCAAAAAGATAATTGGGGGTAACCACGCATTTTTCAATGATAATTAATCAACAATATTTGAAAAAAGCTTTAAAATACTAAGCAATGCATATATATATATGGTGTTCCTTTCCAAATTAAAGCTTATCATCTCTGAATCTCTGAAAAATGCATGTTTACCCCCAAATTTCTTTTTGAATACCAAGAGCAATTGCTAAGCTCTGCTTCCTCTGCAAAGTTTTAGACCTTGCAAAAATATCCTTGTATTAGTAAGCACCACACATAAGAAATCTGAGTATATCGAGATGCGCAGACAGTGCTTGAAATTAATGGTCGTCTGGTCATCCCAGAGGACCAGAAAGCTACCAGGCTACTAGTTTTTGGTAAAATGAAAAGATTGGTTCCCCGAAGAAAAAACAATGGACAACCCAGCCAAAAAAAAAAGTTTTACATAAGCAGCACCTGATTCACTCGACACTTTTCTTTTGTCAATGTCTGATAGTTGTGTGAAGGTAACAATAATTAATTTGCCTCAGTTGAGCATTTTCCTTTGTTTTGAATACCTGTGGCTTTTACAAAAAGTTGTCTGATAGAAAAATTCAAATTTACATATAGTATTCAAGCACGACTGATTAATTATCCAAGATGGTGATCAACAGACAGCAATACAGTGACGGAGGCCCAAGAAAAAGGGACTGGGGAGTTAAAAAAAGGAACAACAGATAACATTTTGATATATTACGGACACATTGCCATAAGGGGCTTTTTTATTGCACAAATTACCACAGAGCTCGATTGTGTCCATGGTTTATTGATAAATCATTTGCATGTGCCTAAGGTGACATGTCTTTTTAGTGTGTCTTTGTGTTTAATCATAGTGAATTCCCGATGAGCAGCCAAGCATTTATCAGGGCAACCAAATTTACAGGTTTAGTTGCCTGGCTTTTGAAACAGGGACAACCTGGACTTCTTAAAAATTTCGAGCACTGTGCAGAATTTATGCACAATGGCAGCACTAGGTGCTTTCCGTAATTAAGGCAATTAATTAAGGGATGGAGGGCTGCGTTGGTTGTGCCACAGGGCTCGAAATTAGGAAAAAAAAATAACTGAAGTCGCCAAAAGGCGACTAACTGAGAAAGATAAGTCTACAATTTGTAAATTCAAGTCACCAGAGGGTATTGGGTAGGAGCCCCAAAATGCAGGAAAACAAATGAAAAACTTTATTAGCACTCTGTTTCTGTTTCTTCAAATATAAAACATGATCGTTCAACTGCTTAGTAACCTGGCGCAATACCTCATGTTTGCGTGCAAGCATCATCACTTGCGTTGCGTGAAAATGCTAGTGGGTAATGATTATTTTTTATTCTTTGTACAAACCTGGCTGGTTTAAATGCTTTTGCAAACTTTGTAGTGTTTGGTTTATGAATTTTTTGTTTTGTTTGTCATTTGAGATATCATAAATCAAGGACCAATTAAACCTAGCACCTTTTGCATCATTTTTAAAGTCATTTTCAAAGATTGACTCCTGCTTCTGTGATGTTGTGCTTATATATCCTCTAAAGCCCTTTATCCTTGAACTAGGAAACAGGTTAGTTTCAGGGTTTACGTGTTCGATTTTCTGAGAACTTTTACGAAACTCGAGGACAAAATGCCCACATATACAACAACTGCTGAACCACCAAATTATTAGTATCCCATGAACATTTAACAAAAAAATTAAGAAATTGCTTTTTTTGCCATCAAAAATGGGGGGTCAACTTATACACAGGATCGGCTTATACACGGATAAATAGGGTAATAAGAATATAAAATTACAAATTAAAAGCTTTCTTAAAAAGATATAGACAAAACATACTACGATAAAATTATGAAATGATAAGTAGAGAACGCATTCAAATCGGGACCTAAAAGATTTATGGACGGACAGCTTTTGATGAAGAGGATTCTGAAAGGCTTTCTGAGGTTTTTTGAATTTTTGTAATTTCGTGATACACAAAATCATTCCAGGTGCACAATGTATTCAGGGTGAAAATGGGCCTTTAAAGATCAAATCTCAGCTGATATTGTGAGGAAACAACTTAAGGATCTGAGCGGGAAAGTACATGCCACCATCCATCCTGTGTTTATGAGCAGAAAAATTGAACGAGAGCTAAATGTGAAAGAAACAAAGCCACCCATTATTATTGTAAATCAGCAGCGTGTTTATAGTTTTCAATGTGGCCTATGTGATGCGGGTCATGTATGTTACACACACGGACATTTAAGTAATCATGTAAAAGGACATAAACAACAATCCTCTGCCATTGCCAAACAGTACAAGAATAAGCACGGGATGATGCCTCAGTAACGTGCATTTTGAAGTGCTTAAGAAATGCAAAAAAAAAAAAATGACTGTTTAGTGCACAAAATACTTTTCATAAGAGCTTTA
>NC_090886.1:4009380-4014380 GCF_036669925.1 Montipora capricornis | reverse complement strand
TCTTGCGTCAACTGATCTTGTAAACGATAAAATTAACCTTTTGTAACGGTAGTTGGGTGTCGCGGCGCTTACGCGTGAGTTTTTGCGACACCATAGAACTTACTCGAAAGATCAAGAGACTACGGTAGCATACACGAGAAACTAATACGCATTAAAAAAGCCTTACATAACTGAATACACGTTAAAGAAACTTCCAACAACTAGGAATAGTACTCTTAAGGATGCAAAGTCTAGAAACTGAGCGTTAAACAGCTTAAATGAGAAACCTGTTGAAAACTTGCGCAATGTTGCGCGTGCAAAATTTGTTGCTGAAGCGCGCACCGCTTTAAGTGTCGTACATCACACGCGCGCAATTTAACTGCTGTCGCTACAGATAATACAGTGTATGTTGCAGCCAGTTAGGGCTGAATTGTGCATTACAGTAATGAGTATAAATATATTTAGTATATACTCACTCAGTGATGTGGGTGTTTCAAGCAATCTGATTGGTTGGCTATCTCGGGCTAATTTAGCATTATTCACTCCCCAAGGAGTGAATAATGTGTGATCCAAACAAAACAAAATGGCCGGCGTAAACTCTTCAGCATTTCTGAATTGGAATATTGAGAATACAAGATGATGCTGTGCTACAGAACACAAAAAGGGCCACAAAATTTGGCCTGAATGTTTTCAAAGGTAAGAGAAGAGTTCATACTTTTGCCAACCAGTGTTTGACTTTGTTTTTCCAGATAATTATTGCTGAAAATTAAACAACCTTAAGCTTCATGCCAACAATTTGTTTCACTCGGAGCAATTCTATTTTGTAGGACTGGTCGCCCAGCAAAACAAAATAATTTATTGCTGAAATCGAGGAATTGAAAAAAATGGTTTAAGAAAGTTCTGCATGGTTGCAAGGAAACAAGACTGGTCATTTTACAACAACCCAATGCTCACCTCAGTTAGAGCAGCCATTTCATCTGGATCCTTTACCAACTGCACTCGTACAAATTCCATTTCAAATGAACCTCTAAAGCTTTGATCGAATGTTAAAAGTGTTTTAACAAATAGACTTCCGATTTAGGTTGCTGATTTAAACGGTGTTAAATGACCATTTTGCTGTTTGTGAAGAGGATTTTAACGAAGGTTATTTAGATTTGCCATGTTTGAAGCTTCTGTAAACACTTTTGTGCATGCTTTGTGCCGCTTGCAAATTTTCCACGCATGAATTGAGATGTCAGTTAAATCAACTTTGGATGGTTTTCTTCTGCAGTTGTTGCTGAGATCACTTCGTGAGTATATACTAACACAATAATTATTCTTTTCAATCTCGATGAATAGTGGCAGAATATTTTAATCTCGCTGCTTTGCAGCTCGATAAATATTCTGCCACTATTCACCTCGATTTCAAAGAATAATTGTTAATTATTAAAAGGGTATGTAATAATAGATGGCTTAGGATAAATACAGTACCGCTCAAAGATAAGCAAACCATCAAACGCATTGAAGACGCGTTGAGAACGAAGAGTCAACACGTTTGAAAATAAAACCAACATGTTTGCAAACTAGTAACTTCTTTTCGAAGCGTTTGGTCTTTGTTATTCATTTTCGCCCCTTGGAATTGTATTTTTAGTTGCGACACAAAATGAAATAATGAAATCAGTTTTGACACGTACGTAATCGGCGAGGAACGACCGTGGAACAGATTCTCGGTCATTATAAAACTCTGAAATAATTTTTGATCAATATTACGGTACCTTATGGAGCAATTTAGTTTGTTTTGGGCGGAAACTAAAAGATCTTTCAGCAAAGTGGCACGTGCTGCGACGGAGACTCTCTCTAGATGGAGTGCGTATTTTTTATACGCTTTCCACATTCTGCGAATGTTGAATTCAAACCAAATTTCTCAGTGAACTATGATGGGTAGTTCGCCACAATCTTTCTTTTAAAGTTGTCTTGCACTTGACTAGAGCAGTAAGATATTCAGCAGACTAATCCGTAAAACGTTGCGTGATGTTGACCTTTTGTGGTGCTGTGACCTTTCATCACCTCCCTACTGATGTTTAATTTGTCTCAAAAGGAACTGAAGGATCATTCAGTTTCACGAGGTAGATTTTTTTTCGGGATTTTTTGGGGTTGAATTGGAGAGTTCAATGAGTTAAACTGAATCATTTAATTCGGTCATTTTCGTACGGAAAGTAAAGTTAAGTCGGCTTGTCGCATCAAATTTTCGCATCTTCATGTTGAAACAGTGCAACGTGTATTTTCGTTCTTGTATATCTCAATTGATTTTATTTTTTAAGCAAAAGACCACTCGAAATGATGACAAAATCATTGTCTCCGGTGCTTTGGGTTCATGTAGTTAAAAGCTGCAAGACAGTTGAAAAGCCATTCACAGATGTCTGACAATCGTGTGTTTACAACTGCTTGCCCGCTCGTTAAAGTATGGATTTTACATTACGCTTGTCATTGAAGTGTTTTTGGTTGCTCCAAACTTTAGTTTACATGACACAGCTATCAGACGTGCAAAAAATCCGAAAACATTCACCTTTTTGTGTATAATAGGCCAAAAGCTGAACTTTGCACAGTCGGACGACGAGACTGTTTTATTTTGTGACATCACTTTTCAAATGCATCATTGAACCTTTTGTAATGCAAATGCTTCAGAAAGTTAATGACTTAGGTCAACGCTTTTTCGTTTGCGTTCAACGAAAACACGTTGAAAGTCAAACGCAAACTAGTGAAAGACTAGTTTGAAATGTGTTTGGTGGTTCGCTTATCTCTGAGCGGTACTGTTCAAAACTTAATAAAAATATATAGAGGTATTAAAAGCTTAACTGCGTTAATTCCACCAAGTTACGTTATTTACACAATGACAATAATGCGTAATGAAACTGTTTTTGGCCATGTTGGTATTAAAGCTTATAATCATAAGTGCATGTTTGCCTGAAAGCATATCTTGGGCGATGCAAGGGGGCAAAAGCTTTTGTAAGCCATGCGCATAGCAAAACTGCTTTGTGTCATAAGCAAGAGCGCTTGAGGACTACTCACCAGGACAATCTTCATCAAGGTTTTAATAATTATGGTTTTTCCAGTGAGTACAAAGCCTTCATGATCATGAGATATTGATCAATAATATTTATTTTTTCAAAACATGTTTTGCTGATGTTTTAATAGTTATTGCTCATGTTTTAATTTTGCATTTTCAAAACTTTCATTCTAACAGCTTTGGTGGTCTAATGATAAAGGTAGTACCTTTAAGTTCTGTGTCGGCAATGTCAAGTCTTTTCATTGGTTAGTAAAATTTTCTTTTGCTTTTAGTTTTATAAATTTTAGTTTAACCCATTGACACCTGGGGCCTGTTTCTCAAAAGTACCGAAACTTTTCAGGCCCGAAAAGCCATTTGTGAAACTGCCAACCGCTTGCTTTGGAAAGCCGATCTTTTAACATGTTTTCAAACTGACTAAAAGAAAAGGGTCTGTGAAGTTTGACGACTTAAATCCTCTCCGTTCTTGAGATACAGAAGAAATTGTGACATCTGAGAATGGCCCGTAAAGTTTCGGGACTTTCTAGAAACGGGCCCCTGGACCGTCCCTGGCTCATTGATGAGTAAAATCCTCTGGCGTTAGACAGTGTAATATCTATTAAGTCCCTCTCTTAAGTGTCAATGGGTTAAACTATTGTCAATATTTAATGACATAAATGTGTAAATATTTAGCAATTATTGAATGAGGCTGAGTAGGATATGAAGAATTCTGCAGGTCGAGAAGGGTGTTATCCACGAAGGCCGAGGTGGATATATAACATCCTCAGAGATCTGCAGAATTCTTCATATTCCAAGGCTGTGCTCTAACGGCGCCCGGTCGCCTGAGGCGACTAACATTTGGTTTCGGACGAGTGAGAAAAACTACCCGGTCGCCCGGCCGGGCACTCTGGCTTATTGTATTTCTAGCAGATAAGGCGGCTAAAAATTTTAATATGTTGGTGGTTATAGTTTACGAAACCTCTCAGAAAATGTTTTTTCTTCGTACGAAACAGTCGGTTTAAAGGCCGTTCCACATGATTTCACATGTAACATAATCTGTAACTTTGCACGGGACGGCCGGCGGCCGCACGAATTTCGATTCGTTCTCAAAAAAAATAGCATTAAATTTGAAACGTGGAGTTTGGCATTTCTTGGTTATAGTTTAAAAAAAGAGTTGTTACTTCTGCTCTGACAGCGGTAAAGCGCGGCCGGCGAAGCGGTGTAATTTACTTTTGTATGAACCCGGGAATCGCAGTTTTTGCGCCTGCTTGGCTAAAATACATTTAGGTTATGGTTGTTTTTCCCCAGTATATGAAATAACGAAATAAGAAAAAAGGAAAGATATCATGTCATTTGTTGTTGTTTTAGAAACAGAGCAATCCCGCGTTGTCTTTAGTTCGTGACAAACCATTGCGTGCCCTAAACAAGTAACGCTGTGACTGGCGCTTTGACCGAATCCACAAAAAGCTCATTCCACTATTAAAACATTTTACTGATAATGTAAGAAAAAATACTTAAGTTCTGTCCTGTAGCAATGATTTTCGTCCAATCAAGATGACTTGCTCAAAAAAAAATTGATACCTTTTGGGTCGCGGTGGTTTTTGTTTCTCGGCAGTTTTCACAAAAGCTCCACGTGAATCAAGCGGCATTGATTCACGTTTTGAAAATTCATTTTTAACCCAACTAACCAGTAAAAACGTTTACCTGTATTAGACCCAAACGTTTTTACATAAAACTGCCGCAATCTTTACTTTTTCACTTTTAAACTTGAAAACATTGATGGCATTGCCACTTTTCTCGTCTTTCTCAAGTATGGCGTGAAAAATTTGATGGGTTTGCGGGTTTTCCTTGCACTAGCGAGTTTGACGATCACCAGAGCAGTAGCAGCAATGTTTTGTTGAGAGAAAGATGGATGACGATCTTCCTGCGTTGCTGATCTCAGATAATTAATTAAATAAATAATTAATTAATTCGGGCGACCAACTTGGAGGGCTGGGCA
>NC_090886.1:3999380-4006880 GCF_036669925.1 Montipora capricornis | reverse complement strand
CCTTGTCTCAGCTGGTGGCGCTTGACCGTGATCTTTTCTGGGATGCCATAGCAAAGCACTTAACATTGGGACACTTCAGGAAGTCTCTTATGGAGCACAATTCTGTTTGCAATGCTTTATGGGGCGATTTGTTTGGAGTTGAATGAAGCTTATGAAATTGAACGCAGCATATGAAATTATGACATTTTGACAACAGAAGACAGATCAAGAAAAAGAACAAAGCCGTATTTTTTAAGTCAATCTTTGCTTTAAAAAAGAGTTGGTTGAGATGTTGGAAGCAGCCGGGTAAAGTCATGTCGACAGCTAGTCAATTTGCCTGGTGCCCGGCCCTTAATAAAACCCTGAGTCCACCGTTGCCTGACCTTCCCCTCTGACCCTCCCCTGATGAGTCTTTTGAGTGCAGCTTTGTAGCTTTTTTAGGATGTTTATCACATTCCATTGGCCCATTCCATCCAGTTTGAAAACAGTGTTCGTGAGTTTTTCGATAAGGTCTGTTATGATGTGTGTATTACATTTTGGTCGTGTCAGTAAAGGTTAAGCTGTGTGGTCAGCTTGCTTGGCTCCCAGTTGTGTGTGAGAAAAAAACAGTCGTTGAAGTAAAGAGTAAGGAATGTTTACACGTTTACTTTATGAACAATGGGAACATAATTCAGAAAGAAAGTCAGAATCAGAGATAACAGTGCTGTCAATAATAAGTATCAAAAAGGGACAAAAAGCTACATCTGTTAAAGAAGATGGCTACTTTTTTCCTGAAATTGAAGGAATTAAAGACAGATTTTTCCAACCTTAAATTTAAGTTTGTTATAATTGAGTACTTCTGCCAACTCGCTTCAAAGGTATTGAAACCCCTGTATGACGTGCTCGCCATAGTTTTTTGCTTATGAGGCGCAGCATGTTTTCTCAAAGAAATTGCTTGTTGGCCCCAGACGTGATCTAAACTCAAGGTGCATCTTTTTGCAACAAAACTCGTGCAGCTCCTTCGTGGCCATCTTGTAGTTCAGCTCGCCCCAGTCTTCCTGTTACTGCGATTCCAAAATGGTGCCCTCACAGCAACATTCATGATGATGGCCTTTCAATTCTTAGCGTTGTACAACAAAAACACCCTCAAGAAAGTACTAATAACACAATGATTTAAAGGTTTTTCTCTAAATTCTAGTTGAATTTCCTTTTGCCATTGCTCTTGACTTACACTACAATCTTCATTTGAGACAGCAAAACTAGCGATGAGTTGAACCATATTCCTTTATTCAAGATGCGTCTTACAAACGAGTATTTTGATGAGATTTTCAGTTTGCAACATAAATGCCATTAAGTTTGAAACTTAAATTAAAGGTGCATCTTGTAACTGAAAAACTACGGTGAGGCCAGAAATGCAAGTCATTAGATGGTTGCCCAATTTTGACATCCAACACGAAGAGTCCCTTGAAATCTAAGCTTTTGCTACCTATTTGCAACAGTAAGGTAAACATTGGTATTATTTTTAGCTTAAAGTAAATGAGGAGCAGCATTTGGGGAACACATTGTGACTTAAACAATTTGTCTGTATTCTGAGACACAAGCAATGTTGAAGTTAAGAAGAAAGAGCAAGGGGGCACTTTGTGATACTATGTTGAAATCATCAAGTAAAAGGACACAAACAACATACATAATTGAGTAAAAGGACACAAAGAACAATGTCCTGGCCTGATGGGCCTTCTGGCTTGTAATCAGAGACTTTTTTACTATATCGAAACACGCCAACTCCCTCAGAAGAATGGAATGATCAACCATGTCGAAACCCTTTGAGCAAAGAACATTCTAGCTCCACAGTTCCCGCTATCTGTTGCCTCATGTCCCTTAGTTGGACAAAACAATGTTCTTGGGTTGTCCGTTAGCTGTTAAATGGTAAACGACGCAAAGGATTATTGACGAGATCGATCTAGGTAGGCTATGAGGCCTCAAGGACGGTCCTGTGAGTAGGTCTTTTGTTGTCATTTTCAATGGAGCGTAAAGTAATTCTAGAAGGTATCTGGCAAAGATTATAATGCCGCTCTTTACTTTGTCTTCCAGCTAGAACCCCTCGTCTCTCGCCATGCTATTCCCAAGTCAGAAAGGCAGTTCTTGACATCCTGGGGCAGTAGTGATGCACATGACTTCAAGGAGAGTAGATATTGGGAAGAATAAACAATCGGCTCTGCGTTTTGATGTGCATAACTGCCTGCAGATGAAATTATGCAGTTTTGGTTTCTCCCTAGTCGTTCTTCAGAATGGGGAGTCAAATCTCCTGGGTTAGATTCCACATCCATTACAAATGGCCAAATCCCTAGGAAAATCCAATTCTGTTCTCTGTAGAAGCAGAAAACCGTGCCTAAGCCATTTTGAAGAGCATGTCCTGAACCTCGGCTGACTTGAGTACATCTTGTAGTGGAAGCTAGGGACGAAGAAAAGCAAAACGAGCAACTTGCTTGGAATAACTCGTTCCTTTGAGATAACAGTTTTGCTATAACTGTCCAAGGCCCCATTAGAAATAATTTGGGAACCATTAAATAGCAAATATTTAACTATTTGATAAGATGATAATAAAATATGGCGAACTTAGAAGTCTCAGTCACCATGCTGGCGCTCCCAGTAGTTCTCACCAGAACACCATAAAGACGTCAAGGTCATGTTTTTTGGTGATGCCTTTTTGCTGTTATTTTTCAGGGGGGTGGAGGATGTTCATGACAACGCCACAATATTTGTTGAAACGTTTAGTGCAGACCGCGGTAAGACATTGTCTTGTGTACTTTTTAAAATCTCTTTAATTAATAATTATAAAAATAGAAAGGTGAGGCTAATGAAACCAACACATGATTCACTGTTACTCCGAGTTTCGTGCTTACGCACTCATCAGACAGTGATGAGTGTGTAAGCACGAAACTCGGAGTAACAGTGAATCATGTGTTGGTTTCATTAGCCTCACCTTTCTACGATTTAGCTCTACACTTATGTGTATTGAGCACTATTTAACAGTGTTGGCAGCCTTATTATTATTATTATAATTATAAAAATAATATTATTCACTGAAGTGATAATGACTAGTGATAGGTATGTAGCGAGGCCTGAAGTAGGGAGGTGACTACCTTTCACTTTCGCTTTAACTATTGTTTTCGGTACTGTATACCAGCAGGCTATCAGACGGATAAATTTCATGTCCAATCTGCAGTTGATATGTTTGAAATTTCATATGTTCTAAAAGTAAAAAAATAAATTGCTTAAACAGTCATGGGAGACGGTTCCATTTATCCTTAACTTTACAAGCATGGCAGGTGAATACAGTATTAGGGGGGTGTTTACTGGGGTAAACTCAGTCTGGCATGAGTTCGTATCATCCTCCATACATTACTTTTTGTGTTTACATGAGACCGCCCTGAAAATGAACTCTAGACCAGTCTGAAACCGGAGTTTGTATCTGTCTCTGGTAAATGATAACAAATCTCAGACGGGGTCCAGAAATTTTAAGCCTTTGTGCTTGTGGGTAAGCCATATATTGATTAGACAAAACATATCATTTCATCCTGAAACCAGGTACCAAGCATCTTGTCCCGGTTTCACGGAAATGGCTTCAAAAATTTCATACTGGTGTAAGTTCATACCAGTCTGAGTTCGTCCCGGTCCCATGTAAATACCCCGTTAGTTTCGAGTTAGTTTTGGCTAAATTTGCTGTTTTTAGGTCAAAGCTGAGAAAAAATCTAAATTAGGACGTAAGCTCACACATGCAACATTCCTGACAGCCCACTGACAAGATACATTTTTGTATGAAATACATTTATTGCACAAAGAGTTAGTCATATTCAGTTTTTGACAACTTTCTGTGGACACCATCTCCAAACTTGAAAAAACCTGGTCAGTTTTTTCAAGTTTCAATCCAAATCCATCCTCAGCATCCATGGATGCAAATAACAAAGAATAGCTTTATTGCACTTTAATTGTTATTGGCCACAAAACTACACCATTATTTTTTGGTCTTGATTGATGCAAAGACATGTTTTAGTGTTTTGAAGTTGACTGAAATAGTGCGATGTAACCTGCGATCAGGCTCTATTTTAGTTTCGCGTGGTACGTAATGTGGAGTTGGGGAAACGAAAAATAGAGCCTGACCAAATTCCTCTTCGAAATTCCTTCCGCCCACTTTTTTTGATTGATTGACATGTCCTTCATTGGCCAATCAAATTTACTTCCATTACACCAATACACGCGTGGACGGCAGATTCACCTTATTTTGTTTTGACCAGAGTTAATTACCGTGGGAGAAATATTATGAACGAATTCGAAAGTTACCGTGGGCTTTAATTTGAGAAAAACACTTTTAAAGCATGGGGAATGTTTTCGACGACTATATTGCGGCAAAGGCCGGTGTAATTCTCCCTCCGAACTTCACTGAATATGCAATCTTTTAAGCTTGACATCTTAATTTGTAATTGAGATAACCTAGCATTTTGTCGTTGGACGGTTTGGCGATAGATTTTTAAAGAAAAAAATAAGAAATACATTATTCCTTTAACGTGTTTGCCCATGAAGGTTTCTTTCGTGATTTTTTCGGGTAATATCTTCAGTTGCAGTGTATTTCTAGAATTGCGCGCAGTAAAATCATGATAAGTTTGGCTGTTAATCTTTTGATGGAGTACGAACAGTAAGATGGACTCGCAAAGTTTCTTTTATTGTTGTACAATTGATGTCTCTGGAAACATGCCATTTTAGTTTCTGGAGTGCGAGTTTTAAGTTAAATCAACTGGAAATATTATGAAGTGTGCAAACAAACCGTGTCATGTACAGTAAATAAATAAAGCCGTTTGATATTTGATACGGGCTACACAGATATTCAAAACATGCATTCGTGTAACTTGCGATTTTATCAGCATCTCCTCCTGTTGATATATATGTCCCTTGTCTCATCCAGGAAACCAATATGCATCGGCTTTCATTGCCATTTGAAGGAACCACCTATTTAGCTTTCTAAACATCAGGGAAGTTTGTGCCAAAGTACTTTCAACCCCATGGCCACAGAGCTCGACGACGGAATCGCTAATTTCACTCGTTCCAGAGATTAGTAGAGATTCAAACCCGATTCTGGACAAGTTATGAGATTTTTCAGATGGCATATCTCCATTTATACAAATAAAATCAAGTTGTACCGTCCACGGCATTGTAAGAAAAAAAGGAGCAAATTATTTCGTACACTTATGGCGGATTAGTCTCGAGGACTTCGCGAGAGCTCCGTGCAATCACGATGGCATTTTCACTTCCGGCGTTTCAACAGCCAATCAGATCACGAGTTTAGTCGGCCAAAATTTGGCCGACCGTCCGGAATTCTTGAGAGACTTTTGGTCAGGCCCAATTTTAGCGAGCGACGACATAAGAGAACATATGGGCGAAGCTAAAAATGGGCCTGATCGCAGGTTAAGTGCGATGTTTCCCCTTGAAGTAACTAATCAAAACAGTTGTGTATACTAAACTTAATTGGGTGCATTCTACAGCATGCAAAATTTTGTGCAATGTATTTTCCACTGGCTGAGGAGCAAAAGAAGTGGAACATAGTCATCCTGTACAACCCCCCCCCCCCCCAAAAAAAAAAAAAAACAAAAAACAAAAACAAAAACAAAAACAAAAAACAAAAACAAACATGAACTTACCCTGTACTCACCCTGCTAGACGCATTTATCAAAAGCAACTTAGATTACTGTAATGCTTTACTCAGGCCTTTGTTGAAATTTCAGAGATCAAATTACTGTAATGCTTTTAACCCATTGACTCCTGGGGGTTCCCCATTGACGAGTAAAATCGTCTGGTGTTAGACAGAGTAAAATACCAGGTATGGCCGGTTTAGGCTGGTTTAGTGGTGAATGGGTTAAAGTTGTTTCTCGCCTGTTTTTGTCTTTGGTACTTACGCATTTTGTGGCAGCCTGCTTGACAATCGCTTCCAGAGTTGTGTGAGACACATTATTTAATATAATATTATTTTTTATTTTGCATTTTACTGGCAGTTCCTTCATATGGTGTATATTATGCACCAGTCAACATAAATCACTGCAATTAGATTTCTTTCCCTTTTGTCATCAATTCCCAATAACTCTCATCTTGTAAACTCGAGTGAACATTACTCAATGCTATGAATGTAAGTTGTCCATTTGTTTCACAGCTACAAGAGAACACAACAGAACTACTGTTAATGCGTTCCGTGATGGTATCCTCTCGAACGCACTATTTAAGGAATTTGAGCTGGAGGAATTTGAAGTCATGAAAAACTACATGTTTGTAACCTTTCGACTGGTAAGTAGGCAAGCAAGTTTTGCAATTGTTTTCAAGTACTTCTTGTGTGTTTTGCCACTATTGAGACATGAAATATTTGGTTCACATTGTGGTGGAGCATAGTGAATAATGAAACCCTCCTTCGTTGGCGCTGGGTCTTTTGCAGCTGTCCCATCTTAGCCGGAGTAGTATTGAGATTAGCTCTTTAGTTATTTTCTAGGTGGCTTTATACCTTGCATATGTATTGTCCTTTTTTTCCTCTCTCTGTTGTCATTGTATGGTATAAATAAAGATGTTTGTTGTTTTTTTTGTTGTTGTTGTTTGCAGGGTTGTCAAGAGTTTGAAGTTACTTACAAAAATTGTGACCTACTTTCATGTCTTGGTTGGCTGCTTGGTTGCACAGATACCATATTTACCCACGTACAAGTCAACCTTTTATGAACTAAAAACCAGGCCCAAAAGATAGCCTTTGACTTACACTCAAGTCGTTCACAAAAAGTGGACCAGACAGCACCAGGGCTCTCTCTCAATTATTGTGACCTCTTGGGCAAAAACATTCCTTACGATTAGTCGTTCAAAGCCTGACGACATTCATAACCGGGCAAAAGCCATGTGCTCGGTGTTAGAAGTTGTGTGCACGGCTCAAAGTTCCAACCGTGCGCATGGCTGAGGCATCCGTTCAAAAAAAAAAACAATTGTCCAAGTGCATGTATCATGCTTTCTGTTAAAAAAAATTGCCACCCCTGTGCATGGTTAGAGCTACCTCTTGCTTCAGAATGTATTTCAGCTGTTCACACTACCTCCCTAACAAAAAAAATTCTGTTTTTGATGTCAAGCCAACTTTTTTCTGATTACAGGCGCTGCCTTATTGATTGAGTGATAGGTTCCTAAATGTCTTACATGTTTTTTTAAGTTGGCAAAAGAATAGTTTCAACGCTTTCTTGTTCCTGTTTGTTAGTTTGCTTGGATTAATTACTGAAAATCTTTATGAGCCTTTTAACAATTGAGCAATACGACGGCTTTCCTCTCTATTGACTGTGGCTGATTGTATCTAAGTTCTGGGAGCTCAGGATTGACGGTGGTTTCATTACAGAGTCAAGTAGTTTTGATTCTTGTTTCAGATTTAATCTTTCTCTTTTTCTTGACTGCATGCTTGTAAGCTTCATTGAGTCAAATGTTTTCAGCAGCTGTACAATCTCTTTTATTCTTTTTTTTATCCAGCCATTCAGCCGA
>NC_090886.1:3989380-3994380 GCF_036669925.1 Montipora capricornis | reverse complement strand
AGTGAACGCAAGCGAAAAGAGACCTCTTGTAGCAATGCAAGGAGTGGCTGTTGGTTACTTCATGTAAACCATGGACCAACTTCAAAGTTTCAAAGTTTATTGAAACCCCTAGGTATTGACCCAAGCTTTACCCATTAAAATTACTTGTGGTTATTGGGCTTACAAAGAGGCCCTTATTAGATATGTCCAGGTTTGACCCTAATTAGATGCACACGGATTTCAATAAGCTTCACGAAGTGTCCCCTTGCTCTTCTAGCCAACTTCAACATCATTTGTGTCTCAGAATACAGACAATTTATGTCACAAAGTGTCCCCCAAATGCTGCTCTTTAAGTGAAGATTAACTGCTGCATTTACCCAAAGCTAAAAATAACGCTAACCTTTACCCTTACCTTATTGTTGAAAAAAGGGTAACAAAAAGGGACACTTTGTGTTGGATGTCAAAATTGGGTGTGCATCTAATTAGGGTCAAACCTGGACATAAGTGCCTTTATTTTGATTCCATTTGCGCTTTTTGGATATGAGATTGGATATAGCCAACTCGGTGCTACATGCCTCGTTTTTACCATATCATATCCAACTTGCACTCATTGAGTTATTGTTAACCCATCGACTCCTGGGGGTTCCCCTTTGACGAGTAAAACTCGTCTGGCATTAGACAGAGTAAAATAGTAAGTCTGGCCGGTTAAGGGGTGAATGGGTTAATTATTCTGCCAAAGAAGTAACTGTTATTTCTCCCTGGCAGTTTCATAATGTTGTTATCTTTTTTTTACAGGACTTTTTTGTGTTTGATGTGGTGGACAACTTTGTTTTCATTGTTATAAACCACAAAAAAAATCTATCCAACATGTATGTGTCTGATACAACTGGACAAAAATATCAGCTGTCCTTGCCGAGGGTTTTGTATCATAATCCGTATACAGATGTTTCATCTCCATGGCTAAGGTGAACTAATGGTGCTCTTCTTTTTTCTGTGGTTTCCATCGTCTTGTTTTTACATCCCTTTTCCATCTTTAGGTTTTACTTTTATGTATGTATTGTTGGGTAAAAATGAATGACATCTCCTCCATTAGACTCTCAGCTGATACTTCACCAACCGTTTAGCACCACCAGAAATTCTCAAGTCTTTCATCTAACCTATTGTTGAATGAATATGAGAAATTTTTTTCCAAGGTCCACAATTTTTAAAATTCACACATGACAAAGAAGTTGTTAAAGCAATAAATAATTTTTTGTATATGTTGTGGTTTCAAATAATTTGGTGGAAAGGTAGTTACTTAATTTCTGGAAATTTCCAGCAAAAAATGTGTTCCATTTGATTTCCGGAGGGTGTTAAGTGCAGGTTGCCGGTTAGGATTGCAGGTCCTTGTTTTACCATAACTGAAACAACCCAAACCTGTACAGACTTAACCCTTAGGCTTAAATATTATTTTTTAGGCCTAATGTTAGATTTAGTGAAGGTTAGGGGTTGTTTCTGCCATTGTGAAACAATGACCTGCAACTCTAACCAGCCTGCCTGCTGGACTGTAATCTGTCATTGCCTTGATATGTACATTCATTTGTAGAACTGTGATACCATACGCGTTCGTGGATGTAGACAAAGTGAAAGGCATGCGTGGTATTTATGTTGCCACCCAGTTAACTCCTGGACCAGTTGGCAAGAGACATCTTTTGTCACTGATTACTTACAACAGAGGTGCAACGTGGCAGCGGATCCGATCCCCAACTATGGACACCCGGGGTGGGAGAATTTACTGTTATCTTGTAAGTGTTAATACATTCCCTTGTTTATCGTTTTATTTTTTTATTTTTCAAAGTGATAATGGGGATGTCTCAAGTGAGTTTTTCAGCTGGCTGGGGAACGAGTAAAGCGGAAAATGTTTTTCTCACACGGCTGGGAAAATGGGGTCGAGTGTGTGGGTGGTCTTCAGGTCACATGGTTTGTTGGTGGCTCAGTTTGTTTTGTTGCCATCTGCCATTGCCTGAGCTGCCCCTCCAACTCACCCCCCATGAGTGTTTTCAGTGCAGCTTAGGACGTTTTGGTGCTGTTAGAAAAGGTCAGGCTGCGTGGTCGGCTTACTGAGCTGATACACTGAGTATAATGGTCATTGGTATGGACGATATTTAACAATTATTCCATAAGCCTGCATTGGATACGAAATGGTAGATAGCCAATGAGGCGCGTGGCGTGTCCAACAAGGGTGAATGGAATAATTGTTTAATTATATTCTCAAACTTCGGTTTTGCTAAATTTTATTTAAGTTAAAGAAATGACCAGAAAGTGATGTGACTTCCGGGTGCCAAGACTTTTATGCTTAGCAACCTTTGCTGCGTTTATTTCCACATAAGGTCAAATGCAGGTATAATGATTCAGTGAACCATGGACAAAGCTAGAATGGCATTATCCGAGGTTGAGAATTTAATAATGAGTGTTACAATGTATCTCACTAAACTGAACTGAAACTACCATTCAATTTTTTTCTTGCAGCCCACTTGCTCAATTCATGTTAATCTCTTGTACGGTGCTGTTTATCGTGTGTCGCCATCTGAACGGCTTATGTCAAGCGAAGCTGCTCCAGGTCTGGTTTTAACTTTAGGTGAGTGACACTGAACTTTATCCACGGTTTGCTGATGTTGAAAGTCTTGATTTGTGACAATGTTTTGTCCTTTACTAAGTTCAGGGTTCCCTGTTGACAAGGAAAATTAATCACCTGGACTTGGTCAAAGTAAAGTCTACAAGTGTGTGAAAGGGTTCAGTTAATAATTTGGAGAGAAACTAGTTATGGTATTGAGATGGGCATATAGGGGTCTTGAACAAACCACAAAAACATACAAAAATTATTCAAAACCATCAAAACTATTTTTAACACTGTAATCAAATGAATGCATACATGAGGTAATACAGTACTGCTCAAAAGTAAGTTACCACCCTCATGTGCGATACGCATCGTGTCATGCGCTACAGGAATCGTGTCGCGTGCTACATGAATCGTCTTGCGCTCTACAGGAATCATGTTGTGTGCGATGGTAAATAATCTGTAAGTGCCTTGGCGTGACACTTGTGTGTGATTTTAATTGACCTTTTGTTTTTGAAAATTTTAACCAAGGAAGGTGTTTGTGAAAAGCCAATTTTCGAAGAAAACAGGCCTATTATAAATTGCAGTACCTTTGTACATAAAAACATTGTTATTGAATGTGGCAACTCCCGAAAAACAAGAATTTTTATCCAGCACATTACATTGTTTACAAAGCTTTGTTCACCGACAAACCATGAATCACAAGCGCTTATGTAAGGAAAGTAAGTTTTCGTATTATTTAGACATTTCAAGATAACAATAATCCTTGGTTTGTATTTCCTGAATGAGACTTGCACTGACAATATTTTAAACGCATATTTTAACTTGGTGGTCAAACGATCAAACACTTCAAGCTACGGTTGTATTTATGCGTTATTGAGTTGCGAATGAAAGATTGTGGACGATAACAGCACTGTTGACTGTAGGTATTAATAATGATCATATAGAAACGGCGTTTTGGAATAGAGTTAATAGTAGTTTTATTCTGCCTATCATTGGTTGCTGTAAATGTTCGTGTTTGAGCATCAAGAAAAATTTATCCTTACATTTTGCATGAAGTTTTCAAGTTGCCTCTCGTTTTCAGATATTCAATTTTAATAAATGTACAATTTTATTTCCATTGGAGTTTTTGTATGTAAACCAGATGTATGGTTATTGTCGCTTTAAAGGTTGTGTCCTTTCGGCAATTTCAACATAGATCCCCATACAATTTAACAGATCAAAAATCGTCTTAGCTAACTCAGGCAACTGCAGCGAGAGAATTTGTACGCAAAAGTGATTGATTTTGTGTAGCACATTAGATCTTAATTTATGCCAGAAATTTACACTTCGACGTGAATCGCGTCACACTTGACAGGAATCGTGTAGCACATTCGCATTGCAAAGGAAACATGACGCAAGCTGGTAACTCACTTTTGAGCAGTACTGTACATGGAGGATATGAACTTAAATTTGAATCACAAGGCTAATTCAAGAAATGGGATTAATACCTTAGATTGTGCTCATGGCTGACATTCATAATTGATGAACCTTGAAATTGATTATTATACAAAGAATGTGAGGTAGTATTTGAAATAGTGTTGGTTTTGGTCATGATTCTTTCTTTACAATTTTCAGGTGTGGCAAGCACCAATCTAAAGATATATCCGGATGTCTTTATGTCTTTAGATGGAGGGTATGAATGGCAAAGGGTAAGTAAGTTGTATAGGTCATTAAGCTTAATGTAACTCATCCAATGGTGTTCTTAAGGGCAGGGGTTTCATTAGAAGCCGGTCACCGCCGGTATACTGCCGTCTGTTTGTCAGAAATTTGCCTCTTGCTGCCAGCTACTCTGCCTTGATTTTCCACTCAAACCATCGTAAAAAACAAGAGTGACTGCTGCTTACATTGATTAGCCCAGGCATCTACTTCAAAAGTTATTGAAACCCCTGAAAGGGTTTATGGTGCAATTATTATTAGTGGTTCTCTAAATTAGCAAAGAAAGCAGTTGTAACAGATTTGATTCTTTATTTGTCCTGACTAATTATTCTGGCACAGAAGAGGACTCTACTTACAGTGATGTCCAAGGGCATTCACCCATTTGCTACGGTTTGCGGCAGCAGATTCACAGGGCAATTTTGCATTGTCTCCTCTGCTAGAATGCAGCTGCAAGAACACAGCCAAGATCTTTAAATCCACACTCCAATTATGTTGTGGCTTGTGAATTGCATGCTCTCAAACAATTTTACTGTGCGGCCACGGTGAGGTTGCAGTACTGTACGTTTGAAGCACTACTCTGGTAAATAAATGAGATGACCATGCACCGGTGGCTCAGTTGGTTGAGCACCGGGCTGCTATGAGGGAGGTTGTGAGTTCAATTGCGGCCAGACCAGCACTCAAGGTCTTAAAATAACTGAGAAGAAAGTGCTGCCTTTGTAATTACACC
>NC_090886.1:3971880-3984380 GCF_036669925.1 Montipora capricornis | reverse complement strand
TACGATTGTGGATATTTGTTTACGTTTAAAACCATTGTCAATGGCATCGATTCCAATCAAAACCAGAAAACAGATGCTTTGCAAGTCTCTATGATGATATTTAAAAATATTAGTACTTTTTCTTATGATAACTCATTTCCGGTCACGCACACAATTCTTAATTACGTATTTCCCCGTTTCACATAGTCTTCCGTTGTTTAGTGATCATTGTGATTGCCTCTGAAGTAAGAGAGACCGAGTTCAAATTCCACTTGAACGACCTTCTAGGAGACAGAGGACGGAGAATTCTTACGCATGCACAGCCAGAGCGCTACCCGGAAAAAATAAAAAAAATTAGAAAGTCCAAAAACGGAGTCGAAAACTAGTAATAATTGCATAGAACTGGCATTTCGCTTATTCAGCACAAGAACTTTAGAAAAGTGAGAGGTGATTTTTGATCGTAGTATAGTAGCACTTTAAGATTAATTAATTTTGACTTTGACAATAATCAAATTACTTTACTCAAACTAGCCTCCAACTTCAAGTTTTTTAGCAACCCCTGGGTTTAGTTTCTCTTCAATGTATTTTGTCATTTTTCTTTGTCAGTTTCCGTAAAATTGAAGGAGACACTTGTGAGAATGGAACTGAGAAGGACTTCTTGCCTGTATTGACACCTTGTCCTGCCAACGGTTGGTGTATTGTGCCATTATTAACTTCTTACTAACCGAGCGCGAGGGCCGTACTGGGGAATATTGGCCCGAGGTCGTGGCAGCGAAGCAAGGTCCGTACAAAACCAACCGAGGGCCAATATTCCCCAGTACGGCTCGAGCTAGCTCGGTTAGTAAGTAGTTTATTATATGGCTTTTTAATTACCTTTTGCTTTGTTTTTGCAAGCCCGTAATCGACCCATGGGCATTACGGGAGAATGATACCCTACAATTCAGTCACAGTTAGCCAATCAGAGCGCGTGTAATATCGGCTACAAACACATTGACGAGTAAAATCGTCTGGCGTTAGACAGAGTAGAATCTATATTAAGACTTGCTTTCAGGGGTCAATGTGTTAAAGATAACTCAGGAAATTCTTCTGATTTCCATGTGACTTGTGTACATTTTTTTGCAGAGCTTTATGGTTTAACCCTGAACTGTACGACCAAGGATAAAGGGAATTGTAGGGTCATTCCAACTAATCAAGCTGCCCTTTTTAAGGCGGGGATTCAGAAAGGCTACCTTCCAAACATACAATTTGGGTGAGTTGATTTTGAAAACTGCGAGCACTTCTAAATCCTTTGGATGAGCTTGAGAAAGGGAAAGGCCATGGCAGGTTCTCTGGAAACTTTGTGATGTATGATTTATGATCAAATGTGACCCTTCACGCGAAAAGGGGGCTCATGATAATTTCACGATCATGCCGATTTCACAGCAGACAACCGTGAAATTACATAAAGCAAGCTGAAATACCGTGAAATTCCCTTAGAACAGCGTGAACTTGGAGTGAAAATTTATCATACCACCGTGAACTAATTCACGCTGTGAAAAAATTCATGCCGTGGAAAAAAAGTCCTCCTCAAAATTATTTAATTTCATTATCAATACGTTGGGTTTGGATTTCTGGCAGATTTCGAGTGTCAAAGAAACATTGACGTGAACCCTTTGATGATCATGAATTTTTGTGTACTGTAAAGTAGACTTACCTCAAGTGAAGAAACATGCACGCCGGCGAATGGATTTTGCGAGCATGTGAGTGCTGAGCATTTTCCGGCAAGGACGAGCAGTGATCCAAACCTCTTTTCGAGATCACCAAGCATAAATGAATTATGAGCATTAATCTTTAGGGCAACTTGGAAAATCACAGCAACTCGCTTAATAGTATGTTTTTATTTAAGTGCGCCAAATGGGGCGACTAACTGCTCAAAATACACTTAAATCCAAACATAGTAGGAGTAATTTTTCCTGGAATCCGAGGCAGTGAGCAGAGTGTAAATTTTTACAAGAAAATCGAACAATATTATTCCCCAAAATTTGCCACCACTTGAAACAAGATTTTCTGAACATTTTCGTCAGGGTTTGTATTTCATCGCATTGAAAATTAAAAGTGCTTACCATTCAATAAATTGAGTCAAGAAATTGACACGTGGTATCAGAGTAATGTAACTAAAGATCCACTCCGAATTTCAGGGCTGTGCGATATTCCGAACTCAAGTTGTTCGTCAAAATTATATTATTTGGTATGGAGACGCTCTGTTAAATTGTAGACACTTCTGTCTTCTCGTCACCTCTTGCCTGTTTTTCATTGTCACACCATCGATCATCAACACCGTTCACCAAATAAACTCAACATTCAACGAGATAAAAGAAGGTGAATATTGAAAGAGTCTCACAAAGGTTCAGGTCTGTGGGATGTTTCGTGCGGGAGGTATTCGAAGAAACGTTTTACTCCAAATCAAATTTACAATTTATAAGGCTTTGCATGGATAAGCGCAAATATGGCGACCGAAAGATAACAAACACATATGTCATCGAGTTTTGCCATAAAAAGCCTGTAGCCATCTTCTGAAGGCTTATTAACGCCTGTGTCGCCAGTGGAGGGTAGGTGCCCAGGAAGCCTAGGGGCTGAAACCGAAGTCACATCCCCAAGGCGCTAGAACACCCGACTGGCCTGCCCAACCCGCAACCAAGCCACGAGCCCCCCGCGCCAGGCCCCCCTAAGGCACCCGTCACACTTGAGCCAGATAGCTCAGTGGAAACAAAAATAAATAAAGAAAGAAAGAAAGAAAATACAAAAAAAAAAGAACACAAAAAAAAAGGAATACAAAAAAAAAATAGAACAGCACACACACAAAAAAAAAGGGGGGGATAGGGAGGGAACGCCGAGAACCACTAAACTCCTGAACCGACTCACAACGCCACGCCAACAGAGCAACAAACACGCTGCAAGCACATGGACAACAACGCATGCACTAAGCAGGAATACCGCTGAACCATGTCAGCCCCAGGGCTCCCACAACCTAAAGAGTGCTGCAAACGCTACAAAAACGCATAAAAAACGCTAACAAACGCCTGCAAGGCGCTACTGACCGGACTAGCTCCCGGTCGTGAACCATGTAACTATAACAAACACTACAGAACGCACCAAAACGCTGAACAACGCTACCAGACGGCCAAGACACTAACAACCGCCTGCAAAACACTACTGACCAGACTAGCTCCTAGTCGTTAACTATGTTAAATTTCATTTAACTATATTAAACATCTATGTGAGTACATATTATCATGCGAGGACTGTTCAGTTTGCAAAATCTCAGCGGATAAATCCCTTTTTAACCTACGTGACAGCATTTTTGGCCGCAGACCCTGATCGGGGGACATCAATTTCATTCCATATTTTGACCAAACGTTGATTATGCAAAATTGAGGAGAATCCCTCGTATGGTGTCTAGTGCGCTTTTGGATGCTTCCCTCTCCTCCTACACTGAGAAAATGTAATAAATAAACTGTTTTGCTCGGTAGCATAATTTGTGTCAGTATCGTCATTTTCATTCAAATTATAGATCGTCGTGCCATCAACAAAGCAAAATAATCGTACCAACTTCAATTTCGCCAAAATTAACAAAACGGCGCCCCATACAAACTTAAAACTTTTCACACAAGAGAAGATATAAATACCATTATTCGATTTCCGAAGCAAAACATTGTTTTTCCTTGTTTACCGCAATTTTAATTCCAAAACCAGACCACGAAATTTTCTTGTTATTCTGGATGGCGTAGCAACATAATTTCACGGCGTGAACATGAGTGAGTCCACGATCTGACTTAATTATTTTCATGGTCCTCAACTTCACGCCGTGAACTTTTGCACTGAGCATAGTGAACATGCCGTGAAATTTTAATTTTACGGAGTGAAATATTAAATTCACGGGCCGTGACCGTGAAATTTATTTCACGGTTCACTATGAAATCCATAAGCCCCCTTTTCGCGTGAAAGGTCACAAATCATGAAATCTGATTTATTGAAGAGAGAAATGATCCTCACGCTTATGTAAATAGGGCAGTTGGTGGAGCATTGCACCGGCAATGCAGACGTTGTGGGTTTCAATCCTGTTGGAGCCACCTGAATTTTTCGGGTTTCTCTAAGAGATTATTGCTTAAATTGTCCACATACATTGAAAGTGCAAGGATCGTACTTTGAACAGCTTGTGACATAAATGCCATCAAGTTTGAAAGTTAATGGTGCATCTTGTGGAGATTTTAATTATCTCTTAGAAAAGTCTGATAAAAGGCTTTCAAAAACATTTGTGGGGATGAATTATATCTATTCAGAAGCTCGTGATTTTGAAGCTTTTAACTTTGGTTCAGAGCTGGGGTTTTTTGAGTGTAAAAATTTCCTTATTTGGATGTAACCTAGCTCGTGCATTTTTCCCTCATGTGCAGCTTCAATCTTATTTTGGTCTATATTTGGGCATCAAATTGGTGTACTAAAATCCCCAGCTGTGTTCCAAGGAGAAGAGTTGCAAGTTACATGCTTCCTGGAAAAAACACTTCAACTTCCTTTGACTACATGTCATAGTAAAAAAACGTCTTAAATACTAAATTTTGTTTTCTCACAGTTGGCACTATGGTGATCATCATGATGAAACAGGCCCAGGCATGGAATATGAAACAAGAAATCATTCCTACCACGAGTAAGATAAAATAAATGCTTGGTGTAAAGTGCAGCTAAGAGCAATAATGAATGTTCAAGGCATAAGTTTCATGACTTGAACAAGTTTTGAAAAATTGTGGCCAGTGTTCCAGGTATTAAATTTTACATGCTCAAAACATTTGAGACTGAATGATCCAAAAACTACTTAATAACCGAGATGAGGTCATTAGAGCAAAATCTCAAACTGTCGCCTTGCCGTATTGACTGAGCAACAGCAAGATCAATACAGCTAGCCCAAGGTTTGAGATTTTGCTGTAACAACGGAATGGTGGAAGTTATTAAGTTGTTTATTTTTTGGCTATCAGAACGGTTCTAAAGAAGAAAAAACTAATTTGCTCTTAGCCAAACAGATCGCACATTATATGGGCCAGATACACTAGCCATATTATAACTTGCTTTGAAGAACCTTTGAACATGTACAAGGAGAGGTATATGCAGAAACATAATCGTGAAGTACTAACTTCTTACTAACCGAGTGTGAGGGCCGTACTGGGGAATATTGGCCCGAGGTCGTGGCAGTACGGATTGAGCGAGGTTCTTACAAAAACGACCAAGGGCCAATATTCCCCAGTACGGCTCGAGCTAGCTCGGTTAGTAAGTAGTTTATTATATGGCTTTTTAATTACCTTTTGCTTTGTTTTTTCAAGCCCGTTATCGGCCCGTGAGCATTACGGGAGAATAATGCCGTACAATTCAGTCACAATTAGCCAATCAGAGCGAGTAATATCGGCTACAAACACAAGCCATATAATAATAGTAATTAAGAGACTCTTTAAGTTTTACTCTTATCAACACAATAATTCTGATTCAGGTGCCTCTCAACAACATGTTGGTTTTGAAAGTAAAGTGTAGGTGGACATTGAGCAAATGTTTCCATGATGAATTCATCTGCCACCAAGAGAACAGGGCTATTGTCATGGAAACATAATTTTGATTGATATCCACCTAAACATTACTTTCGAAATATGAAAAAAGTCCTTGAAGGGCATTTGTGACTGATTACTGTAACCTTCACAAGGAAATGTTGTGTTTGAAAGACTGAAAGTGAGTGCAATAGGTTCATCCTCTTGCTCTAATTTATTCCTGCATTCTGGTTTGTTAAGAGAAAGAAGCAAGAAAAATAGTCAGTGAGCATTGCTTGATTTCATTCATCTCTGTGGTAGATGATTGCATGCTTAACACAACATTGCATCATTTTCAGACCTGGAAAGTTTGTAGTGTCTCTTTTTGCATCAAACACTCGCAGCACTTTGGTGAGGTGGTTGGAAATAAATGTTCGAGGTTGGTGTTGTGCTTATTAGCTTTTATAGATATTGTACTGCCAGCCAAGATGAGGAGATGAAGACCGTTAATATATTCATTGGTCAAAAACAATATGAAGCCAATAAACAAAAGAAAAAAACTGAGCTCTGGTAACACTAAATGAACAGAAGAAGTGATTTCTTCCTTTTTGAAGTCCTAGGGGAAATGAATGTGCTTTGTGTTAAGGGATACAGCGAACACATTCTAGCCATTGGAACAGGAATCAAAGGAACATTTCTTGGTTTTTGATTAGCTAAATTGAAATACTGTCAACCACAGGCAAAGTGATCATTCACTTCTTGCAAGAGTTACGATGTGGAACTGGAATTACTTCTCTCAGGTTAACACCCACCCACTCAGGAATGAAATTGGAACCTCCACCCCCAATCCCTCCCCCACCCACATGCAATTGCCACCCACTCAACCGGGCACAAGTTTCAGGGATTTGCAACAAGGAACCTTAAAAACAGCTTGGTGTTTTAGAATTATTGTACCAAGGATAAAATTAATATTTCAAGTCAAGTAATTATGTTCTTAATTATGTTACAGAAATCTTGGATGCCAGCAGAGTGGCTATCAGCTTCAGTCCCAAGATTCCTCAACCAAACGAGCCTGTTATCTTTTCTGCAAATTTAAATTATTCAAGTGTGAGTGGTTTGTCATAATGTTGTTTTTTGAAATGCATTGCAACCAACTTCAATGAAAAGACAGGAACCTGTTAGAAATGCGTACATCCACGAAGACTTACTAGCTTCAATTAAGCCCTGACCTCCTATTTGATGAAACATGTTGCTGTTTTGCCATAGAATGACATTCCTGGGTTGCGTCGTACCAATAGCCCACATCTTGTCTATGGTTCATCAATAGCTAAGGTTTATCTCACTTGCTTTAAAGCAAGGGACTTATTCATGTGCAACCTTTCTCAGATTTTGCCTGGAATTCTTATTTTGTAGGAGGAAGTGGGTAGTGCTAAGTATGTTTGGAAATATGGTGGTAAGGTCGTTACAACCACACATCCTGTTGCTACTCTCCGCTTCAAAAAGGCAAAGAAGTAAGTCAAAGATGACAATTATTACTTCAAATTTTGGGCTGATCTTCTAAAATCATAGAGAGAAATGACAGGTTATCCAAGAGAATTACAATTTTTGACAGACCTTGGAATAGACGATTTGCTTGCGCATGCATCAGATGTTTTGGTCTCGTAGAACCTTTTCAGAGAAGGCAGCCCAATTAGGATTCAAAGTCAGTATCTCGTCATTCAGAGGCAATCATGGTGACCACTAAACCACAGACGACTAGTAAACTGGGAAATGATGTATTAAAGAGTTGTGTGCATGACCGGAAACGAATGTTCGTGTTTTTGTTGCATGCAATGCACTATCCGGTCATCATGTGACTCGGTAACACATCTTACCATGCTAATTTCTCCTGGTATTGTTAAGAAAAAGTGTGAAGTATCTTTCAATATTAATAAATATCAAGGCAATGCACTATCCGGCAATGCTTTTGCAAGTGTTGCATGACAGACATATCGATAATGACTGGGAAGGGGACTACTTATGATTTTAGTGGGACAGAAAAAGAGAGACTTTGAGGTACAGTATTGTTCAAAAGTAATGAGAGAGTAATTCAATGAAATTCGTGAATTTTGGGGCTTTTTGACAAAAAATGGTGAATTTTGTCGAGAACAAAATGTTTAAATTTGCTCAATTTTCCCAATGCCTATTGTTGTAGTTGACATGAATTTTAGAGGGATAATTCTCTTTGACTGTTAATTTGTTCCAATAATCATATTGAGCGTAAATTCCCTCTTTCCAAATTTGCCTTCAAATTTTTGAGGGAAAAGTCACGCTTTTAGTGAAGTTTCTTTGCATGTTCCTAGCTAGCACAACACTAGAATATATGCGATTGAAAAGCAACATCTCGTCCTATTTCTTGAGTGCCTTTTATTTCAAACTTACCTTGCTGATATCCAGACCAAGCAGAAATTATTTTTTTACAGTCTCAAGGCTTCCAAGCTAAAAAAATCTTTTCTAATACCAGCTGCTTGCAGCAGTAGTATGGGGTGGCACATGAAAATAATTTTAGGTGAAAAGGCTATAACTGCCAATAAAAATCGTGGCGCGTGTGTTTACAATGATGGTCAGTTACACAAGCATTCATTAATGAACACTTACCTCAATTTCTTGGTTTTATTCTATCGCTGCCATTCTAAATTGCTTTCCTGAATCCTTTTCCATTCCTTTGGCAAAGGTTTTTTTCGTGACAAATCATTTCTAGCTGTCCTTTCAAAGCAACAAAGTTTACACAGGTAAGGAGAAAAAAGCTCTCTTCCATGAGGCCGTCGTATAGGACTCACTTAAGCGTCCAGGTTGAAACTCTGCACACATTTGGTTCATAGTTCAATTATTAGCACACCAAATTTAGAAAGAACCGGATGTAACACAATATTTTTTCTGATGCTCATGCATTTGGATGATTGTGATCTTTGTGTTGAATTCGCACGTTTCTTGTTGAACTTCATAAAACTTGAAAGAAAAAAAAACAAACTAATAAAAACCCAGTGTCTTGTCGTCATTTGGTCACAGATGTATCCTTTGTTTTGTGAGCTGTTAGTAACACGCAAGGTAACTTGATCACAGGTGGTCGCTGAAATCAATGTCAATTTCGATTTTGCGATTTTACTTGTGCAGCAAGTACGATCGAAAAATTGAAGGTAACAAAATCTCCCAAAATGTTTTTCGCTGATGGTAGTTCCTTTTATATTCACGGCACAAATTTCGTTGCTGATGGCAAATTTATTCTCAGCTCAGTTGACAGTTACAAGAAAAAAACATTGTATTACGTTACTGCACTACCACACGTGCGCAATGCGTTGCCTATTTTTGTTGTATGACATGTACTGTAACTGAAGATGGCCATCATATGCTTGCCTTTCCTTGAGATTTAAAAACTGCTGGAGTCTTGTAAAGGAACATAAGGTAACTGAAAAAAGAAATTTGAAATGAGGTGGGGATGTACATAACAAAACAACCAAAAAAACTTGTAGAAGCAGAGGACATCTTTCGGAACTTGTCTCTATTTGCTTTTACTGACGTTTGTAGTTCTTTTTTTTTGGCAGATATACAGTTGATGTGACAATCTCTAACGGCATTAGACCTGTAAACAAGACGGTTGAGGTAAAAGTCTTTATAGGTAAGTGGCTACATTTTTATTTATCTGTGTTCTTACAAAGGGACTGTATTTTTTGCTCATAAGCTAAGTATTTGTTCTGTTTAAAGAATTACCTAAATCCTGGGGATGTTTTTTTCTTTCCATAGTAACAACAATAAAATTTGAAAAAACAATGCTATGTAATGTTGGAATGATCCTTGTAAAATTTATTTAAAAGTTGTAAAATGGGAAGATGTGAAGCTGGGGAGGCACAAGAATGCAAGATGTGCAAGAATAATACTGGAGGCCCACTGTTTTCTCCACTGAACTTCAACTGGGAACATGGAGCCACAGTTTACAGTCAATTTCACATTACTTTACTGCACCACCTGTGCAAAGTTCGTTACAGAATTGGGTACTAGGTTGCAAAGTAGCCAATTACGCAGCGAATTAGACAACCAAATTGTGAACTTTGAAGTGAACTTCCCAACTGCTACCCAACAGAACTTTCCTAGTTTGCCACCTTAATTAAGAGTCGCACTTGAAGAGAAAACAGACATGTTGAGTTGTTTGCTCGAAAGTCATGGTGATGTCTGAAATTGACATTTCTATGGGAGATTTATGTGGAGAACTGGATAGTGCTTCTGCTCACTTATCAAACAAGCTTTACAAATGAATAGTACTCAAAAGTTGTTTACAGATAAACTAGAGGGTCGAAATTTGGAGTATTGCAACCCAAATCGATGGTCAGTTAAAATTAATGACTTACAGTATTGAAACTTTGGACAGCATGTTAACGAGTAAACAATGTTGTTTTCGATTAGCACTAAATTATTTTATTTCCACCACTTCATACTTGGCCTCTATTGTCGTCAAAAATCCATGTAAAAGACAATCATCTGGTAACATTTTGCAATGCTGTAGTCTGTTCTTGCCAAACGATCGCCAATATTAATTTTACATTTGCCTTTCTCAGTGAATTTTAACTAAGGCAGTAATTTTGTTGAATCTTCAAACCACTTGTTTACGATGTCGCAAACCTGGGTCAGCCAAGGGCTCATTAGGTTGAGAGTTGTGAGTTTTGGTCTGGCGCATGTAGAAGTTGGAAAGTTCATTTCAAAGTTCGCAATCTGGTTGTCTAATTCGCGGCGTAATTGGCTACTTTGTAAAGTAATACCCAACTTCACAGCGAACTTTGCCACATGTTGTGGTCAAGTAGGGTTAAATCAACTATAAGTAAACTGGAAGGCCAAGAGTCAGTGAAAATGCATTGTTAGAATGGTGTAATAGGGAAAAAATGGTGAGCTAATTGGATGTGGTGGCACTAGATCTATGCTTTTCATTATTTCAGTCACAATCAATTATTTTAAATAATTATTAATTTGCTTATTATTTATTATCTCACAACTGTTTATGGAATGTCACGCAATGCTAATGCAAACGTTGCGACGCCCTAGTAAGGGCTGTGAAGGAGACTAGTGGGACAGAAAAAGTGAAACTTTGAGGTTAAAAGGCAACATCTAATTATCATACCATATTTACTTGTGTGCAAGTCGACCTTTTTAATGGGTTGCCAGTATGGCAATCCTAGTCAGAAAATGGGTAATATTTCATTGTTATTTACTGGGTTGCCAGTATGGCAGTCCCAGTCGGAAAATGGGTAATATTTCTCTATTTTTTTATTTTTATTTTTTTATGTGTCGGTAAAAGTCTTGCTTGTCACTCCCCTGCTAAGTGGTGTCTTTGAGCATAGTCTTCTGTGTGTAATTTGTTAGGTTTGAGGGGGTTGGGGTAAGGCGTAGATTTCTCTGGTGCACACAGGAGAACATTTAATTAACCTGCCATGGCGTCGAAAGTCATTGTAATGCGAATGGCGCTTTAGTGCATCTCTAAACAAAATGGAGCTCAAGAATGGAACGTCAATTAGATAAACAAGACAGGCAGTGAGAAATAAATATCTGGAATCTTAAAAGTGACGAGTAATGGACTTTGGCAACAATCTTTCGCCTGTCAAGCCAAAATCAAAGTGACCTGTATTTCTAATATTTTGCCGAGCCAAGTGTGGTATAATGTACAACACTGAAACCAAATGGAAAATTCTGTGGTAACTTATGGGTTCAATAAAGGCAGAGAAGGAATCGAACACCTAAAGTGGATCTGTGATCTCTGTTGTCTGGCTATTTTTATTTATTTTTACTCAAATCTGCACAGTCTGAAAATTGGGTGTTGACTTATACACAAGTAAATATGGTATCTGTTGGGGAAAAGGTTCCTTTTGACTCTTTCAAATTACAGCTGTAAATTGTATTTGAAGGAGTTTCAACAAAGAAAACCTTTTCAAGGTCTGGTTCACAACTACAATCCTGGTCAAAAGTTGTTGGGAAGGTTGCGTGCATCACTTCACTTCACACCTAATTCCATTATTCTAACTGTTGGCTGAACTATTTGGGAAAGAGCATGATCTTGTGGCCCCCCTCCCCCATATTCAATATTGGAAGAAAAGTCACCATTTTGTTTGGTGCAAAATCCAACATTGATAAGGGGGGCAGGGGGACTGGGGGACTATCTCAAAAGTGATGCTACCTTCCCAACACTTTTGTCCAGGATTGTAGTCATTGTGTCACTTATTATTCACATGAAAGGTTATTTCTTTTGGTAGATCTCACTGTTGTGAATGTCAGTGTCAAGGTGTTAGGTCCTGCTAGTGTTGAAGTTTACTGGAGACCTCCTGCAAATGCAGGCAGCTCAACACAATACAAGGTCTTTCAGAGGTAAGTTTATATACAATAGCAAGCAGGAGACAACCCATTGGAAATCCCAGAAAGGTCTACTTCAGTGGCTGCTGATTTGTTAGGATTGATTGGGCTTCAACAGTACACTGAATTACCACTAAACTCTGATGATTCCTTTTTTGCTCTGTAATCCCCTCTCCACAAAAACCAATATTTGATTTAATTTAATTTGATTTGAGGTAATTTCATTAGTGTTCACAATTAGAGCTCTAGTGCTAAATCCATTGGCGCTTTAATAAACTTGTTTTTATTCTTAGCATTATTATTACATTTACTAGTTGATTAACTGCAAATGTGTAGTTATATATTTGGGACCACTCAAGGCATGTCCAGTGTTGGTGGCTACGACAGCCAACGCATTGTTCAACATGTCACCAACAGAAGCAGTGCAGCCCAGTCGTAATGGCGCTTGCCTTGAGACCCAGAGACCCGGGGTTCAAGACATGTCCTGACCACTTGTTGAATTTGTTCCAGGTACAGTGGTCCCTGGTTCTATTTCCGGGCTGCACTTGTAAATAAATAGCCAACTGGTTTGCCTCAGGCCAGTTGGGATTTTCAAAAGTTGTTCTGTTC
>NC_090886.1:3964380-3966880 GCF_036669925.1 Montipora capricornis | reverse complement strand
CTAAAGTACTCATTTGTGAACTCTCATGGAAAACGTACACCAACGCTTTTCCGTTGAACGGTTAGAAGCATTGGCGTTGGAAGTGTTGGAAAACCAGTTGGAGGTTTCAGAAAAGCAATTCTGTGCCGAGCCATTGAAGAAATTTTTTTTTTGGAAAAACCCATTGGGAAAGTTCTTGCAAGTAGTTCTAGGTTTGAGAGTAAACAATCATTCATATCTTCGATCGTTGTAGGTAAACATTAAACAAGTAACTAATTGTTTGTGTTTACAATTGTAGCTACAATTTAATACTGTCGAAGTCACTTTCTGAAACAAAGTCACCAATATCATCTGTTCACTCTAAGTCAAACTTGCAGTAACCGTATAATTTACTATATTCAGAAATTTGCATGTGCTTCAAGACTGCGGAACAAAAGCTCAAAAGGTAGACTAAAAAAGCGTTGTTTACCTCGTAAACCGCTGCATAGAAATCTGCCTGATCCCCACTACATTTTTGTATTTATTTGTTTTGAAAGTTTAAATAGTTATCAAAACAGAAGAGTAAGTGATGTAAGTTGAGCATTGACTCTTGTTGCTGCTGTTACACATATGAATGTAGGATTGTAATTTGAGACATTGGATTGTAAAGCTTTGAGAATTTTGTAAAGCTAAATATATTATTATTATTATTATTATTATTATTATTATTAAAAGGAAAATTTTGATATCTTATTCAGCGCTTTTGAAAGTAAATATATCTTAATGGGACACCGAAAAAGACCAAGCAATGAATTTGTTTTGTAACATTTTTCTGCGTGCGCAAAGGTCATAGGTAAAGTCTGCTACGAGCCTAGAAGGCCCACCAAACCGGCGTTTATCTCCGGTTTCTGTAGCATGAAGCGACAAGGAGTATTTCTCCTCCCCCCTGGATGGGATGCCAGTCCATCGCAGGGTTACCCCCAGCATTAAATTTGCCGGTACCCATTTATATACCTGGGTAGAGAGAGGCACCGTGAGAGTAAAGTGTCTTGCCCAAGAACACAACACAATGTCCCAGGCCAGGACCCAGACCCGGACCACTTGATCCGGAGTCGAGCGCATCAACCATGAGACCACCGCACCTCCCAGTAGGGTATTCACGAAGGGCATACCATTTGTAAATTATTTCGCTCGCAATATTCCTTTCAACGGACAAGGCTTGGATCAATTTGTTCCTTCTAAGAGAACACTGTCAGTGACATAATTCATTAGTATTTGTAGTCTGAGTACCTTTCAGCGTGGCGCGTCTCACTAACAAAAGATGTTTGAGGATTGATAATTTATACATGTAATTATTGTGAATGTGAGTGAAGATTTTATGATGGAGTCGTATTCTAAACATTCTAATGTTCACACAGACATTTTAATTGGCAACTAAAGGAAAGAAATCCTATTTTTCATGAAACAATTATAATAACAAAATAAAGTGAACGCCGATTCGAACCTTGGTACGCAACATTGTCAAGATCGCAGGGTAAACTCATCCTTTGTTTGATATTAATTTTTGTCGTGTTAATCTTGAATGATGCATTCTCCTCAGGAGTTGAAAGGGTCAAGAAATCCGTTGGTTCAATAGGCTTTGTATACCGCGTTGGAAAAAATTGACAACATGTTATGAATTTTTTGACGATGTTGGATTGTGTTGAAGGAAGCGTTGGTCTGAGCGTGGAACGTGTTGGAAAAGCTGTTGGTGACCCGTTGGTAAAGCGTTGGAAAAGTGTTGGGAAGGTGTTGGAATTTACCTGTTCAACGGGAAAGGGTTAGTGTCTGTTTTCCTGTGAGAGGTCACATTTAGATTTTTGCCCATTTTTGACCTAAGAAACAGCTGCATTTACCCTTGCCAAATAATAATGCTGACCCTAGCCTTACATTTAGCTAGAAAATAGGTAGCAATGATTTGTTTACACTGAAGGTTCACTTCATGTTTGATGTTGACCTTTTGTATGCATCTAACGATGTGCATTTCTGGACGTATTAGTGCAGAAGTAAGTTACAATCATTTTCACAAGTAAATCTTTTGGTGCTCAGTTTTCAATAAGAATTCTAGTAAGTGGCAAAACCTTAGGAGCAGGCGGAGAAAAGATAACGCGCACCAAAGGTGTGCTTTCCGAGGGCCGAAGGCATGAGCTTGTAGGGTGTTCTGAGTGCATCATCGGCTGGGAAAATTGTGAAATTTGGGCCTCTTAGAATGCATTTCCTGCATTCTGGAAAACTAATTAGTGCGTTTGAATATCATTAATTTTTGGCTTTTTTATTCAGATAGAGTACATGAATACTCCAAATTTTTAAAATTCAGTTGACAGCAAGACATATTTTTGGTTTAGAAAAGACGTTAAAATAGCGTTACATATCCCCCTTTGAGGCTCCTTTGCATTCTGCACAGTTGTGTACAATGTATTTCATCTGTCATGACCGAAAATTTATCTTGTCGCACTTCAGATGTACTCGGCAAATCAGGCAGCTTACACAAAGTACTAGACTG